>NC_092874.1:138559243-138886743 GCF_028372415.1 Notamacropus eugenii | reverse complement strand
GTTAGTGTTCAGATGTAAAGTGCAATCCTAAGCTAACATTGTCCGTGCAAGCACCATAGAAACATTTGCATATCTGCATATTATCTTACAACTGTACTCTCTTACCTCCTTGTGATAAAGCTTTGTCTACCTGCAAACACAGTCAAAGGCTACAGCTGCAAACCAAAGCCAACTCTAACAATGGCCAATAGCTCCACGACAGAAGCAGCCACATGCTTTGGTCAGCCTTCTGTAACTTTAATTAGTACAAAGGAACCTTTCCATGAACTACCTGCTGTTTTCTGATGACCTCTGGGATCTTTTCATTTAGCCCTATACAAAGAAACAAATATGATACAACAAAACAAAAAAGTCAATCCAGTCACAGTCTAATCTTCTGAGGCCAAAAGTCCATCTAAATGCAATGAAGATTTGCTTTCATTTAAGACAGAGGTGAGAACAAAGTCTGCAGTGGAAGTTATGATAGAAAGCAACAAAATGTGGATCACTGACCAAAATGATTATGTACTTGATGCAAATGCAGATTGCATATTGTTATATATAATACATTGTGTTTCTTCCCTTTTTCCTTCCCCTCCCAACCTTCCTTCCCTTGCTCCCATTCAGTCAGTTATTTTCTGTGGTGAATACATGTTGTTAGAAGATGTCTTGTATGGTCTTAATCTTTGTTGTGTACTATTTTTTATAGTCTTAAGTTATAATGAAAAAAAAAGTAGGAACCAAACATAAAAGGTCTAGTAAAGCCAAAAATTAATTTCATATTGATTTTAAAGTGATCTAGCTGAGTTTTTACACTGAAAGCAAAGATTATAGCAATTGTAGTCCATGGTATTTATTTTCAGTCAAACCAAAGTTACATATAATTCTGCCTCTGCTTATACGGGATATTAACACTAACAATACACTCCCTTCAGAAGACTTGCACAGGCCAAATTGTTGGAATGCTGGTTTTCTTGACAACTCCAAACCCAAAAAAAATATGATAATGCGTTATGGTGTAGTTGAAAATAGCATAGTCAGATGTTTGCTTAAAACCTAGAAACTTTACGTGTTGCTTTTCATGTGCTGTGCCAAGTCTTGATAATACTTTTTCCCCCAACCAAGGGACCTCATAACCTGATTATGGTTATTGCTTTACAAACAGTTTTTGACAGAAGGTGGCTGCTAGAGCTTAACATATGTACCAGTTCCATGTGATGGGGCTGGTTCTTGCAAACTAAGCTCATCATTTATTCTTTGCTGGAGTCAGCAAATAGACTTAAAGAGATACACAGTCATCTATCACGCCAAATAAAAGGACATAACGGCTTTCAAAAGGGTTTTCCCACTTTACCCAAAAGGCTTTCTGAAAGCTTCTACCTCTGCAAAAAAAAAAAAGAAAAAAAAGGAAAAAAAAAGAAAAAGAAAAAAAAGAAATTAGAACAATTATGGCAGATTGCATGAAATGTGAGAACGTCACAGTAACTGCTACTTTTCATTATGTTTGTCTTTGGGTCATGATCAACAAAAGGGTTACAGTTTCAAAAGAGAGATTGAGATTGTAAAAAGACGACTTTCAGGCATCTAGAAGTCTAATGTAAGGATTATCTGAGAAAGAAAATGGGTCTCTCCAGTACATTTTCACAAGATAATGATGAACTGGATGGAGGTAAACATGGTAACTGTCCCATCAAGAAGGTGGCCTAAGACTGCAATGCTAAAGTATGCATACCTCAGTTACAAAACTTTTGAAAGGAAGTCTCAGCCACAGAATGCATATACCTGTAGAGTTTTGCATGGGTTTTATATAAATACAATTTAAAAGAAAATAGCTGCTTGCACATTATACCAGAAAAACCTCCAAAACTGCAATTGCTTTGAAAATAGATTTTAGGTTTTTTGGAGTTTTCTGAGATGCTTGGTCTGTATTTTGATAATTGTGCATATTATGTAAAAATGTTGGTGGACCCATAAATGACCAGACTTTTTCTAAGAAAAATGTTGCTTTAATGCATTTCATGAATTTTTAATCTTATATCATTGCTTGCTAGTAATAGCAAATCTGCTTTTCTGCATCTGCTTTGCGTAGCTATTGTAAGGCTTTGAACTAATGTATGTATTTATTGCTTGAACTTCTGTGCATACCTTATAAAGCATAATGTCTGACAATTTAAATGGCTCATGTATTCTTGCTTCTATCATAAGCTGATGATGGGGACTATGATCTTTTGTATACAGCAAATTTTAACTGTAGCACAAACATCTGTTTATGTATTGGTGAAATATACCTGTTTTATTTATCTTTTTGAGGTAAACTAATTTTTGATACTTTTCATTACTGTGTACTATGTTCATACCTTGAATTCTCTGACGTTAGAAGTCATGGTTGAGAATTGTAACAGCTGTTATATCCGTTCTGTATTCATGGCTTTCACTGCTGAATAAAATAAAGGACCAAACCTAGGATTTGAAAGAAAACTGTCTACCTCTAACACCAGGGAGTTATCAGATTTTATTTTACATAGTTTTAGTCTACAAAGACACAATTGCTTAAACCTAGTGGGCTTAAGGCTTATATTCTGTGTGGTTGGATTCATGGCGCAGTTGTACTGTTTGAAAATCAATTAAAATTTCATATGAATGTTACAAGTATTTGGTAGAATTACCACTAACTGAGTTTTCTGTAGATAACTCAGATATGGAGACACTATCATCAGCATTCAGTCTCTACAACTGTTTAACTTCATAAGAATGCATTTTTCTCAAGAACAGTCAGAATAGAACTACAGAACTATACTTTAAAATAAACCATCCTGGACTTTAATGTCCCTTGGCAGATTCAGTCACAAAAATCCAACAGTCTGTTTTCTAAAGTTCCTCCAGTCAGGCATTCACATTTTGGAGAATTTACTTTAGGCTTTAGACCATATACACCAATATTAACATTCATTTGGACATTCTAGGTTTATAAATACCATAAAGCTATTAGGAGCAACATGGTTTGCCCTTGTTATTTCACTAGTTCAAGTCAGTGTGAAAGGTCTTTGTCCATACAATTTGGCAAATCTTACTGAGCAAAAAGGATGTACATTTTACTATAGAATTAATGTATGAACAGTGTGTTACTGCTGTTGGTTGTAAAAAATGTATATGAAACATTTCATTCATTTGCTTACATTTCTGAAGTATAAATAAAAAGTCTAATTCTTTTTGACCCATTTATAACCCCTAGGATTTTATTCTTTCAAAGAAGAACATTCTTCTACACCAAAAGCCCAAATCATAAATTGGTGTATAAATGGCACACAATTTGCTAAAGATGTTTTCCTTGGGATTTGGGAATTCATAAAGTACACTCAATTCTAACCTGTGCTGCCTCTCAAATATATTTCATTAGGACCTACCCCAGACCCCCAAATTTGCCCTCCCCATGTGTTTTCATTCTAAGTAGAATTTGATACTACAAATACTGAACCCTAAAAATGCAAGTAAAGTTTGTCTTCCTTTCTTACTCTTTTCAAATCTTTCGTCTATTTTTCACTTTTTCTGCTCTCAAATATCATACTCTTCCATGATCCCTGGCAAAAACAAATTTTCATGTCTTAGTGGGAAACTTCCAAGTTCAAAGGTGCCTAATTTCAATGAAAGGCGATTATATATGCCAGTGAGTACCAGAAGATCTATACTAGCAACAAAAAATGGCAGGATATGTATGGTAGCAAAGAAAAAAAGAAAGGTGATATAGAACCATTAGAGCAGTAAAGTTTGGCTCTTTCTTTAGCTTCTTTCTATATTCCTAAATGTGTTGTAAAGGAAAATAGAAAGAAAATAGCAGACATTGAAAATCTAAAGAACTTGCTATTGAATTTTAAAGTGCTCTAAGAGAAATATAAAATTTAAAATAATCTTTCTTGAACATCAGAAATCCTTTCATTCTCAAAACTACTGATTAGCACAAACTGTAATAATACCAAATTGTACATTACAGTTATATTTTCATTCATTAAAGGCTTTTTAACATGATATGAATGTAGTGCTTAGATGTCTTGCCTTTAAAGAGCAACAGCACGTGAGAGAATAAATTAACAGCTGGAATCAAAATCAGAAATAATTTTTAACTATTATTAATATCTTTTTGACTATGAACTATTTTGTGATTATGAAACATTCAAGCAGGAAACCATACTGAAGGCACTTGACCACTACACTATTTTATTGGTAAAAAGTAAAACTACCAGTTGCTTAGTAATTAATAAAAGGAAAGAAGTAATCAAAAGTGTAACAACTTTATTTGAAATAAATTAAACAAATGGCAAATCACATTCTGCTCAATCCCCCAAGCAAAAGCAGCGCTCCCTAGCAATGGAGCAAATGATAGTTTCAAGTATTTCTAAGATGCTCCTTAAAAGACAAGTTCTGACATAAATATTTCAGAAGAAGGAATTTGGTTAAAATTATTTGTTTTGCAAAACTTTTCAAGAGATTTCAAGATACAGCATCATGTAGTGGAAAGTAAACACAATTGGTAGTAAGAAGACCCAAGTTAAAATCCTGATTCTTGTCTCTTACTTAAACCTATCTAACCCAAGGCAATTCACTTAATAAACTCTCTTAGCCAGGAACTTCTCATCTGCAAAGTATAGAGGCTGAATTAGATATCTAGTGTCCCTTCCAGCCCTAAAACTTACTAATCTATGAAAATTTTTTACTATCAGAAGAAAAAGTTATTGCATCAGAATGTGAAACTTGACAGATGGAAGGACATACACTATCACAGCTGGAGAAAATTTTGCCTATTGTGCTCATTCACTGCCGACAGAAATTCAAAGGAAGCCATAATACCTTTGAACAGAAGAAGTAAAAGTAATATTGGAGCAAGAGAAATGGAAGATTAAAAATTAAATAAATTATTTGTGAGAAGTAGATATCCAAAATGGATCACCTTGGACAGAAATATTATTTGGAAGGAGGCATTACATTTCAAAACTACATGGCCAAATTTTGCTTCTAACTATCTTTTATTGCAATGTATACTTATTAGGAAGTCCTTAGATTTCCATTCCTGGTCAATTATTTGCATGATGCCTTAGGAAAAACAGCCTAAGTTCTCTGATTGTCAAGACTCATATGATATTTGGAAATTTGGAACAAGTTTGCTTTTGCCATAGTACTTAGAGTGCTTAAGCATTTGGCCTCCATCCAACTTACATATTAGTAGATTAAGCTCTTTCAACTATTCAATGAAAATTCTCATAACACTTAGAACCTCATCATAATAGCACCTATATCTTTGTTTCCGTCTACCATTTAAACTTCCCCTGCCATAAAAACTGTTTATATTCTCAGGTTCTTCTAGCTACATGTATTACTTGTGCTTTATGTTGTAATGGTCTGCCTGGCTCCTAGCTGTTGCAGCCCTGAAACCATGATTCACCTGTTTAATTACCTGTTTGGTGAGTCCTGCTTCACACTCTTAGGTCTGAATTTGACCCTAGTCAAAGTAAACATAAAAGGATCACCAATGGAGTAGACAGTCTTAGAATTAAAGAATTGTGGAACATTAGAGGTTAATGTTATCTTTGATGTATTTAGTCCCAGCCTATTGTTTTCTTGATAATTTTCTTTATGTGTACCTCAACAAGCACAGTATTTTCTACTCACCCTTGTAAAGTTCCTTACTCCTGATTAGTATCATTTTCTTTACTTATGGATATGATTCTGACCTTGACACTCCTGACTCCCAGTGGCTGAGCTCCAACCCTTACAGAGCAATCTCAGGGCTTAGCTCCTAACCCCAGGTACCCAGAGTCCACATGTGGGGACTCTCCTTACACCAGCCAAAGTGTGACAGGGCGTACTAGCCTGAGAATCAAGAGACTGAGCTTCAAATCAAAATTCTTCCTTTAACCAGCTGTCTGATGATAGACAAGTAATTTAAGCTTATTAAGTCTCAGTTTTCTGAGCTGTATAATGAAAATAATACTTCTCTCTGTACCTATTAACGGTTTTATAAACAATGTGCTTCAAAAGAAACAAGGCATTTGATAAATATGAGCCATTTATTACCATAGATTCAGAGACTTCCCACAAAGGTGGGGAATCTGCAGTGGGGAACCAAACTTCAAGTTTGGATTCAGTCAAAGGGCTGCACTTGAGGACCTAGAGGGCCACATGTGGCACTGAGGCTGCAGGTTCCCCACCACTGAACTAGTCCATCAATAAAATCAAAATCATTTAGTAAGCAATTAATGTGTCAAGCAATATGCTAAGACCTGGGGATAGAAACAAAAATGATGAAACAATCCCTGCTTACAAGAAGCTTACATTCTAACAGAGGAGAGAATAAGAAAGAAAAGGAAGACAGTAAGAGACAGACAGGAAGTGGAGACAGGAGGAGGAGAGAGGGGAAGAGGGAGAAGGATTACTCATCGTCTAGGAGCTAACGGTCTATTGAGACAAAAGAATACATAATAGGGTGCTGGGTGGAAGAGAAAAGGAACACAAGCAGGGAAAGTGGGGTGGGGAGAATCTAGATATATACGTGTATATATGTATTTATGTACACTTATCTATGCTTATTTATAAACTGCCAACTGCCTTATTATGGAAACAAATACTAAATCTGTCATGAATCCCGTGTTTTCAGGTCCTTGTACCACAAAAGTTAAGGACTTGCCACTTCATGAGATTTGTATCTATTTCTCCAAGAGTTCAATCAATCAATCAATAAACCTTTATTAAGCACCTACTATGTTCCAGGCGCTGAAGATAGAAAAAGAGGCAAAGGGCAGCCACTGCCCTGAAGGAACTTACAATATAATTGAATACAGGCTTAGTCAAAATGAAAGGAATTTAGGTTCATGTCATATGAGGTTTCATTTTTTAAAATTGAGAATGTTTAGACTAGAAAAAAGAAAACTTAGTGAGGAACTGATCTAGATCAGGGTTTTCTAGCCTAGGGTCTATAAACTTTTTTTTTTCATGTAATAACTGTATTTCAATGTAATGATTTCCTCTTAATCCCATGTATTTTATTTTATTTCATACATTAAAGACATTGTTCTAAGAAGTCCACAGGTTTCACCAAAGTAATACAAAAATACAAAAAAGTACAACTACTGAAGTAAATATAAAAGGTCTCAAGATAAATAAATCAGAGAAGCAAGAAAGGAAATGTCTTTCTATTGAGAAAGCGTTTGTGACCAAACAGGAGATATACAGGAATAAAGGGACTGCTCTGAATACATAAAATTTAAAAGATCTGCATGAGCAAAACTTAATGCAGTTAAAATTAGAAGGGAAATAGTTAACTGGAAAAAAAAATCTTCCCAATACATTTCTTTGAAAAAGGTATCTTATCAAAGATATGTAATAAGGAAGTGATTCAAATTTATAATAAGAATCATTCTCCTACAAATAAATGATTCAGGGATATGAACAGGCCATATTCAGAGGGAATAATCCACACTACCAACAACCACATAAAAATAATCTAAATCATAAACAAATTACAAATTAAAACAACTCTAAGATTCTTCCTCCCACCAATCAGAAAGGCAAAGGTAACAAAAAAAAGGAAGCTGCTGAGGGGCCTTCAGGAAACAAGCTGTTGGAAATATGAATTATTCTAGTCAGTCTGAGAAGCAACTTGGGCTTCTTACCAAAATGTCACTTAAATGTACACTTTCTGACTCACTGATACCTCTACTAGACCTATACTCCAAAGAGAGCAAAGAAAAAAATATGTTCACAAGTATTTAGAGCAGCTCTATTTGTGGTGGCAAAGAACTGAAAACTAAGGGACTAAGGGGGAATGGCTGAACAAAATAAGGAATAGGAAAGTAATGGAATATTACTTTGCTATAAGAAATGACAAAAACAATAGTTTTAGGGAAATGGGATGAAAGACAGAGTGAAGGAGTAGATCCAAGAGAACAACTTATACAACAGTCTTATAAAGATAAACAATTCTGAAAGACAAGAACTCTGACCAATGCATTGACTAACAATGATCCCAGAGGGCTAGGAACGAGTAGTATAGAGGTTACCTCCTCAAGGTGCAGAATAAAACATACTCTTTGCTTTACCATGCACATTAGTAACAAGAGTTTAGCTGTTTTCCTTTGTTTTTCCCTAAAGGGGTAGGGGCAAGAGAGAAGGTGAGAGAGAAATAAGTAAAGGTGACAGTTTTTTTTTAAAAAGGAAGAAAATAGCAATTAAAGAATTTGATTAAAATGCAAGAAGAGTACAAGAAGGAAGCAAAGAAAAGATGCCAACTTTCAAAGTTATACTTTGAATTTGTTTTGGGAGGAAGAAAATAAGCATAAGTACCTACTATGTGCCAAGCACTGTGTTAAATACTTTACAAATAGCTCATTTCATCCTCACAGCAATTCTGGAAAGTAGGTGCTATTATTAATCTCCATTTGTTCAGTTCAAGAAACTGAGGCAGACAGAGGTCAAATGACTTGCCTGTGATCACCTATGCTCACATGTGTCTGAGGCCAGATTTCAATTTGTCTTCCTAATTTTAGGTCTAGTGTTTTAATCACTCTTCTCTTAGCTGTCTCCAGATTTATTACATACTTAAAAGGCAGCATGTATGCAATAGAGGAGACTCAGTTTCATTTGTAATTCTTTTGTTCTACTTTGTATATGGAAATACTCATTTTATTTGATGTTTATTAAGCTAAAAAAATAGCTTCGGCAGAGAAAATGATGAGAAAGCAGATTTCCAGGGAGTATTTTTTAAGTCATCAGATATCTACACAGTTATGATATCTGCGTAAACTGACTGTAATAATTACAATTTCATTGACTTGGAAACTCCAAGCATTTATAACAGACATGTTTGGCCACCAAAAATCGAAATGTGATAGTTTTTTCAACCATCTTGATTAATGATATAACTTTAAAATAGTGTTTCAAAATCTGTATTATGGGCAATGATTTGACTAATAACATCTTTGTCTTAGACCCAAGTTTGGCCCATTACTAAAACAAGGGTCTTCTTACTTGAATCAGAGGATTCTCACAGAAAGAATTGTATTTTAAAGATTCTGGTTATATTCTGCATAGAAGAAACTGTCCAAATTACTTGACAGAAAGTTGACATCTCATGTGTAGAGGGTGTTCTCATGTCACTCCAAGCGTCATTTATTTCTCACCATCTCTATAACTTTCAGGAGCAAAATGCCTCTCCTTGGACTCTCTCCAAAGGGTGTTGTTTCTCCCTTTAAGAATGTAAACTCCATTAGGTCAAGGAATTATCTTTCCCCTAGCACTGGTATCTTCAGTGTTTAGCACATAAGTGCTCAACAAATAATTTTTTTTCATTCAATCATTCTTACTACTAATACTTTCTTCCTCAATACCTTGACCTTTGTTTCATGTTGTAAGTGTTCTGATGTACAATTAACTTTTTTGAATCAGTTGACTAGCTTTTGAATTTAACAGAAAACTGTTCTGATGAGAAAGGTTAAAAAGCAAAACAAAACACAGTGAAAATACTATGCCAATATTCTCTCTCAATTTCCTTTATTTGTTCAAAATGGAGAACAAAAGCATTGCAAACTAAGGTTTTTAGCTGAAATATAATTGCTTACACATCCAAATACATTAGCCAAGTTTGCAACAAGCGATTAGGCATTCAATTGTGTTGAAAATGCTCTTGCTCACTCAGAGAAGCGGCCACGCCCGCCTTGGGGCTCACCCAGGCCTTCCTCCTCTCTTCTATGAGTTCAGTAAGCATCACTTGCTCCATGGTTGCCAACTGATGGGAACAATATCACTGGGGTGAAAATATTACCCAGGCAACATCTTTAATAATTCCTTTTCTATCCAAAACTACTTTCCCCTCTGGCTTTCTGTGGTGGAACTAGAGCTTTGCTGTGGAAGAGAAAGTTCTGACTACATGACACCAACTCAAGTGAAAAAACTGTCAAACTGGCTATAGATAGGAAATCATTTGCATTTTTGGCTTCTCTTTCCTCATTAGTAAAATGGAAAGGGGCTGGACTACGGCAGGCGTAGGGCAAACATTTCTGCAAAATCATAAAAATCATCCTTAGCTCATGAGCTGTACAAAAACAGGCAGCCAACCAGCTTTGGCCTAAGGTTTGGTGACTCTAGGACTAGGTTGACTCTAAGTCTCTTCCTGCTCAAAAGTATATGATTCTGTGAGATTAAAAGAAAAAGGGAAAATGTGGTTTGCCAGAGTTTTCCATGAACTATGTTGACGAATTTTGGATAGCACTTTAGCTTCACAATAAAAAGCAAGATAACCTACTTCTCAGGGCTACAGGAATACAAGCCTGACAACAGGAGGCTTTTAGTTCTTCAGAAAATTAAAAATGGCATCAGCCTTCCCTTTCTATCTTTCAGTTGAACTATCATTAGTCTTATGCCTTGGAGTTGAATAACTCCATTTTTCTAATCAACAAGAGAGAAGGCTTTAAGTATCATGGGTTCATCCAGTTTAATAAATGCTAGCTGTTATTTTCATTCATGTACAAGGGTACCACATAGAATATGTCCTGAGTTAAAATGCTGGCTAATTAAGCATAATGACAGTTCATGGAAGAGTCAGAAGAGCTCCATTTTCCTTTACCTAAGTAGTTGTGTGGGGATCATCACCAAAAACCAAATGCAATGCAAAAATTACTTTTACATCCCTAGTTAGCTCCCAAACTCCATTAAAAGGGCAAATAATAAGACTGATTCAATTTGCTAACCAATTCTCTGTAAGCCATGGAAAGATTGACTATAGGTTGTCAACATGGCTCTTTGAGCCATGACCACTGACTGCTGCTACATGCCTACTAAATGCTTTAAATGACTTTTTCATAACCAGCATATTTTAAGATTAAATGATCTTTGGTTCCATATTGTCTTTAATCTAACTTCACTGATTCCCTTCCCACCCCAACCACCTTTTGTGTGGGCAGTACAGCTTTACTCTCAGTAATGAGCCCCTCAGCTCCATACCAGACCTTTTGAAGAGGGCTCACTTTTCATCATACAAAAGGATGAACTCACACATGTTCCAACCTGTCTTTGTTCCCTTCAGGTTCCCATACTCATTGAGTTGCCTATTTTCTTTCAGGTGAGATTCAAGGTATCAGACCTTAAAAAGCTTTCTATTGGGAAAAGGGAGGGGGAAAGAAGAGAAAGAGGGAGAGGAGGAAGCAAAGAGGGGATCCAGGTTATCTCCATGAGTCCCTCTTCACTGACGTTGCCCTCACAGCAGCTGGGGAGCTCAGAGACTCTAAGCCTTCCTATTTCAAACTTCACAAGTCTGAAAGGCTGAACATTTGCTGTGAAAGGCCTTCATATTTGGAATTCTCTGCCCAAGTCTCTATCTACAAGGTCCAGAGTAAAGTCCACCTGAGTTGGTTCCTGAGTTAAGAGGATCCAATAATATGGATTATTTATACTGTAGCATAGTAAAGGCTATAGTACTAAATGTATGCAGGAGTTGGGCACATCTTGATAAATATCAAGAGCAAATAACATTTGGTCCAAGACAGGAGGGGACTTGACTCCAATCTTTCCTCTTGTGTTGCCTGTGACTTGCTCTAACACAATCTCAAAGCTATCTGTTCATTTGGCTCCATTTGTTTTCTGTCAAATTAACCTGCCTGCCCTCATCGTTCCTCTGCCTGATTGTTTTTACTTGGGGTTTCACTGTATCTTGATAGCTAATGATTGAAAATTATAAATACAAATAAAGGAGGATGCCCCACATGCTTACGAAGTCCGCAGCTATTCCCAGCTCAGGTGGACTGTAGTCAGCTGAAAATGAGAAGAGTTATTAGGGATCCAGCAGGGACACAGAGCAAAGAGTATTTCGGTCAAAAATGACTGTTGAAACAAAAGAAAATAACCCCATCCCAAATGCTCTGGGCTGAATCAGCCTTCCTGGGGTCTTATTCTGGTTCAGAGATAGCTCTGTCCTTGAAGTACTCTCTGTTGAGTGACACTAGTCCATGGTATCAAGTAGTGTTTAAAATACCCAGATTAAAAGACTTAGGCATTTAATGTTACAGCTCCAACAGGTATATAAACGAAAATGAACTTGCAAATTTCATTGAAGCTTTATGCTCTAGCCCATGCCAGTCCCTAATATCAATGGTTTCTCCATTCCCGACAAAGACTTTCACTGTCTCTTACCAAGTTCCCTTTCACACTTGGCATGAGGCCAATCCAGCAGGGGAAGGTGACTTTAGTGGGGCTATCACTCTTGTAGGTGCATAGGTTAACATCCTCCTTGGGCAGTGATTGGACTAATATTCTGTGCTTTGTTCGAAGCTCTAAAGGATTAGCGTATGAGACATGATACTTGAACTGATGTTATTCCTGTCCTAAAAGCATTAGCTCCCCTTCCCTTCCTGGTGAAAGAGGTGAGAGGATATGACTCTTGTCTCAGAACTGCCCAAGAAAATGCTTTTATCAAATTTCAGCTGGATAATGTACTGATGGTTCATTTAAAAGAGATAGTCTGGTTCTGTTAGCTCAATAGCATAGAGAATTGATTTCATCCCCGTTTAGGCTAGTTAATGTCACTGTGTTCATATAGACACAGGCTGCAATACTAAACCTGATTGGTCTTTCATAAATGACCATGGGCAAGACAGTGAGAGTGGCTTATTCACCCATCACCAGCCCTGGATTCCAGGGGCAGTTTTCTCACATCTACATGTGCCCCAGGCATGCTGAGTCTTACATATAAATTATTAGTAGCAAAAAGTACATTCCTTGAGCTTCTGATTACAGTAAAGTAATTATATTCAATGGGTATGTGTGTTTATTCCCTATGACCACTAATTTTCTTTTAAAACTATTCTATTCTAAAAAATTAGGAAGTGAAAACCGAGAGTTAAATAGTGTGATCAGAGATGGATTAAGCCAGAAGGAAGCTCGGTTAAAATCTTATTTGTTACAATCAGTTAATTTAGTTCAAACCAAAACATAAAGAGCTATGAATATAGTAAACAAACAATTCCTTGCTTTCAGCATAGGGAAAAGGAAAAAGTCTCTGGCAAAGATTCCATTCAAAGTAAGTTCTGCTTCAGGGATACCAGAAAGAGGTTCACTATTTAGACAGTATGAATACTGTGAACTTATGGAAAACTTCACAGAACATCCCCTCCATGGGAGAATAGGGTGGACAAGAGTGAATATGCAAAACATGGCATTTGCATAATGAAAAGGGTACTAAATTTGGTTCAAATCCCACGTCAGATCCTTACTAGTGGCCCCAGCAAACAAACCCTTTAACATTTTAGTTTCTTCATCTGTAAAACAAGGCTGGACTCTTGCCATTAAGATACCTTCTAGCTTCAAATCTATGATTCTTTAATCTTAGTGTTTTTGAAACTTACAAAACATTTTAAATATATTATCTCATTTTATGTTGAAGACTCAGAGAGGCTGAGAATTCTCCTAGCTGATACAGCTATTAGTCAGACACAAAATTCCAAGTGTAGTGTTTTGGGGTTTTTTTGTTACTCCAAGTATAATATTCTTCAATCAATGTTTCTATTGGTGTGAGCATAATCTAACTGATCCATAATAAAAAGAGTTTACATTTATGCATTCTTTTAAGTACATGATCTCATTTGCTCTTCATCATAATCCTGCAAACTTAGTATTATTATCCCCATTTTATTGATTAGAAAACTGAAGTTCAAGGATTATATTATTTGTTCCTGTTTGTACCACTACCTCTTCATAGCACCTACTTCCCAGGATTATTGTGAGGATCAAATGAGATAATAATTATACAGCATTTAGCACAATGTCTGGCACACAAAAAGTGCTTATGTCATATTGTGTTAGTCAATTTTATCATTACTGTTATCATTATGACAGTGTCAAAGATAGGATTTGAAACGTGATCCCTGACTCCAAGGTCAGCATTTTTTCTACTATTTCATGAGGTACCCTCTCAGCAAACTATCAACTAACATGTTGAAAAGCTAACATCATCATAGCCCCTGTTTAGACTACCTGTTCTTCAAATAGTCAAATTACATTCAGTAAGCCATGGCATCACGTGGAGTGGATTAGCAATCCATCGTAATTCAATTCAATACACATTTATTAAGCATCTACTATGCATAAGGCCCTAGGAAAAATGCAAAGATAAATAAAATGATCTTCAATCTCATGGAACTCTATCACTTTGCTGAAGATTTTTACCAAGTTCAAGCATCGTACCATCTCATTTCTCTCAGAACTCAACCTTGAGTCAATCTTTCAGCTGAGAGGATAGTCTGGTGCAAAGTCTCTTATCTTCCCCATATTCTGAGACTCTAAAGCATAAATCAATAGAAAAACATGGCTCCTGTCCAAAAATATGCAAGTATGGTATAAATTCTATAGAAACTTCCTTGATAGCAGTGTGCATATGCATAAGAAATGCCACCTGTTGACTCCAGTTAACCTTCTGCTCAAGTGTAAGAATTAGCAAAATACTCAACCAGGTGCAATTAAAGAACTCAGGAATTCCCAAAATACTCAACTGGGTGCAATTAAATGACTCCCCAGGAAGGGGTGCTGGTGGTAAAGTGTGATTTTTGAACTTATTCATTCATGCTGAGAGATTTCTTAGGTAATTTATTTTTAAAGTACCTCAGTCATAGCAGATCCTAGCAAAGAAGTCATACACAGAAAAATATTTTTGCCACGACAACTTTTAGCTACTGTAGGATATTCCTGGTTCCTGGTTGGGTATACTTGTACACAACATTGAAATGATTACTGCTAGGATGCTGCCCCATATTTTTTCCATCCTTCAGACATCAAAAAATGCATACACTCCAAAGGCGTAATGGAACTTGTCATTTCCAGGCATTTAGTGCCAAGTTCTTTAAACTTTGCTGTAAATATACTATAATGTTTCATGCTTCTTTTGATCATCTGTTGCCATTTATTTCATGGCAGCTCTCTTCCCTGCCCTCCTGTCCCCTGAGACATAATGAGGCATGCCCAAAAAAAAGCTGCCTCAGGAACCTGAATGGCCCTGGTTTCCATGAAGTGGCTCATCTGTGGGCATAAAAAGTCCCAGGTCCCTACAGATTGGTGGATTTCTAAAGCACACTTTACTCTGCCCTACTGACAAGATGCATTGCCATTTGGAGATAGGAGGGACATGTCCAGATCAGTTAAGTGCCACTGTATCCTTGTTGCCTATCCTTGCTATGTTGGGGAAAATTAAACCTTCTTGTGTTAAATGTTCAATAACTTTTAAATGTCTCATTCTATTCCAACATAAAACCAGAACTAAAACTGTGGCACACCTCCAACACCATAGCAGGAGCAAAATATTCAACAAAGGCGGCACTGAGAATCCCTTGAGTTGATTCAACTAAGCAAAACTCCCATTATTATCTACCAGATAATCCTACTCACTCCTCCTGATGGCTTTGTACCCAACACTGATATCAACAGTATGATTCTTTAGTCTGCCAAGTCAAGCAAGACTCAAGAAACGTCTCAAAACCTTTTAAGGAAAGAGTAGCCTAACCTGAAAGAGAAAAAGGTATTTCTTCTATCACAGATAGTAAGCACAAAAAGCAGGATTTCAACCAAAAACCAACTCTAGTCAGCACTTTTTCCATGCTACCATAAGATGTATAAAGTTTGAGAACTTCTCAGCAATAATCTATCTCAAAGTCAAGAACTCCAAGTTGCTCAGGGAATAACATCTCATTTTCACCATGTTTTCTATTGGCAGATGCAATAAAGTTTCTGATGATCATTACTTTTTTGTTATATGGTTCTTCCTAAATCTTCCAAACTATATCCAGTATACATCATAAAGGACTTACTTGGGTCTGTCATAAGCCAAGACAGGGGGAAGGCAGCAGCTGATCATGTGTACACACGCTTTTCCTCCTAATGAGCTCCTTGTAAATAGGGATTGTTTCCTTCTTTGTACCTCAGTACATGGTCCAGTGTCTGGAAGACATTTGTACTCAATAAATAACTGATTCAGATTATAACGTAAATATATTAGAATTAAAATCCATTTTACAAAGATTTTATTATTTGATCACCAATAATAACTACTGATAAAATGTAGACCCATCAGTTGGGAAATGGCTGAATAAGTTGTGGTATATAATCATGATGCAATACTACTGGGCTTTAAATACTTAAATATTTAAATCATTAAATACTCACTAACCTTACAAGTATAGAGTTGGATAATACACTGGAATTAATTTGGTCCAATCCCTACTTGCATCCTTAACACTCCAAACAAGTTGAATTTACAATCCATAAGTGTCATATAATCTCAGGGAATCACAGAATCACAGGGCTAGAAAGGATTTCAGGAGGGACCACTGAACCCTTACCTGAGTAAGAAGCTACTCAATACAGCCTTTGTTTGAAGCACTCCAGTGAAAAGGAATCACTACTTCCTGAGGTAGCCAATCCAGTTTTTGGCATCTGTAGCAATTAAGAGGTTTTTCCTTTACCGTAAGCCTAACTCTACCACTTTTCTACTTCCATTTACTGCACTTAGTTCTGTCCCTGGTGCAAATAGATGTCTAATCCCTCTTACACTTAACAGCCCTTGGAATATTTGAAAATAGTTGTCAAATCTCCCCTATGTCTTCTCTCCTAACTAAACATACACAGTACCTTCAAGAAATCCTCATTTGGCATTTTCTTGAGAACCTTGAAAATCATCTAATTTTATTCCTCTGAAAGACCATTCATTAGTTTACCAATGTCCTTCATAAAATGTACCCAGAATGAACACATATGTTCATATATGGCCCAATTATGGTCGTGTACAGCAGAATTTTCATCTCTCTCAGTCTGGATACCATAGCTCTCAATGCAGCCCAATATCATTATATTTAAGGCTGCAGTCCTCTAAAGTGCAAAGTTCTTTTTCAAGAAATTGTTGTCTAAGGCAAGTCTCTCCCGTTTTATATTTAAGAAGTTGAATTTTTAACCCACTGTAAGACTTTACATTTATCCTATTAAGTTTCATCTTATAAAATTCAACTCAATGGCCTTGCCTGTCTTTTAAATATCCTGTCTGTTTTTTATCTTTTAAGATCTTTTAAATATCCTGTCATCGGCTGTATTAGTTATCCTTCCTAGCTTTATGTAATCTGTACATTTGATAAAAAAACTGTTTAGTTTTATTAAAGTCATGGATAAAGATGTTAACATAAGGCCACATTCATTACCTGTATCATTCCATTAGAGAACTTCTAAGCTAACAGTAGACATAATATATATAACATCATATAAGAATATTTAATAACTAGCAGCATTAAGTAACGACTAGTTCTAAATGCACCTAACTATCCGATAGTCTGCCTTACAGCTCTCTATCTTATTCACAAGAACAGTATAAGATTTTGTCCGGTGCTTGGTTCAAATCTATGTAAACTCTATCTACAGTATTACCTCAAACCTGCAACCTAAAAACTGTCCCCTGAAAATGAGACTTCTTAGTAAAAAACCCATATTTAACCAATTAATCCTTGGAATTAATGCTTCCTTCTTCCTTTTATAAATGCTCATGAATAATACATTTTAAAACTCTGCCTGAGATAAAAATCAAGGTGCCTGCCATATAGTTTTCAGATTGTAGTTTTTCTTCATTTTAAAATTAGGACATTTGCCTTTCCACAATCCTGTAATGCCTCTTCCATTCTCCATAATCATTCAAAGATCACTCACAGGAGAGGAGTAATCATACAGGCCACTATTTTCAATACTTGGGAATGGTTTATTTTTGCCTAGTGATTTGAACTCATTAAAGGAACCAAAGTGCCCTCACTACCTCCAAACTCTGCTTAGACATAGTAGGGATGATGGATTTCACATTATATTGTTATTCTGCTGGAGTTTTCTCAGTCAAAAGAAGATTAGCTAATAATTTTTTGATGTGTTTTAAAGGTAATTTTATTCTTTAAAAGTGGAAAAATCAATAAGAGTAAATTGTATTCTGATGCTGATAGATATCCTCAAGGATGTCCTGATTGTTCACTTGCCCAAGGTCACACAGCCAGTGAGTATAAAAGGTCAGATATTAACTCATGAAGAAGAGCCTTTCTGATTCCAAGCCCAGTGCTCTATCCACTGTGTCCCCTGGCTGTCCTGACTACTGACATATAAATGATGGAAACCTCCACCTAGTGTCCACATCATCTTATAATTAGTTATATAATAAAATAAAAATGCATTATCAGACATTACTACTAAATTTAGGTAAAGAAAAATTCAAAGACTTCACATAAAGGACAAATAGAATCCTATGAACTAAAACTCTTTAAGGTAAGGCAGACTGAATGAAATGGAATTCCAGTGACAACAAATTCTGTAAGCAATCAGAAGAAAGATCTTCAACTATAAAGGAAAAGAAACTCAAGAAACAAAATATTACTCTATACTCACTAGAAACAAAAGGATTGAATAGAATAAAATATCCTAAAAAATAAAGGAGCTCAAGATGCAACCCAAAGTGACAAAACCTGTAAACTTGTGCCTAACTAGCAATGAAAAGAAAATGAACATTCAATAAACGAACAGTATTTGGAGTATTTCTACAAAGAAAACTAGACCTGAGCAAACAATTTGCATTGCAAAAATCCCAGGCAATCTGAATCAAGAAAAATGAAGAATTTTTTTTTCTCCAAAGAAGAAAGAGATAACAAAATAACTCAGGAAAAAGGGGAGGGGAGGGTGAAGACTAGAAAGAAAAAGACACATGTGGTTAACAAAAAGAAAAACAATGATACAACAAAATAATCACATATAATTTAGAGATTTCTTTCTAAAAGTACTCAATTTGACAGGAGTGAAAGTAGAAATCAAATAGAAGTGATGGTAGAAGAATGGACCTGAAACATCATGGACTAAATATCACAACCCTCCATCCACAGGTAAAATAATGTTTTGGGGGGAGGGGTGTGTGAACCAAACAGCTGAATAGGAAGGCACATAAAGGGTGACATACACATACATATGATATATGCTAATCAAGTCAACTTTGAGTGGATGAAAGGTAAAGGAAGAGAAAATAAGTTCTAACATCTCTCTAGAAGAAGACCTAGCAAAGAATGAATGAGCTGGTAAAGTGAAGGACTGAAACAGGAGAAAAGAAAAGGAAAGAATCTTGTATCAGTAGTCATTCCCACCAAAGAACACTCACACGGGAAAAAAGAGATATTTTATAATGGAAGAAAAGGATCTTAAAACAAGTATAATTTGTAATGATTTGGTGCTTCAAGAGACCACTATCTCTCAGAAAGTATTACAACTCCAGGGACAGTATCCTGCCTCAGGAGAAAGGAAATTAAACCATTAGTGAGAAATGAGAGCTACCACAGTGGAAAAGGATGGACCCAAAGAGGATACTTCATGGCAAAAGAAGAAAAAAAAAAGATTATGGAGATAGAAAGAGGAAATAATGAATTCCATAATCAAGGGTAAAAAAATTTTCCTACTATGGGGGAATAGCTCTATCCTCTTCTGCAGGAATTGGCATCTTTAAGAATGAGGTACCAAAAAAAAGTGAGCCAGGAAGAAAAAATCTACAAAATAAGAAAATAGAAATTATTTAGTAAAGAAAAGTCAAAATAAGTACTTCAGAAGCTTTACTTTCATGAGTAAAACAAGGAATAAGTAAGTATAAGGACCAAGAACCAAAGAATACAAGTCTAGAATAGAATGGGAAGAAAAATAATTAAAAAGAATAAGGGAAAGAAATCTTTTTTTAGAGAAAGAAATAGAAAAAAATTTTAAACCAACAATACAAAGTGAAGAGAAAGAGAGTTATAGAGTCTTATGGGGAGAAAAGAATAACATAATTAGATAAAAGATACATGAAGGAATTAATAACTTGAAATTCAAAATTAAGGAAAGTGGTGACAAATGGATAGGGAGATAGGAAAGGAGGCATGATAGTGGATGGGAGTAGGGTTGCTTTAAAACAGATAAAGCAAAAATAAAAAGACAAAATACAGTCTTTACAAAGGAAGAGGGGTAAAAACCCTAACGTGGAATGGGAGTGGCAGGGAGCAAAGAAGCAGTATCAGAGACAAACAGAAGAAAATACAAACCTAACAGTCCTTTAAATGTAACTAGATTAACCAACTTAACAAAACCTCCCACAAAGAGTGAAAAATTAGATAAGAAAACAAAAGAAACAATCTACTGCCTTTAAGAAACACATCTAAAAACCAAATACACAGAATAAATAGGAGGGGTTAAACAAAACTAACTATGAATCAGGTGACTCTAAAAGATAGGAATTGTTATCATAGTAACAAACAAAGCAAAATCCAAAATCCACAACATAAAAAGAGATTAACAAGAAAACAACAAATTATGCTAAAAGGAACCACAGACAAAAAACCATGAGCAATATTAAACTCATATGTTTCAAATGTCTTAGTATCTATATTCAAAAAGGAAAAATTAACTGAATTAAATGAAGGCAAAGAAACATAACAGCATTAGGAGATTTTAATATTCCTCTATAAGTTTTAGACAAATGGAACAGAAAAATAAACAGAAGGGAAAATGGCTGTTCCAGGCAGCTAAGCAGAAGTGGACAGAATGCCAAGCCTGCAGTCAGGAAGACTCTTCTTCATGAGTTCAAATTTGGCTTCAGATCATGTGACTCTGGGCAAATCACCGAATCCTGTGTTTGCCTCAGTTTTCTCATCTGTAAAATGAGCTCAAGAAGGAAATGGCAGACCTCTCCAGCATCTTTGCCAAGAAAACCTAAAATGTTGTCACAAAGAGTCAGAAACAACTGAAAATGACTGAGCAGCAGTTATAAGTTTTAGACATATGAAACAGAAAGATAAACAAAAGGGAAAACGTAGTATTGATCAAATTGCTGAACAAACTAGAGCTAAAAGACTTCTGGACATTTTAAATTAGATTGTTCAAGAATATAAATACTTCTCAGTACTACATGGAACATGGAAAATAACTGATCCAACGTGGTTAACTTTTTTTCAACATTACATGTAGCAATCGAAATGAAATTTTAAAAAAACAACAACACTAGAAGACAAAAATAATTGTTAGAACCTATGAAGTAGTCATATGCTACCAAACTAAGAACATAAAATAAACTGAGAAATAGCTTCAAAAATAAAAAGTACCTAAACTAATAGAAGACAAAAGAGAGATCTTAAGTAATCCAATCTCAGAAATAAAACTAACTGTAAGCAAATTACCAAGGAGAGGAAGGAAACTCTCATATTGAAAGATTCACAGGACTATCCCTTTTAAAGTACAGTTAGCATGCAAATTGCAGAAATTATTCTCAAAAATTGAGAATGAAAGTAGTTACCAGATTCCTTTTATGAGACAAATGTACTTTTAATACCTACAATATGTAAGGCAGAAAACTATAGACCACTATAATTGATGAATATGAATTCAAAAATTGTAAACAAAATCTTATTACACTACTTCATGCAAGACATTATTCATTATGACCAAGCTGGACTTATACCAGGAATACAAAGATAATTCAATATTAGGAAAATATTCAACATGATTAATCATAATAAAAACACAAAAAACATGATTGTCCCAAAAGATACAGAAAAAAATCTGAAAAAGTACAATTCTAATTTGTTAAAAATTTTACAAAGTATAAACATAGAGGCAACTTTTTCTAATATAAAAAAATCTACCTGAAATCAAAAGCAAGTATCAAACGCAATGGGGATTTCTAAAAGCTTTCCCAATAAATGCCACTTTTTAAAGGGGTGGGGGATGGGGAGGTGGCAGGAGGAGAAGATTTCCATCGCCAAGATAGTAGTAAGACAGAACACCTCAGAACCCTCCCAAATTGACTTCAAATAACCTTGAAAAATGAGTCAGAACCAGTTTTGGAGCAGTGAAGCACCTTACCAGCCATGGAAAGCTTGGAGGCTCAGCGGGAAAAGTACACCCCAGGGGGCATGTACAAGAACAGAGCCCAAGTTTTATATACAAGTACAGAGTCACAAAATAGGCAGGAAAAAAGGAGGAAAAAACAAAACAAGAACCTGACCATAGAAAGTTACTATAGTGACAGGGAGGATGAAGGTACAAACTTAGAAAGTGGACAACACTGTCAAAACAGTTATACTCAAGGCCTCAAAAAACGTAAACTGGTCTCAAACCCTAAAAGAACTCCTAGAAGAACTCAAAAAGGATTTTAAAAAGTAGAAGAAAAATTGGGAAAAGATAAGAATAATGTAAGAGAATTATGGGGGGGAAGGGTCAATAGTTTATTAAAGGAAGCACAAAAAATGGGGAAAAGATTAAAAAAAATTCACAGAAGAAAACAATTCCTTAAAAAAATAGAACCAGCCAAATTAAAAAGGAAGTACAAAATCTCACTAAGGAAAATAATTCCTTGGTACAAAATCTCATGAAAATATAATTCCTTAAAAATTAGAACTGGGTAACTGGAAGCTAATTCCATGAGACCTCAGGAAATGTTGAAACAAAATCAAAAAGTGGGGGGGAAAAAGATGTGAAATGTCTCAATGAAAAACAACTTGCCAGGAAAATCAACCTAAGAGAAATAATTTAAGAATTATTGGACTACCTGAAAGCTCTAGTCAGAAAAATAGTCTAGACATAAAATTTCAAGAAATTATCAAGGAAAACTGCCCTGATATTCTAGAACCCGAGGACAAAACAGAAACTGAAAAAAAAAAAAAATCTACCGATCACCTGAAAGAGTTCCCAAAACGAAAACTCCCTGGAATATCACAGTCATATTTCAGAGCTCTTTGGCAAAGGAGAAAATACCACAAGGAGCCAGAAAAAAAAATTCAAATATCAAGGAGACATGGTCAGGATTACATAGGATAAGCAACTTCTACATTAAAGAATGGGAGGGCTTGGAATATGATATTCAAGAAGGCAAAAGAGTTAAAATTACAACCAAGAATCACTGACATAGCAAAACTGGGTAAGAGGAAAAAACAGGTATTTAATTAAATAGAGGACTATCAAACATTCCTAATAAAAAGACCACAGTGGAATAAAAAAATTGACTTTGAAATTCAGGACTCAAGAGAAGCATAAAAAGACAATCAGGAAAGAGAAAACTTAAAAAGATGCAATAAGGTTCATATTCCAACATGGCAAAATAATACTTGTAATTCTCAAGAATTTTATCACTACTGGGACAATCAGAAGCAGTCAACATAAAAGTTGTGGGTATGAGTTGTCTACGATGGGATGATATACCAAAAAACCCCACAAAATTAAGGTGAAAAAGAAGCTTGCACTGGAAGAAGACAGAAGGGAAAGATAAAATGGGGTAAATTATCTAGAGAAATGAAAGTCCTATTACAGTGGAGGGACAGGTGTTGGGCAATGCTTATGTATTGCAGAACTGGTTTAAAGAGAGAATAATACACACACTCATTTGGATATAAAATCCTTGGCCTACAGAGAAGCAAAAAGAAATGGGGATAGGAGAAAGGCGGTTCTGACAGAAGGGAGAGCAAATGGAGAAGACAGCAGTCAAAAGTAAAATTCCTGTGTGGAGGGACAGAGAAAGGAAGTTAAAGAAGAGAAAAACAGGATGGAGGGAAACGCACAGTTTATTATAACTGTATGGGATGTAAATGAGATGAACTCACCCATAAACTCACCCATATGGAAGCAAATAGCAGAATGGATTAAAAACAAGAATCCTATAATATACTGTTTACAAGAAATACATTTATAGCACAGATACATACAGAGAGTATTGATAAGAGGCAGGAACAAAATCTACTATGTTTCATAATAAAGTTTAAAAAAGCAATCATGAGCTCAGACACAGCAAAAGCAACAATAAATCTAATTAAGAGAGATAAGGAAGAAAACTATATCTTGCTAAAAAGGTTTCACAGAGATATAATTTTTTTTTACCTTGTCAGGAGAAGGGGAAAATAGAAGAGGGAGGGACAGATAGAATTTGGAACTCGAAATTTTAAATAAAAATGTTTAAAAATTGGGGGAAAAAAATCTAACAACTAAAATAAATAAAAAGTACCATAGAAAATGAAGTAATACCAATAGTAACATATGTGCACCAAAAGGCATAGCATCTAAATTTTTAAAGGACAGGTTAAATGAGTTACCAGAAGAAAGAGTAAAACTAAGCTAGTGGGGGAACTTTCCCATCTCAGCAACAGATACATCTAACAAAGAAAACAACAACAACAACAAAAAAAAAAAAAACGAGAAAGTAGTTAAGGAGATGAATGGAATTTTAGAAAAGTTAGCTATGATAGATCTCTGGAGAATACTGAATGACAATGTAAAGGAATATACCTTTATTCACAGTGGTACACAGCACTACACAAAATTTGACCATGTAATAGGTCATAAAAGTCTCACAACCAGAAGTAGAAAGAAGCATTAAATGTATCCTTTGCTAAATAACAATGCAATAAAAGTTACATTCGATAAAGGGCAACTGAAAAATAGATTAAGAATTATAAACTAAATAATCTAATTCTAAAGAATAAGTAGGTCAAAGAACAAATAAGAAATCATTACTTTAAATAAAGAGAGTGATAAAAATGAGACAATATACCAAAATTTATGGGATGTAGACAAAGCAGTTTTTAGGGGAAAATTTATATCTCTAAATAAATAGATCATCAATCTAATCATCAAAAACTCTAGAAAACATAGGAATAAATGGAGCTTTCCTTAAAATCATAAGTAATATCATCAATACGCATTATCTCTAATGGGGATAAGCTTTCCGAATAAGATCAGGGATGAAGCAAAGATGCCCATTATCATCACTATTATTCAATATTGTACTAGAAATGTTAGAGCAATAAGAGAAGAAAAAGAACTTGAAGGAATTAGAATAAGCAATGAGGAAACAAAATTATAGTTCTTGGCAGATGATGAAGGTATACTTGCAAAATCATAGAGGATCTACTAAAAAACTAGTTGAAATAATTAACAACTTTAGCAAAGTCGTAGGACATAAAATAAACCCACAGAAATCATCAACATTTCTGTATATTACCAACGATTCCAGCAGTAAGAGATAGAAAGAGAAATTCCATTTAAAATAACTATAGACAATATAAAATACTTGGGAGTCTACCCACCAAGACAAACCTAGGAACTAAATGAATATAATTACAAAACAAGTGTTTACTTGTTTTACTTTACTTAAAACACAGCTCCAAAAATAAATTATCTAAAATTAACATTTATTACATGTTAATGACATCCAAGAAGCAATAACAGAATAAGAAAACTATTCCAAATTTCTATAAATTGCATAAAATATTTGTAGATCAATCTACCTAAGCACACAAAACATTTGCATAAATTCAATGAAAAAGTTGTAAGAAATAAAGAGTATCTTAAATAGCTAAAGAAATATTTAGTACTCATGGTTGGGACAGGCCAATATAATAAAAATGAAATTCTATCAGTTAATTTACTATTTTACTGCTATATCAATTAAAATACCAAAGAGATACTTTACAGCCCTCGATAAGATGACAAAATTCAACTAAAAAAATCTATAATATCAAGTGAAATGCTGATAAAGAGGAAATAGTACTTCTAAACCTCAAAATTTATTATAAGCAGAAAGCATTTACTCCATTTGTTATTTTTTTTTAAAAGATAGTAGAACAGTGAAATAGACTAGGTAAGGATGACAGAAACTAACAAACAAATTAATCCAGTATTTAATAAACCAGAAAAATAAATCATTTAGGAAAAAATTCCTTTTTATCAATATTTTCAAAAGCAGTGTGACAGACATTAGGTTCAACACTTCACACACATTAGATTCCACATAAATTTTAAATATGCATTAAAGATCATACCAGAAGCAGATCATATACCTTTCACAGCTATGAGGTCAAAACATATTCTTAACTAAAAAAACAAGAAAAGAAAATGGGTAACACTTCCATTACCTGACACTGAAGAGCTTCCACACAAACAAAATTAATGCATCTAGGATAAGAAGGGAAAGAGCTGAATTGAGAAAAAAATCTTTATGTCAAGTATCTCTGTTTGAGTTTGGTATCAAGCATATATAAACAAGTAATACATATATATATATAGAGAGAGAGATATGACCAAAATCATTCTGCAATAGATAAGTGGTCAAAGGACATGAACCCACCCATGAATACTCAAAGGAAAAATTGCAAAGAACCATATGAAAGAACAACCTAAAACATTAATAATAAGAAATACAAATCAAAACAACCCTAACGTTTCATCTCACACTCTGCAAATCAGCAAAGATATAAAAAGATAGGAATATTCAATGTTTGAGAGAGTTGTGGGAAGATAAGCATACTAATGTATTACTGGTAAAGCTGTGAATTAGCATAACTATTTTGGAAAGCAATCTAGAATTATGCAAAATAATTAAAATGTCCACACTCAAGATTTCCAGTTTATACCACAAAGAGGCCATTAAGAAGTCCCCACCAAAATATTTATAACAGCATTTTTTTTGTGACAGCAAAATTGGAAACAAAGTAGATGTGCATTGATTGGGGTATGGCTAAAGAAATTGTAATACATGAATGTATTAGAATATTACTGTGACATCAGAAATGATGACTATGATGAATAAATTAGGGAAGCATGTATTTTCATAAACTGATACAGAGCTAAGTAGAGCTCATAAAAACAACAACCCCAATATACATAATGAAGGAAGGAGGGAAGGAGCTTACATGTGAGATTCTGTACTTAACATTACAAATAACTCATTACATCAATGACTAGAACAAGGTTAATGAAAAGACAATCACAAAACAATCAAAAGTGAATGTTGTGAAATGACAAAGAACAAACATGGCTCCAAAGAGGAGCTATCAGAAGACTTTCCCCAGAGAATTCACTGAAGAGGCAGGAACTTCATGAGAGTTGTACATTGCACACATTTTAGACTTTTTTGATGTGACTTTTTTCCTTTTTCTTTTTTTTTTATTAATTTATTTAACTTTTAACATTCATTTTCACAAAATTTTGGGTTCCACATTTTCTCCCCTTTTGTCCCCTCCTCCCACCCCAAAACACCCAGCGTTCTAATTGCCCCTGTCTGCCAATCTGCCCTCCCTCCCTCCCCACCCCTTCCATTTGGAAGGCAAGCAATTCAATATAGGCCAGATCTGTGTAGTTTTGCAAATGACTTGCATAATAGTAGTGTTGTGTAAGAAATAATTATATTTCCCTCCATCCTATCCTGTCCCCCATTACTTCTGTTCTCTCTTTTGATCCTGACCCTCCCCATGAGTGTTGACCTCAAATTGCTCCCTCCTCCCCGTGCCCTTCCTTCCATCATCCCCCCCGCCCTGCTTATCCCCTTCTCCCCCACTTTCCTGTATTGTAAGATAGGTTTTCATACCAAAATGACTGTGCATTTTATTCCTTCCTTTAGTGGAATGTGATGAGAGTAAACTTCATGTTTTTCTCTCACCGCCCCTCTTTTTCCCTTCACTAAAAAAGCCTTTTGCTTGCCTCTTTTATGAGAGATAATTTGCCCCATTCCATTTCTCCCTTTCTCCTCCCAATATATTTCTCTCTCACTGCTTGATTTCATTTTTTTTTTAAGATATGATCCCCTCCTCTATCAGTTCACTCTGTCTCTATGTGTGCGTGCGTGTGCGTGTGCATGTGTGTGTGTTATCCCACCCTGTACCCAGATGCTGAACAGTTTCAAGAGTTAACAAATATTGTCTTTCCATGTAGGAATGTAAACAGTTCAACTTTTGTAAAGTCCCTGATGACTTCTCTTTGCTATTTACTTTTTCATGCTTCTCTTCATTCTTGTGTTTGAAAGTCAAATTTTTTTTCAGCTCTGGTCTTTTCATCAAGAATGCTTGAAAGTCCTCTATTTCATTGAAAGACCAATTTTTCCCCTGAAGTATTATACTCAGTTTTGCTGGGTAGGTGATTCTTGGTTTTAGTCCTAGTTCCTTTGACTTCTGGAATATCCTATTCCATGCCCTCGATCCCTTAATGTGGAAGCTGCTAGATCTTGTGTTATCCTGACTGTATTTCCACAATACTTGAATTGTTTCTTTCTAGCTGCTTGCAATATTTTCTCCTTGATCTGGGAACTCTGGAATTTGGCCACAATGTTCCTAGGAGTTTCTCTTTTTGGATCTCTTTCAGGCGGTGATCTGTGGATTCCTTGAATACTTATTTTGCCCTCTGGTTCTAGAATCTCAGGGCAGTTTTCCTTGATAATTTCATGAAAGATGATATCTAGGCTCTTTTTTTGATCCTGGCTTTCAGGTAGGCCCATAATTTTTAAATTGTCTCTCCTGGATCTATTTTCCAGGTCAGTTGTTTTTCCAATGAGATATTTCACATTATCTTCCATTTTTTCATTCTTTTGGTTTTGTTTTGTGATTTCTTGGTTTCTCATAAAGTCATTAGCCTCCATCTGTTCCATTCTAATTTTGAAAGAACTATTTTCTTCAGTGAGCTTTTGAATCTCCTTTTCCATTTGGCTAATTCTGCTTTTGAAAGCATTCTTCTCCTCATTGGCTTCTTGAACCTCCTTTGCCAATTGAGTTAGCCTATTTTTCAGGGTGTTATTTTCTTCAGCATTTTTTTGGGTCTCCTTTAGCAGGGAGCTGATCTGCTGTTCATGCTTTGAATGCATGTCTCTCATTTCTCTTCCCAGCTTTTCTTCCACCTCTCTAACTTGATTTTCTATGAGCTCTTCTATGGCCTGAGCCCATTGAGTGGGCTGGGATATAGAGGCCTTGACTTCTGTGTCTTTGCCTGATGGTAAGCATTGTTCTTCCTCATCAGAAAGGAAGGGAGGAAATGCTTGTTCCCCAAGAAAGTAACCTTCTATAGTCTTATTTCTTTTCCCTTTTCTGGGCATTTTCCCAGCCAGTGATTTGACTTCTGAATATTCTCTTCACACCCACTTCTCCTACAGATCCTCCCAGCCCTGCTTGGGGTTTGAGATTTAAATGTTGCTTCCCAGCGTCAGGGCTTTTGGCGGGGGCAGGGCTGCTATTCAGTGTGAGATTAAGTTCAGGTGCTCAGGTGGGGGCAGGGCCACCTCACGGGCTCAGTTCCCTCAGGGGGTTTATGCAGAGACCTTCAAGAATGGATCCAGGCTCCTGCCTGCTTGGGGAGCCTCGGTCTGCTCCCGCCTCCGCTGTTGCCTCCCGAGGGGGCCTGAGTTATGGGGGCACCCCACTCCCCTCTCGACCCACCAAAGAGACCCTCTCACCGACCCCTGTCACCTGTGGGTGGAGGGACCCGCGTGGCCGCTGGAGATCCCATCCCTGAAGCCCGCTCGGATCTTTTCCTCTTGGTGCCACGGCTGCGGCAGGGCTGTACTCAGCTCCCAGTCCCGGCGCCCAGTCCGTGGCGCGAAGGACCTTTTGCGAGAGGTTTGCAGGACTCTCTGGAACAGAAATCTCCCTCGCTCCAATGTTCTGTGGCCTCTGGGTGCAGAATTCGCCGTGAGTTACTTTTTTGTAGATGTTCTATGGGTTGTGGGTTCAAAGCTATGTGTATGTGCGTCTTTCTACTCCGCCATCTTGGCTCCCTTTCCTTTTTCTTTAAAAAATATACTGATAAGGAATGGCTTACTTGGAAGCAGAGAGAGATAAATGAAATTCTGGTGATATTTTTTTTTAAAAATCATTCCTTTCCCTATGCCATTAATTATTCAACTGCCTTCTCACTATACAACTTCCTTTATCACTAAGAGTCTTCTCAACCTAGAATATCCCTCAGCTATGACTTTGCTACCAAGCCCGGATCCAGGGTATTTTATTTCCTCTTAGTCAGCTCCCTTTTTTATGCTATCCCCTCTCTCCACTCCCAGCCCCTTAGAATGTAAGCTTCTGGAGAGGAAGCTCTTTTTGCTTACATTGTTATTCCCACTAACTGGCTAAGTACCAAGCACATAGTAGGTACTTATTGAGATAGCAAGAGCTGTTGGCTAGTTGCCCTTGATAACTCAAAACATCTTGCTCAAGGGAAGTATATTGCAGAATGATAATGACTGATAATGATGATGATGATGATGATAAAAAATGACACAAATAGGGATTTGTAGTGTGAATGTTTTATATCATTTGGTCCTCACAACAAACTTGGGAGATATATTTACAAGCAAGATATCAGTCACAAAGCTACTAAGTGGTATTCTAAACCAGTGTCCTTCCCTAGGGACCAACTCCCTAAAGTGTATTATCTCCAGGTATTACAATGGGAACTCTTTCAGCTAAATAGGTGGATTTTCTTTGCTTGTCCATGTTTATTTGTTACAAAGACTGTGTCTTTCTTTATTTGGGGAAGAGGATGTTTTTGAGGGAAAGAGAAGCTAGCAACAGGATTATCTTAAAAAAGAAAAGAAAGTCATTAAAGTATTTTTTAAATGCAAAGAAAACAGAAGTAAATAAGACATAGAACAGTTTTTGACATAACATGTTGAATATACTTTCATCAAAAGTAAGCTGTACGCAACACTGTGCAATGACCAACTTTGAAAATTTCAGCAATATAATAATCTAAGCCAATTCCAAAAGACTCATAATGGAAAATGCCATCCATGTCTAGAAAAAGAACTATGGAGTCTGAATGCAGATCAAAACAAACTATTTCCTCTTTTTTGATTTTTCTTTCCCATGGCTTTTCCCTTTTGTTCTGATTCTTCTTTCACAACATGATTAATGTGGAAATATGTTTAATGTGTAGCTCATGTAAGACTGCTTGTCATCTTGGGGAAGAGGGAGGGGAGGAAGAAAAAATTTAGAATTCAAAATTTTATAAAAGTGAATATTGAAAACTATTTTTGCATGTAATTGGAAAAAAAATACTATTAATTAGGAAAAAAGAAAAAAGTAAGCTGTAAATAATGGAGAATTGCATTTTAAAGTCCATCAATTCTTTATATGTGGGAATGTGATTTTTTTAACATTCATTAAATCTAGTTTCTAAAAAATAAATAATTTATGAACAATGTAAGGTCCTTGAGCATAGAACTGTTATTGTTTTTGTATTTTCATCCCCAGCATTTAGTATAGCACTGGATTAGTCTTAATAACTCTTAATAAATGCATTTTATCTCATCTAAATGTTGTCTCCACTCACCACTCCACGATTTCTAGCTCTTTTTCTAGGAACATTAAACAAAGTAACATTATTTTTGTTTTTGGAAAGGGTATGTCAATTGACTCCCAGATAGCCCTACTTATCATCCCAGCTGGTTTGTGGGTTGTTTGTTTGGTGCTTGTCCTTCATTCTCGAAGAGGACCAAAATAACATTACGATGCTAGAGTCAAGTTTCAATGTGTCCAACTGTGACTGATCAGACCAATATGAGCTTGGAATGCTCTACCACATTGGATACAAATAGTCCTTGTGAACATTGGGGTGGATTCTCTAAATCTGTACATGCTGTGTTTCTTGTGAATTGCTTCAATTCTGCTTTGCTCACAGAACACTGCATCTTCTCTGATGTGGGCATGTCATGCTAAGTAGTCCTGTGCCAAGTCACACAATCAATTACAAAGTTCATGGGAGACCTTGAGAGTGTCCTATATTGCTTCTTCTGACCACCATGTAAATGCTTGCCCTGTGTTCTTCATAAAATAGTCTTTTTGGCAAGCATGTGTTTTGCATTCAAATAATGTGGCCAGCCCATCAGAGTTATGCTCCTTGTAACAGTAAGCACCCCTACATACACTGGGGACCTGCTATCATAGGTTCTTAGATCTGCATTCATAAAAGGGAAAACAACTTTTGAGGGGTTAACAATCACTTTAATCAAGCACATGTACTATTGTTTAACCAAGTACATATATCATTCACCTAGTTCAGTACCCTGAACTTCAAAAAAAATACAGAGAAATCAAAGATCAACAGACATGGCTTCCTCTGCCTGACCATAATTCAACAGACAGGTTTGGCCATAGTTACCAGAGAGAGAAGGACATCGGGGTTTTCAAAGCCAGGGAGCTCCTTAGTGGCTTCCCAGAGTCCTCCTCTGGCCAAAAAACACTTCCAGTCAGTAAGCCCCAAAGTAAAACCTCACCCTCAGGATATTTATACTTTTTTTAGAGCCAGGGGCTTCCCAATCCTTGAGAACCAGGGCCTCATTAACAAAAGTTGTGGGCATTCCTATAAATCTTCCCTAATCAAACTCCCCTTAATGGGCAGGCCCATTAATGGGTGGGGAAGATCTTTAATCACATTAATAATACAAGAAACTCTTGTTTCTCTACTTTACTCCTAGTAAAGACTCTTGATTGATAAAGGCAAGATTCAATCAGAGGCACTTGGTTATACTAAAACAAAAACAGTAAAAGATCCCACTTTCTCTGAAGTAGAGTTTCAATATTTGTCAGTTTAGTTAAAGACCTCAGTGTCTGATATCATATCCTATCAGGTGATCGTCAGAATCTTTCTAAGACAATTCAAATGGAAGCAATTCAGTTTCCTGGCATGGTGCTGGTATACTGTCCAGGCTTCATAGGTTGTATACTTGCTCCCATGCTTTTTAGAATGATGTTTTCAGCTATGTTGTCAAATGTTTTCAGTGAGGATGAAAATGGCATCAAGGTCAGCTACAAAAGTGGTGGTAAATTCTTCAACTCAGAAAGGCTAGAAGCCAAGACCAAAGTGGAGGAAGAGCTGGAGCATTATTTTTTGTTTTCAGATGATGATGCATTCAATGCAGCCTCTAAAGCTGAGATGTAACAAAGTATGGATCAATTCTCAGCTGCTTGTGCTAATTCTGGCCTAACAATTAACACCAATTAAATACAGGTGCTCTATCAGCCTCTACCATACCATTCATATGTGGAACCATCAGTTACAGCAAATGGTGAAGTTCTGAATGTGGATAAGTTCACTTACCTTGGTAGTGTACTTTTTAGGGACTACACACTGATAATGAGGTTGACACACACAATGCCAGAGCTAGCTCAGTGTTTGGGAGACTCCAAAGAAACTATGGGAAAGAAGAGGTATTAGACTAACTCCCAAACTGGTCTACAGAGCTGTTGTGCTGACCTCATTTTTGTATCATCCCAGGAATACTCTTCAAGGCCACCATGCCCTTTTGGCACTTCACCCTACCAGACTGCTAACTCCTTGAGGGTGAGATTTTCATCTCCAAGGATTCCCAAAGTTTTTAGGAATGGGAGCAATATAAACATTTGAATTATTCACTTTTCCAATTGTGAATTCATTAGAAATTTGTTAGAAAGCTCTTATTGTGGGAAAAGATCAACTGTAGTTGTCTTTAAACTTGCTTTCAAAGACCCTTCTTTTATTGCTCAACAGGAGTTTTTTTCCCAGGTTGAAATATCTTCCATTCACATGTTGGGCCAAATGTAGCAAAACTGTTGACATCATGTCAGCAAGGCACAAAAGTCAACATCATTCATGAGGGAAACTCTAATATAGAAGACTTAATTCTCTCAACTATGATCAGTTTGAATTTAATCCACTTACATACCCACTGCATTTCAATGAAATATCATTAGTCCCTTCTCCTTATTAGGGCTGAATAACATAGTTTTTGACTCTATAGTACTCATCTAGACCATTTTGAAATCTTTTAAACTGCTTCTACGTATTCTCATACATGCTTTATTCCATTTCTGGAATGTATTCCCCTCTATAATTCCATCTGCTGAAATTTTTCTTTCTAAAACCCAGTTCAGTGGCTATCTTCTCTCTCCAATCTCTCATACCACTCTATTTGACCTCTCTTTTGCTCTTTAGTTATAGTTTTAATTATATTACATAACTATTTTTTGTACATATCTCATCTGCCACTTTGAGACTATAAGCACCTTGAGGACACCACTGTGCTGTTATCATTTTTTCCTATCTAGCATTAGATCAGTGTACCTGGTTTTAAATAAAAGTTCATTGAATGAAACAATGTTATGTTGAATACCAGTCCCAGTAAGCTTGTAAGCCCCATCTCTTTGCTGTTTGCAAGACCCAAATGTCCTCCCTGCTGACCTCTCTTGAACTCTTCTGTCAAAGAGTCTGGCTGGTTTTTCTAATCCTTTCTTTTGACTAGTATTGCAGTAGTTTAGTATTAAGTTACTGCTCTTAGCTTACCTCTTTCATATTTCTTATTTTCTTTTATTAAATCAAGGTAGAAAAAATGTGTAGTTTGGGATTTGGTTGTTTTCCCGTTACCATGACATTATCAGCATTTTGTACAGGACTAGAATCATTCATTTTATTTGTCTTTTCCTATAAATGCATTTATGCATTTGGGAATGTTTGATCATATTCTCTTATTGTAATTAGATACAAGGCTAACCAGTCTACCATAATTTTAGTACTCATCCTTTTTCACAATATCATTTCAGATTACAATCACACATAGTACGATTTTATCCTTTGATGCACTCCCTTGGATTTTCTATTTACAAGTCACTTGTCTCTCTACAAGTTATTCAGCTGACCAAATCGCACTTGATTTAATTGTCCATCTTATACTTAAATTATCTACAATTCTCCATGTCCACAACTCACCTTTCAATGCATCAGGTCCTCTTCTTATAGTATTACTGCATGATTACGTAAATTCAATAAAATTAATCAGAAATTAACTAGTTAAAAAGTTCTCTGCACAAATAAACATGTGGGCAGGGATTTCTCTCTGAGCAATTGGCTTTGAGCAGTAACTCCAGAAAGTCTTAAGTATAGAATGGAACCCACCTTTTTTGCTTTGTTTCATAAAATTTCTGACCCAGGAGGCAAAGGGTTTCTAGCTCTCCTCTGCCTCCTCTTTGACCTCTTCCTTTTTTCAACAAATCTCTAACTCTCCCTTTAACATTTTGAACATTTATTTTTAATTCTCCTGTCTAGTTCCAAGTAATAGAGGTAAGAAAAGTATTCTGGTCAAAGAATATGAAACATGATAGGAGTCCATGGTCTGATAAACACAAGTGAGTTAGAAGAGAGTAGGGTGAAAACTATTCCTAACCACATAATTATATAAGCATGAAGTGGGAGGAGAAGGGATCAGAAACTGCCATTAAAACATCAAAGCTCTAGGGGAAAAGATAGAGTTTCACAACTCTTGTGCTTGTATTGACCTATCAATCATGGTCTGAATCTTTACACCAACAACTAGTTTTCCTGCACAGTTCAGTTGCATGGAATTTGGAGCTTCAGAGACAATTCTGTTACCAATCCAGTCTGGTTTTTTTTTTTATTAATCCTACTCATCTCTTTTTCTCTTGCTTAGGGGTTTGCCTGATCACTTAAAGCTTTTATTCCTGCCTTATTTGGGACCCAAAAGTGAGTCTGGAAATCATTTGCCTTATGTAGCAGCTACCTAGAAGCCACTGTCATAAACACAATTATGAAAAGTTTAAGTTTGGCTTTTCATTTAATTTGGATATGTCACCTAGTACTTACTCCCTTACTTTTACCCTACTACAGATGGCAGCACCTCTTTTCACTTTCCTAGGCTTCTCCCCTTTTCTCCCAAATCACTGCCTATTGGCTAACCTTCAGGTGACAGAACCTGAAACTTAATTGCCCTGGCCCTCTTATTATTGGCAAATAGAGCATTACCGAACACCTAACCCAAAACTTGTTATTTCGGTATGATCTACCAAACCTTGCTCTGTCAAGATAGTGTTAAGAAGACATTGTCAGCTTCACTTCACAAACACTCTGAGGAAATGAAACACCACTGATAAACCACTGGAGTAGTTGCTGAAAATCTAGTTCAAAACCACAGGCATCTCAGAGTTCATAAATTTTCACAGAAATGCATTTACTAGTGTTACAAGAATTCCTTTAACTTTCTTTACACAGAAGCCTTACCAACTCTATTTGAAGACAGTGTTCTAAAATGGTTAAGGTACCTGAATAAAAATCTCACTAACATTCCATAAGAACGTAAGGCATTGCAATTTTCTCCTAATTGTTTCTCCCTACATCCAGTCTCTCCCATCTCCCAAGTACACATAACATATCTGTCAATGTTGTGTTTCTAGGGCTTGGATCTAACTATGCTACTCCCTCCCTTCTCAAATATTTTCAGTACTACCCTATTGTCTCAAGAATAAAACAGAAACTTCTCATTCTGTCCTGAGAAAGTTTGAAACCTTCACTAAGTCAACTCCAAATACCTCTCCATAATTTTTTCCTATTTCTTAGCTTTGCTAACTTTGTACTCCAGTCAAAATGGATTGTTAGGATCACAGACTTAGAAGTGGAAGAGATTTCAAATCATCTAATTCAATTATCCCACTTTAGAAGTGAGGAAATAGGCTCCAAATCACACAGACTTTAGGTAACAGAGCTACAAGTTGAATCCACGTTCTCTGACTCCAAATATAACATATTTTCCACTGTATACCACTGCATCTCTCTTTTATACAAACTATTTTCCGTGTCTGAAATAGACCTCCCCCTTACTTATGTCCCCACTCATTTTTGACAACCTCCTACCTATGAAGCCTTTTTCAATAGACTCCATTATAAGAACTCTCTCCTTCCTCCAATTACATAAGGTCAGGAACTGTTTAGTCTTTTGTCTTTGTGCCCCTCACACCTAAAACAGTGCCATAGTAGGTACTTAATCAGTGTTTGCTGAAATTAACTGAATTGCTGGGAAGTAAAGCTAAACACTTGGCAGATAGCTGGAGTATGGGATAGAAAGAACACTGGTTATGGATCAGAAAGACTTGCGTTCAAATTTTGCTTCAGACACTTAAAAACTATGTGATACCAGGTATGTCATCCTTAGTTTCTTCATCTGCAAAACATAGAGGTTTGAATTAGTTGCCTCTAAGGTACTTTTCATCTCTAAATTTATGATCTTATGACTTTAAACTTCCAGAGAATATGCTCCTTCTCAGAACTTGATCCAAGGAAATTCTGCCCCTGTTGTAGCAATTTCTTCCTGCATTCAAAACCTTCCTGACCCCTAATCATTGCCATGTGGTACAAAGTTGCCAGCTTCACTATTCACTATCAAGTTTGACTCACCTGATTCAGAGGTCTAACCAATCTAATAGCCAGTTACTTTTATACCCTCTTCTGCCACTGCCACTATTACAAGGTACCCTTGCATTGGCATCTCTTATTCCCCTCTTCACCCTACAACTACGTATTCTAGTGGTAATTTTCTAAAGTTTATTCACAGATAAAGTAGCAAAGCACAGTGAACAGCTGGCCTTGGACTCTCAAAGAACTGGGTTCCATCTCCAACTCTTCAACATACTAACTGTATGACCCTAGGAAAATCATTTAACCTTTCTGTGCATCAGGCAACCCTCAGATTTGGTAAAGGAATTTTTCTTATCAGGAATTCCCATGCCAGAAAAATCACAAGTGTTGTCTTTTTTGTTAAAGGTCATAAGGAAAAATACATAAACTCAGGAAGAATCTAAAAGAATAAGGTAATTCAAAGAGTAAAAAATGAAATTGTCCAATGAAAACTAGATAGAATTTGTATTTAATCTATCCTCACCTATTTAAAACTCTTAAATGAATCTTCTCTTCCTTCTATCCCTTCCCCCCATTCTTTTCTATAGTACTGCATCATCCTATTCCTGCTCCAGAATAGCATCTCTCTCTCTGAACATCCACTACCAATCTGAGACTACACACCGCAGCACCATGGACAGAGTTCAAAATCTACTCTACGATCTCAGGTTCACTCTCAGCCAATGAGGAAATCTCGATAGATGTTAAAATTTTAAAACTCCAAGGCTACCTTATCCTTAATTATCATAAATAACTGCTACCAGCTGACCAAAAGGAAAAGGGGGGAAAGGAGGCCTTACCAAAAAACAAAACAAAAATCTTACAGCTTTTCCCCGTCATCATTCGGCAATGGGTAAATTTAACCCAAAACTCAGTTCACAGAAAAAAGAACATAATTCTTCACAAAGCTTTTAGGTGAGTGTTCTAGGACAATAGCAATGTCCAACACATTATAAGGTCTCAGAACAAATAAGTCCACGTACTCTGCTTTTTCCCTCCTGCTACATAATCTGAAAAAAGGAACACTTTATTGAGGAAACTGAACTAGAGCTTTCCTAGAAAGACCTATCTTTCAGAGCAGCATTTTATTTCTGGTCCATTCCCAATCTGGGAAATACGTTCAGAAAACTAGGTTAGAGATGGATAGCTCTTTAGGTTAAGCGGACAACAAGGTTACCGGAGGCTTCTAGTCAATTCTCCTATCCTCTCCCTACCACCCTGTAGCTACTCCAAAATAGATTAACTCCACCCTAATACAGTTTTAGACCTCTGGGACAGAGCCAGTTACAAGGAATAAAAGAAGATGGAAGAATTCACTTAATACCCAGCTTCAGGGTATTAATTTAGAATTTAGTCTTCAGAATTTAGATACTCCAAATGAAAGGTCCTTATGTTTTTAATTCTTATATCCCTCCTAATAGAATCTTAGTATAAGACTCACTTATTCCATTAGGTTTTCATTTGATTATGCCTGAAAGATCAGCTATTAAAGGAAGACCCTTACCTCGCTAGTTATGAATTATTTTATGATTTATCCTTATGTTGAATCTTCAGTCTTAATCTGTCATAAATAAATAAATAGTTCCATGTCTCCAAATAAAGATCATAATCAATTATGCTGCCTGAGCAAGCTGTTTCATGATTTGCTTCATAATCATAACTTTTTACCATCCTTATAATACCTAACTGGTTGTTAAAATGGACACATTAGGGATTTTAAGTGAACAATTCAGCATTTGAAGATCACTTTTGGCTCCAAATCATAATGGACCTTACTAAAAGATTCTTCAGACTATACAGTCCAACTACCATCCCCTGCTATTATATTATTAACAAACACAATACGAGAAGGGAAACATTAACCATGCTTGAATCCATTGCCCAGAACACTCTTTGTGAAAATGGAAAGCATACAGGAATCACTGTATGAGAAAGATTGCACTGGGAATAACAACTTGTTATTACAAATGCTGTTTAATTAAAAGAAATTTATAGCAGATTAGCTTTGCCATTACTTTCAGTAATTTTCAAAAAAACAACAAAAACTATATTATTGCCTGGTGCTGTCTGTTATCTTATCTTCATATGTAGCAATTTGTTAAATGGTACTTTGCATAAATTAATGAAAAGACTTGGATTTGTCTAAACATGGGGGAATTTCCAAATCAACTAAAGTGGAATCTCTGTAGTTCTGTTATTTCTATATGTTTCCCAAGAAATGAAGATGCAGCATAGTATAAGAAAAAGAAAACTAGATTTGGAATTGAAAGACCTTAGTTCTAGCTCTAGGCTTGCCATTTTCTAGCTATATGACTGCAGGCAAGGCACTTTTTACCTTTGTCAACCTTGATTTCCCCACTAGTAAAACAGAGCTAATGTAACATGTGGATCAAATCCCCCATTTACAGCTAGAAATGGGTTCACAAGGGTTCACAAGACCAGGATCAATTTTAAAGACAGGTCAAAGTTTACATCTTTAGCTCAATTTTGCCCCCACTTAGATTTTCCTCCAGGAAATGCAAACATATACCTCAAGTGAGCTTGGTTTCCACAGACATGGTTGTTCCCACCAAAGCATTCAAAGTATCAAAGAGTATTAGGGTAATAGATACAGCATACAAACATAATGTCACCCTACAGAAAATGATTTAAAAAAACATAAATGACATACAGTAGTTCACAAAAACTTGGCATAATTCTTCCCTCCCATCCCAAGCCATTCTTACCTTCCTCAAAGGATCCTACATAGCTCCCTAAATTCCAAGCAATACCTTATGGTTTAAATTCCACTTCCTCAAGGAAATTTTGGACTTGCACTTTCAGAATAACTGACAATAACAGTGGAGAGCAAAGTTCAAATCTTTTGGTCTCCTTATTTTGACGTCTAGTTTTCTGCTGGTTTTATGGTCCCACAGGCCACAAATAAGCATATAAGCTTTTTGACAGCAGGGATAATTTGAGTTTTATCTTAGTATTTCCAGTACTTAGCAAAGTACCTGACAAACAGTAAGTAACAAATGCTTGTTACGTGATCAATATGCTATTCTCTCTTTCTCAATTCATCCCTTTCTCTCTTTAAAAAAAGCTATTTTAGAATTCTTTAATTTAGGGTTACTAGAGAAATAACTTCACTGCTGTGCAGTTTAGGAACTTCCCTTCTTTTGCAGATTGGGTCAGAGAACTCAAAATTATCAAAGGAATTCACTGTCCTCTATTCAGGAAACTGGAGCTCAGGAACTGTATCATCTTACCACAAAGGTTCCCCTTTCCATAGTTACCATTTCTCAGGCAAAGGTCCAACTCAACAGTGAAGGCTCCCTTTCACCAACCTCACATAAAAGGGTTGGTCCAACCCTGTCTCAGTCAACTAATTTGTCCAAATGATCCATAATAGCCCAAGTCAATCAACTGATCTCCAACTGCAAAAATAGAATCAAAGTCCCAAATCAAAGCTCACTACCTCATAAATACATCAAACAGATCAGTAAAGCCCCCAGATCACCCTCTACCTTAAAAATACTGACATTATCTACTAAACAGGGTTATCATGAGGATCAAATGAGATAATGTATGAAAGTACTTTCTAACTGTAAAGTGGTACATACATAGCTTTATTATTAATGTATACCTATAAAATTAGTACATGACATGTCAAAATTCATACATAAAAATAAAATTCCAAATGCATGAGCTCAAAGTATGATAGGGCAAAGGAAGTAATAGGAGTAGTGGTAATAATGATAATAATTTTTAAAATTAAAATTATGTAGCACTTTCAAACATATGTATCTTATAACACTGAGGAAACTCAATCTCCATTCATATTTAAGGCTGGGGGAGGGGCAGGCTGTATTTATAATGCTCATGAACCCTATCTCCACCAATAGTATGCATACTCCATTAATTATTAGTTGATATTAATTAGCCCCTGGAATAAGCTTTTGCTTGGAGTTCTATTATCTATTTCATGAGACCCTAGTGGAGCTCCACTTAGGTAGCAGACCTCTTTAGAGTTTTACAGTTAGTTGCCTCTCTCAGTGATTCTAGATTGTCCACAGCTTCCAGTTCAGACACTACAGCCAGCCACTGCTGTTCTAGAGACACTGTTAGAATGTTGATGAGAAGTCCCAAATCCTTCAAGTTTCTGAAGATCACAAGGTCAAATTTTCTGCCTGAGAGGTGTGTGGGATGACAAGATTCCCTGCTTAAATTAATTACTCAGAGGCCTCTCAAAGTGATGACAGAAAGTTTATTTATTCGATTCTCGAGAAGCGGGCAATTTTTTTACCAGGAAAAGCCAAAGACAAAGGAGAAGCAATGATATATATTGACTCTAACGCCAGTCCCTCCCTCCCCACTGACCATTATCCTCATTAGCTGAGAATATGATCTCACATTCTAGACGCAAAATCTAGCCAATCCCTTTTGAAATGAAGACATCGAAGAATTATGTAAGTTTCATCCAATCACTGAGACCCTATTGTACACTGCTAAAATATTGTAACCTTGAGCCTCTCAGTCTTACCTCACCCCTGGGAGAAGAATTACAATCTGAAAAGTCTTCACTAAACCTATTCCACTCAGAGGGAAGCAAGAGTTTTCCTCTCCTCTCAAGCAATTCCCTTTCAGGGGCTTAGCTTAGATGGAACTGCTATTATATACATCATGCCAGATAGAGCATGGTGAGTCTCGTCAGCCAATCTAAATATGCCTTCTGTGAAGTATTATTCCATTTCATCCAATGCTTTCACTCCAGTCAGGGACAGGACTAATGTCGACATTCTGTTAGTTCAGGCTTAATGTTGGAACTAGAGCACTCACAAATCATTGAAAAGTTAACAAAAGGATGGTTTATCTTGCCCTAACACAGCAATGATGTGCAAAAAGAAAAACCTGGGAAAACTTATATGAACTCATGTAAAGTGAAGTGAGAAGAACCAAGGGAACAGAGTACACAGTAACAGCAGTACCATAGGACTGATCAACTGTGGAAAAACTTAGCTACTCTGATCAAGTCAATGATCCAAGATAATTCCAAAAGACCCTCCAGAGACAGCTGATGAACTCTAAAAACAGACTGAAGCATACTTTTTAAACTTTATTTTTCTTAAGTTTTTTTCCATCTGTTTTCTTTTGCAATATGGCTAATAGGGAAATGTGTTCTGCAGAACTTCACATTGTATAATTGATATCAAATTACTTGCCTTCTCAAGGAGGATGGGAGTGCAGGACTAAGGGAGAAAATTTTGAACTTCAAATTTTTTTTAAATGAATGTTAAATTTTTTACATGTAGTTCAAAAATATTTAAGAAAATAAAATATACTGGAGGAAAAAGTAGACTGGAAAAATGAGCAAACCAAGGGTTTCCTTAATCCTATCTAATGCTATTAATTGAGCTATTCAATACAGATGTTCTCACCTAGTAAAGTATCAAGTCATAGCATTTTCTAAATTACTTCCACTGGACTATTTATTAAGAATCTACTATATATCAGCACTGTTCTAAGCACTGGACAACAAAAATAGTTTCTTCTCTCAAGCAGCTCACTTTTTAATGGGAGAGAACACACAAACAACTAGTTACAAATAAGATACAGACTGGACAAGGTAGAGATAATTTTAGGGGGAAAACATGAGCATTAAACAGGATTGGTAAAAGTCTTCCTGCAGAAGGTATGTTTTTAGCTGGGGCCTGAAAGAAACCAGGGAAGTCAGAAGGTGAAAATGAGGAGAGAGAGAGAGAGAGAGAATTCCAGGCATGGAAGACAGTTAATAAAAATGCAACTAGTCAGAAGATAGAGTGTCATGCAAAATTAATTGATTAATTCTATCAACCCCCACCATTATACATACAATGTCATTTCAGTTATTCTTTATCCAACAAGAAAATATTAATGAATAAAATTTGCAATTTGGGAAATATTTCTAGAATATATATAATTTTTCTAATATTTGGGAAATATAATAATCTGTTCATAAATGCTTTGTAGCCCCTTTTGATGTATAGAAAATGAGCAGGCAGCTTTCAGAGATTTGGCAAACAAGACTGCATTTATTGAGCCTGGTCAAAACATTTGCAGACATCAAGACTGGTTTGATGAAAATGATGGGGAAATTCAGAAGCTTCTACACAAAAACTGAGAACTCCACTGGATTTACCAGCAGGGTAGTGCATCTATTTCTAAGAAGACAGTGTTCAACTTCATCAAAAGTAAACTCCAAGCAAAGCTTAGAGAGATGCAGGATTCTTGGCTAAGCAAGAAGGAAGATTAAATTCAATTTTACACTGATAGTTAACAATCCAAAGTGTTTTTATGACATCTTGAAGGCTATTTATGAGCCAAAGACCTAAGGTACTTTCCAACTACTCAGTGCTAATGAAGCCACATTGATTAGTAATAAGGACATGAGATGTGCTGAACATATCTATAGTGTTCTCAACTGACCATCATCACTCAATACTGAAGCCTCTGTCCTTATATAGCTCAGGTTGAAGTCAATCCCTCTTTAGCTGAACTTTCAACTAAAGAAGAGGTTTTGAATGTCATTAAGTCTCCTCTTGTGTGGAGCACCTGGTGCTGATTCTATTTCAGCTAAGATTTACAAGGCAGTGGGTCCTCTGTTCATACAATAGCTGACTGAAAATTTCTATGTTAAATGGCAAGAGGAGGTTATCTCCAAGGAGTTAAAGGATACCTCCACTGTCCATCTTGATAAGGGTAAAGGAAATAATTCAGGAGTAGGGAACCTGTGCGGCCTTCTAGGTCCTTGGGTGTAGCCTTATGACTGAGTCCAAGTTTTATAGAACAAATCCCTTTATTTAGGGGATTTGTTTTGTGAAGTTTGAATTTAGTCAAAGGGATGCACATGAGGACCTAGAGGGCCACATGTTCCCCACCCCTAAACAGAGGTTGTCCTGGTAGTGGTGGTGGGGTCTCTCTCTTAGTCATTGCTGGAGAAATTTTTGCTGGAGTCCTCCTTAATAGGCTGATCCTTCACCTGGAAAACGGTCATCTGCCTGAGAGCCAATGTCACTTCACCAAGGAAGGAGGAGCAGTGCCTATGGTGTTTGCTGCCCCAAAACTCCAGAAGAAATACCAGGAACAGAACAGAGATCTGTACACAAAGTTCATCATCACTCTGACCAAAGTCTTTGATGTTATCAGTCATGATGGCTTATGGAAAATTACATCAAAATTTGGTTGTCCACAGAAGCTCATTAATATTGCAGGCCAATTTCATGATGGCATGCTTGCCTGGGTTCTGGATAATGGACCACATTCTAGCACTTTCCCAGTCACCAATGGCATGAAGCAAGGCCATGGGCTTGCTCTCATGCTTTTTTAGCATGAAGTTTTCAGCAATGTTGTCATATTCCTTCAACAAGGACAAAACAGCATCAGTGTGAGCTACCACACTGATGGTAAATTAACTTGAAAAGGCTACAAAAGCATTCAAATTCTGGTCATCTTATTTGAATGTCAAATTCACATTTTGCTCAAAAGACTATTGTATGGAACACTCACATGGAGGTCAGAAGAAGCAATACATGGAACACTCTCAAAGTCTCTCTGAAAAACTCTGGAATTGTGTGACATGGAAGACACTAGCAAAGGACCACCCAGCATGGCATGTCAGCAACAAAGAAGGCACTGAGTTCTATGAGTGAAGCAGAGATGCAGTAGCTCAAAAGAAACATGAGATGCACAAATTTAGAGACATTTCCATTCCAAATGTTTATATGGACTATTTGTGCCTGACATGTGGTAGAGTCTTCCCAGCTTGTACTGGTCTGATCAGTCACAGCTGGACACATTGTACCTTGACTCCAACATAGTGGTGACATTTTGATCCTCTTCGAAAACAAAGGACAACCACCCAACCAGCTTATTCTCAACATGACAAATACTGAAATATTTACAGCGAGAACTGAGAAACTTCAAAATATTTGTCCTAATTTAACAGTAAAATTAGAAGGAATCTCAAGATACCACATTCCCAATTAACTTTCTACCATGATTTTGTGAAGAACCTAAATGCTATGCTATAAGGAAACAAAATCTTCATATATTTAACATTTAAAGCCCCCTTTAGTTACTGCATGTCAGCAACTTCCAGAAAGCGTCCTGGAACACATAGTATCAGAGTGTCATCTATTATCTTGACATTTTGATCTAGAGAAATCCCCTCAAAATGGGAGAAATATACAACTTAAATATGAAAGGGAAGGAGAGAGCAGAGTTAGTTTGGCCATTAGGTTGGTTTTCCTACACTTGTGGACAATAGCAGAATTCCTGACCGAACATGTTCTACCTCCTCCTCCACTGCCTACAAATATTCCTATAAGTCCTCTATCCTTAAAAAAAAAAAAAAAATAATAATAATAATACTTAACACCTAACTATCCTCTCAAACTGCTGTCCTGTGTCTCTCCACTGCTTTACTGTTAAACTCCTAGAAAGAACTGCCTATGTTCACTGCCTCTCTTTCTCAACTCCTTTCAATCCAGTTTATCCTGAAATTACCCAACTTTATTATTCAATTCTCCAGTTTTATCAGTGGTTTCCTGATTAATACAATGGTCTTTAGTCTGTTTTCATATTCCTGTACCTCTTCATAAATTTTGACAGTTAAGTACTCCTCCTGGATCCCATCTTCCTTGGTTTGTATACCATTACTCTTGGCTCTGTCTCCACCTCTTAGATTGCTTCTTCTTTATCTCCTTTGCTGGCATCATCTCTCACCCTCCTAGTTAGGGTGACTCCTAAGGCTTTACTTTGGGTCCGCTTTTCTTCTCTCTTTCTTTGTCCCTTGATTAGTCAGTTAGATCCCAAAGGTTCAATTATTATTTCTAGTCCTCATATATCTATGTAAATTTCCCTTCCAAATTTCCATATTTCTGTTGAGTGTACCATCATATTCCCAGACACCCATATTCACTACCATAGTCATCACTGACTCTTCCTACCTCTATCAGTACAAAAATACCCAATCCAGTTGCTTATATCCAAACAGCTACTAACTCTAGTCAATTATCTCTTACCAATACCTCTCCCTTCTCTACACTCACATAACTTCTCCCTAGTTAAGATTCTCATCATCTCTTGCCTAAACTATTATAATATTAATAGACTCCTAATTGGTCTGCTTCTAGTCTCTTCTTTTTTCCAATCCATCCTCCACACACCTGCCAAATTAACATTCCTCAAACACAGGTCTGACAGAGTCACTCCCCTGTTCAAAGATCTTCAATGGTTCCCCTCCTTGCTGTGAAATAAAACAAAAATTCTCAAACTAACAGTAGATGTCTTCCATTTCCTAAATCAATAAATAGACAATGGACACAAACAGGCAGATTTCAAAGGACAAAATACATGAAAAAACATTCCAAAGCCTTAATAATCAGAGAAATATAACTTAAAACAACTATGAGTTTTCACCTCACACTCATCAGATAAGTGAAGTTGACCAAAAAAAAAAAAAAAAAAAGGAAAGAAGAAAAACTACAGGAATTAACGGTATGCAGAAGAACATGAACATTAATGGTGGAGTTATGAACAGGTACAGACATTCTGGAGAGCAATTTGGAACTAGCACCAAAAAGTTACTAAACTGTGAATATGTTTAACAAAAACCACTGCTAGGAATATACCCCCCCCCAAAAAAAAATCAAAGAAAGAAAAAGGCCTATGTATACAGAAATAGAACAGCTCTTTTTGTACTAGCAAAAAACTGCAAATAAATAGAGTACACATCAATTGAGGAATGGTTGAAGAAATTATGGTAAATGGAATTCTATTGTTTCATAAGAAATTTTGAAATAGATAGTTTCATGGAAACTAAGGAAGTTACATGAACTGAGGCAGAGTGAAGTAAACAGAACCAGAAGAGTTTATACAATAACAGCAAGAAAGTAAAAAGACAAAAAACTTTCTAAACACTCAAGAACTCTGATTAAAGCAATCAACCATGAGTCCAGACGACTGACAAGGGTTACTGTATCACCAAGGCAATATTCACAGCACTAGTGTTGACTATGGATATGCTGGTGTAGTTCTCAATCACAAAGTATAAAAGATTTTTTCCCACCTTGGACTCTCAGACTTTTTATCTTCCTTTCAAAGACAACTGAGGTAGCATAAACTCTGCTAAGTCTTTACTGATCCTTCCCTAACCTCACAATACCTCAAATTGACTTACCTGCCTATATGTTGTTTGGTAGCATCTCTTTCAAAAATCAACTCAAGCACTACCTCCAATATGAGGTCTTTCTGGAGTCAAGCAGCTATTTGTGCCTCTTTTGAACTGAATCATTTTTATTTTGAATATATATATATTGTAATTACTTATTTATGTACATGTTGTTTCCCCATAGAATGTAAGCTCCTTGGGGGAAGAGACTGTTTTGTTTTCTTTGTATCCCCAATACCAAAAACTATGCCTTGAATATAATAGGCACTTAAACATTTGTTGAATTATTGCTGAATTTGCCTTTATAAATTCCCTGCTTAGTTTTACTAATTATGTAGTATCCACAATTTAAAACTGTTATTAGAAACATCATTTTATTGTTTGATTTGAAAAGACATGCCAACATGCATTTACTTTCTTGAATTCTTCATGGGATTATGAATGCTTCAAAACTGTACTATTAAACAATACCACGTTGGAGTCAGTTCTCAGAATCCATTTCTCTCTCTCACACTATCCCAGTTCTTTCTAGTTACATATAAAATAAACAGACCTGAGGTTCCTGCTCTCCCAAGTGATTTAGAAATTAGACATTGCCTGGCAAGAGATGGATTACTACGTTGGAGTCACTTCTCAGAATCCATTTCTATCTCTCACACTATCCCAGTTCTTTCTAGTTACATATAAAAGAAACAGACCTGAGGTTCCTGCTCTCCCAAGTGATTTAGAAATTAGACATTGCCTGGCAAGAGACGGATTCAACTGATGGGGTTCTAATTCAATTTATATTCAGTTCCAAATTCTCAACTTCCTCTATCCTCTAGGATAGGATGAATATTTATAGGATGAATATTTGTCTTTGTAATCTACACACTTAGCATGATGTTTGGCATATTGTAGGACCTTAAAATGCTCAGTGACTTTCTGACTTGCGAAGATGGGCTATTAAGTGCCTTGAGAAATTTCTCCAGAAGCTGATCCTCCACCATCATTCTCCCTGGTTTGATCTCTGAGAATGTCAGACATTCCATTCAGTTTGGTCATAATATTGCATAGCTCCAATTCCAGTTTTTCACTACAAAGTTATTTTAAGGAATATTTAATACTTTTCCGCCCTTGGGAAAACACTGCGACCTCATCCACTCAATTCAATATAAATACATTACCTCTCTGAACATCACTCCTTACAACTCTTAGTAATGACATATGCCTTAAAATTATAACACCATGATTCATTTACATTTCAGATTTATAGAGTTATAATCTGGTATAAATAGATCAAATTCCCTGCAAAACTCTCCTAATACTCTCAATCTCTTTCTTCAGATCTTTATCTTTCCTCTAGCTCAACATCCCAATCTGCTATACTTTGAAGACTGGTTACCGTTTGCCCTCTGGTGATAAGACCTTTGACACCTTCTTCATTACTGCCTTATATAGTTTTCTTCCTTGTTCAAAATTCATAGTTTCTCCTTTCTATTATAATTCAACCATCCATCCTGGCAAAGCAGATTTAACAACTTATGGTCAAAAGACTACATTTTGATACCTTTTCAGAAGAAATAAAATTCCAACAAACCACTTTCTTTACATGATAACTATTTGTGATTTTCTGCTATCCATTTCAGGCAGTTAGGTGGCTCAGTGGATAGAGTGCTGGGTCTTGAAGCAGGAAGACTCCTGAGTTCAAATCCAATCCTCAGAGACTTCCTAGCTGTGTGATCCTGGACAAGCAACTTAACCCTGTTTGCCTCAGTTTCCTCATCTCTAAAATGAACTGAAGAAGCAGATGGCAAACTACTGCAGTATCTTTGCCAAGAAAACCCCAAATGGGTTTATCCATTCCATTTTGAGAAAGATGTGAGAAGCATAAGCAACATAAACTGTCATCTCTTCAAAAGCAAACGTGTATTTACTATTAGAGAATCCTACTGACTACATGGCCTAGTGCAGATAGACCCTGGTATTCACTTAGGGACTGTATAAGAAAGTTAAAGGAGGAAGACTGACATAATGATCAAAAACATAGATACATACTAGGATACTCCCCTTAGCAGTTTCCTGTAGGAAAATAATAGTGATGATGGTCCCTCCCTGCTTACACTTAGTTTTAACTCTAGTAATTATGGGAAAAGGGAACCCTCTTTTAGAAGTTCTGGACAAGATATCATAGTTAAGCGACTTAGGGGACAGGGGAAAAAGATAAGTTTCCTCGAGAGAAAAGAGTAAATAGCCAGCAAATTCAAAGTCAGAACAGACTGATGAGAAAAGAATTGTTTACTGCTCTATGGGGAGCAGAGGTAGATTCTGGAAGCATAGATGGTATTCCAGCTGATGAACTATACAAAAATTCTTACATCTCTAATCCATCTAGTATCAAGTCCCTATTCTCAGTACATTTTGTACAGCTTATCAGTTGGAATACCACTTGCCACGAAGTATAGCCCCACTATTTGTCACAGAATTGTGGCTAAACGTTTGTATGAATTAGAGCTACACAGATCATATTATAATACAGGGACAAAATGTAAAAGAAGTGGAGTAGAGTTTGACACTTTTAACTGAGCATATGAAAAGCAAAGGGTGAGACATTAACCCTGCAAAGATTCAAAGGCCAGCTCAAATCATAAAATGTTGGGGAATACAATGGAATAATGCAAGAGATTCTCCTGCAAGTCTGACAAAAGATTCAGGATTTTCCAATCCCAACCAATAAGAAAGAGGCATAAAAGTTTATAGGTTTATTTGGATGTTGGCAACATAACATATCACATCTAGGACAAATTTTGAAACCCTTATATAAAATTGCTAGAAAAAAACATGAATTTGTTTGGAGACTTGAGCAGAGTAAAACTTTTGAAGAAGCAAAGTCAACTATACAATTGGCCCTAGATTTATGGCCTATGCAAAGTGGCCTGGTGGATTTACAAGAGACTTTATAGGATGAATATGTAAACTGGAGTTTATGGCAAAAACAACAAAGCTGAAATGTACCCTTAGGATTTGGGTCTAGGAAACCTCCTTCATCTGGAATTCAATATACCCCTTTTGAAAAGTAGTTGTTAGCTGCATATTGGGCTTTGGTAGAGACTGAACAAGTTGAGGCCTGGAATCCCAATTATGACCTAGGTAATAAGGACCCCAGCTTCTCTAAGAATTGGACATGTGCAAGAGACTAGTATAATTAAATGAAAATGGTATATTCAAAATAGATTAAAAGTAAGCAAAAGTGGAGTTTCTGCTTTACACGAATCTATAGCAAACATAGATACTGAGGAAAATGATATATCCCCTGAGCCAAAGCATTAGTTCGTACAGTCCTTGGTAAAATAGAATGAGGGATGTGATGGATTAACTGAAGAACAAAAGGGACATGCATGGTTTACTGATGGAACAACAAAATATTTGGGTGACAAAAGACATTGGAAAGTGGCAGCCAATAATCCATATACTAGGCAGATTTTGGAAAGTACTGCGATAGGCAGAAGTAGTCAATATGCTGAATTTATAGCAGTAAGCTATCAAGCTATGAACATTATCAAAACAGAACAGGGAGGACAGTGTCATATATTCACTGATTCATGGGCGACAGCTAATGGTTTAGCTACACAGATGACCATGTGGAAAAATCAAAATTGGGAAATTCATGGCAAACAAGTTTGGGGCAAAGAACTATGGGAAGATATATGGGATATGTCTTTGGTTACTAATTTGTCAGTTTTTCATATAGATGCTCATGTGGCCCTCACCACGCCAAAACATGACTACAATGCACATGCTGAGCAACTAGCAAAGATTAATACTCAACATATTATCCCTACTCTGACACCAACTGATAATCTGGTACTAGCAAAATGGGTCCATCAAAGGGCCAGCCATTTAGGGGTCTAGGCCACACACCAGTGGGCACAAGACCAAGGTATTAATACCTCTCATTCACTGTTAAAACAAGTAGCAGAGGAATGTTATATATGTCAGTTGAAAAAGGAACAAACTGTTCATAACGTAGCAACTGGAGAGATGGGAAGAGGAAAAGTAAGAGTCCATATTTGGCAAATAGATTACATTGGACCCCTACCCAAGATAAAGGATGCAAATTTATATGTACTTGTGCTGACACCCATGCAGGTGTACTAGTGGCTTGTCCCTACAAGAATGCAAACCAAAACAATGCCTGTAAAACTTTAGATATCATAAGTCTATATTATGGAACCCCAATGCAGATCCAAAGTGACAATGGGTCACATTTCAAAGACAATGAAATGAAGAGATATCGTGTATTAAACAACATGGAATGGATATATCATATTCCATATTATCCACAAGCATCTGGGTTAATGGAAAGAATGGATTATTGAAAGAACACTTAAGTAAATTAAGTTCTAATAATTCTTACCAACATTGGAAAGATAATTTGTTCACTGCTTTACATAATTTGAATAACAGATCACTAGCATGAAGTACACCTGTAGCCAGAATGATGACCCCAAATCTGCAAATTAGAAAAGCTACGAACACATAAGATCCCAAATATTGAGGACTGGACTGTCAGGCCAGATGTCCTAGTACCATATCCAGGGACACCTGGTTTGGTAAGATATGATTTACACTGCTTAAAGGACTTGTGGTTGGATAGAAAAGAAATAGGAACAATATCTACTGGAATATGCATGAGAATCCCCAAAAACTACTTTGGGGGGTATTACCTAAATCTGGATTAGCAGCTCGAGGAATACATTTGTTGGCTGGAGTGACAGATTCTAATTATCAAGGAGAAATTATTGTGACATTCCAAAATTTAGGTGAAGAAGGCATACAGTTTTGTAAAAGTGATACAATAGTTCAAGTCATTATTATTCCTTGTGAAACAATACCCCGTGTAGAAACTGACTCTCCTTCTGAAATAACTAACAGAGGAACTGAAGGATTGGGTTCTACTGATAGAATAAAATCAGAAGTTAACATGGGTAAAACAGAAACCAGATGATGTTCCAAAAGATGTGAAAATTATAGCACATAGGAAAGGTAATACCATAACTAACTGTTGTTTATCCAGAAGATGATTACCAAATTGTACCCTTAACTCACATATTCTACCTTGAATGAGGCTATTACAGTGGGTTTATGGACTCCAGAAGCATGGCTGACTCTATATCTATCCAGATTTTGATTATTGTCTCCTTGTTTCTTTTTTGGCTTTTGTCTATTAAACTTGTTTGGTAGATTTGTTTTCTGCAGACTTAGTACCTTCCACCTGCAGATGCGTTATTTCTTAAACTGGATGTCACCCCTTGTCCACAACTGTGATGTGTCATCCCTGGACATGGCATCGACCTAGCTCCAGATGCCAGCTAAAGAACTGACCCCTCAAATGAGATCTCTTAGGGCAGGGATACCTCTACATCCAATCTCAGTAGTTATGGAATAGTTATGGAATAAGTTATGGAAGTTATGGAAGAGACATTTGCCCCTTACCCCAAGATTTTTGGCCCCACTAATTCAAAGGGGGAACGATGGGGTGCTTGTGCTCAAGTCCCACCCTAAGATATTATTTTACGTGCTTATTCTATGTGATCCCTGTTATATTGCTGTAAAGTTCTGCTAAAACCAGTTGCCTGCGACATTGTTTTATATGCTTATTTTCTATTATCCCTGTTAAAGTTCTGCTGATACCAGTTGCCCCACCAACCTATGTAATGAATACGATCTTGAGGCTGAGCGTAATGGTAATTTAAATGGCAAGATCTTTCCCATTCATTAATAGGCATGTGTAACCTGTTAAATTGCATGGAAGCCTAAGTCACATGTGGTGAAAGGAGCTTACTGAATGGGTGGAACAGGAAGGGTGAAGCAGAACTGAGAGGATATGAATGAGAGCAGTTAGGGTGGAGAGAGAGAGGACACACGAAAGCAGACAGCTAGGCTTGTGAGTGCTTTTTTGTTTGTGGGAAGGCCCCAGAGGTGCAGGGAATAGAGGGAAGGCTTAGAAATGGCTTTGTCCCCTGCAGTGATAACATGTATTGACTTCTGTGATGGATTTGGCTTTCTGGTTTGGGGATTTGGCTTTATTGGGTCTGAATAAATGTTTTTCTTCTGCCTTCCATATGGAGAACCTGTTATACTTTGCAACTGACAACTATGCCAGCATATTCATAGTCACCACCAATGCTGCAAATATTGCCTTGGCAATATAATCCAAACCAATCTTATGTTACATATAAGTGACAATTCTGTTAATATTTTTCGTATATTTTTAAAAAATCCATTTCAAGTAAAATATTACTTAACTGTTGTGCTCAGAAAATAATATTTTGCCTGTTTTTTGTTGACATTATTAACTGATGACAAAGAAGAAATCCTTTTCAATAAATATGTTAAATCTTTTTAAACTGTAGTACCACATTTTTCTGCCTTCACATCTCCATTGCTTTAATGACACAGGAACTTACATTGTGCCTGAGAAGCAACACCTTGCAGAGAGATTCCTCACTGTACAGGATTTAGCTAATCAATAAGCATTTATCAAGAGCTATTGTGCTAAGGTGCTAGACATACAACAACAAAAATTAAATAGCCCTTACTCTCAAGGAGTTTCCATGCTATCAGAGGAGAGAATACAAAATTAAAAAAATGAGGGAGAAGGGAGTCACTTGGAGGTGTGGGGATCAGGAAAGATTACATACTGAAGTGGTTCTTTAGATGATGTTTGGAGACACAGAACATGTAGGATACTGACATAAAGTGTCTGACTTGGGAATCTGCTATGTTTATGAAGTCCCTCACACCACTTTTTGTAGTTATTATTCAATAAAGTGTCTCCTTACTATTGCACCATAAGAAATGATGAACAAGAAGACTTCAGAGAGGCCTGGAAGGACTTATATGATCTGATGCTGAGCAAAAGGAGCAGAACCAGGAGAACTTTGTGCACAGCAACAACCACAGCGTGCGAGAGTTTTTTCTGGTAGACTTGGAACTTTGTAACAACATAAGAACTTAAAAAAAAAAAATTCCCAATGGTCTTTTAAGGCAAAATGCCTTCCACACTCAAAGAAAGAGCTATGGAACTCATTTGCAGAATGTAGCAGATCATTTGCGTGTGTGTGTGTGTGTGTGTGTATTATGTTTTGATTTGTGATATGGTTTCTTCCATTTATTTTAGTTTGTCTACACAGCATGACTATAGTGAAAACATATTCAATAGGAAAGTATGTGTAGATCCTATAAAGAATTGTATGCCGTCTTGGGGAGGGAAGGGGGTGGTGGGAGGTAGGTAGGGGGGTAAAAAAATCTAAGTTTTATGGTAGTGATTGTAGAACATTAAAAATAAAAATAAATAAAATAAATAAGGTGTCTCCTAAATGTTAGTGTGGAAAAGTATTTTTCTAATTCACAATTCCATTTAAATAGCTTTCAGAGTTTTGCTGATCTATCAAGTCCTTGGTCTAAAACAATCCAACCCCCAAAATATCTGTTAAGTGCCTATTGTGAGCATGGTATTATACTGAGATACTAAGACAAAGTGAAAAATAGTTCTTGCGCGAATATAAGAATGAACTTACATTTATAGAATCAGAGATACAGAATAGGAAAGGACCTCAGGTGTCAGTTCAACTTCCACATTTTGTCAATGAGGAAGTTGAGGGACAGAGAGGTTATAACTTCCCAGAGTCAAAGAGACAGTAGCAAAATCAGCACTTGACCCTAGATTGTCTTACTCGAAACCCAAGTCTTTCCAGAACTCCACTGCTACTTGGTAGGAAATAAGGGAAGGAGCATAACATATGATCATCATATTTATCAACCAATAAGCATTTATTAAACAACTATTATGTGCCAGAAACTATAGATATAAAGAAAAAAAATTAAACACCCTTTGCCCTCGAGGAGCTTACATTCTATCAGGGAAAACATACACACACACACAGTATATGTTACATATAATACATATAATTATATGTACATCACACATGTTACTCATATCTATATGCAATATGTACACCTACATATGGGCATATTACATTTACATGTGATTATTATAATGTGTATCATATGTGTGTGTATTATTATAGGTATTATAATATATAGGTATATATTTTAATTATTATACTATTCTAATATGTATATGACTGTTACTACTGGTAGTGGTGGTGGTGGTGGTGCCAAAATATTTAACAGCTGGGGGGTTAGGCTTCATACAGAAGGAAGAACTTGGGCTAAGCTTGAAGAAAGCAAGAGATTCTAAAAGGCAGAGGTGAGGAGTCAGTTCATGCCAGGTATGGTAAGCAGGCAAAGGCACAGAAACGAGAAGGGGAATGTCACACAAGACAGGAGGCAAGTAGGCCAATTGGGCTGAGTCACAGAGTGCAGACAAACCTGTAAAAATTGGCTAAAGCCATACTGTGAGGGGCTTTAAGTGTCAATTGGCTAAGCCTGTACCTGATTCTAAATTAAAGAGAAACCTCTGGAGCTTCTTCAACATGGAAGCCATATGGTCAGACCTTGACTTGGTAGTTACATGAAGTATGAACTAGAGAGAGAAGGAGCTGGAGGCAGAGTGACAAATTAAGAGACTACTTAGTTAATTAAGAACTACTAGCTCAGATGAGAGAAGTAATGAGGGTAAGAACTAAGACAGTAGTTGTGTGAGAGGCAAGAAAGGGCAATAATAAGAAATGCTGACAAACTGCTGGATAAAGGAAGAAGAGCAGAGGGAAGGGAAAAGGAAGGAACTATCATTTATTACACCTACTATGTGCCACACAGTATACTAAGAGTTGAGTATGACTCTCAGGTTGCAGACACAGGTAACTGGTCACCCTTAAAAAAACCAGAAGGTTCAGAAGACGGAATAAGTTCTGGGAAAAATTAATCAGAAAGCATTTATCAAGAAAAGCTCTGTGCTAGAATCTAAATACAAATACAATGAATGAAACAGTCCTTACTGGCAAGTAGCTTACATTCTAACAAGCACACGTACAAAGTTTCTGGTCTGGGTCTGACTCAGGTCAGTCAGCCCCTGGTAGTTTAAGCTTCATATTAAAACAGAATTGGACACTCATAGATCATTCAACAATTAAGAAAAAGAAATTTACTTAGCCATATTAGAAGGATATTCAACAGAAACATGCTGAGAACACCTCAAGTTAATTCAGCTGAGCCGAACATCTTTGTCTACCAGCCCAGAATCTAAGGGCACCTGGAGCTCACCTGGGTTACCATTATTCAGATGATTAGGAAAATACATCAACAGCCTGAGTCTTTAGTCCCTTAGGGCAACCAAGTCTCCAGGATAACCTCAATACCTGTTAAAGAAAAATTAGCCTAATTTACATGGGGACAAGAATTAGGATATTGCTCCTATGACAAAAAGTGAACAAAGGGTATCACGTGACAAGTAAGTCAAAGCAATGCTATTCATCCTCTTAGATGAATATAATCCAGGACCCTATGTCCAAAATCTTTGGGAAGACTGGCTCCCCTCAGACCTGCTTCCATACCAGTTCTTGCAGCTATCGCCCACAGGAGCGTTACCCTGTGCTAAAGCCAGCCATCTCCATTAAATGCCAATCCAGGGTGCAGGAGAGCCAGTCTAGCTTAACATTTATGTACACATACTTGACATCATGTATCTCATCTAATTTTCACAAAACCTCTGTAAGATAGGTGCTGTTATTATAATGGCCCAGGGTCATAGATCCACTAAGTATCTAAGATAAGATTTGAACTGGGCTTTCCTGACTGCAAGTCTGACTTTCCTTACTCTATTCATCACACCGAGCTGCCTTTCACTAAACCTTCTATTTGAATGTGAGCTCCCGGACCGCAGGAGATTTGCTTTTTTATATTCTTTCATTTAGGAGGACACTTAACTTAGATTCTATGGGGTAGAGGGAAATCAAGTAGTATTTCATGTAAAAGGCAGTATTTTTTCCAGATTTCACACTACACAACACAGCAGTAATTATTAAAAATGATTAGGCATGGCTTAAAAAGGGAGAGGTTGATCCATAGAAAAAATCACATATGCAAACTACAGAAGCAAACACAATAGCACAATGTCTGATAAGCCCCAAAACCCCAGTTACTAGATTAAGGCTCACTATTTGACAAAAACTGCTGGAAAAACGGAAAAGCAATTCTGCCAAAACTGGGAACAGAGCAACTTCATTCTCCGTGTACCAAGATAAACTCCAAATGAATATACAATAGACAAAAAAGGTGACGTCATAAGCAAATTAGAGCAGTAAAGAAGAAATTACCTTTCAAAACTGTTTATACGAAGAGTTGATGAGTAGGTAATAGAGGGCACCACAGGAAATAAAATGGGTAAATTTTAGTATATAAAAATTGAAAAGATTTTACACAATTAGCTTAGAATTAGGCACTTAGAATTGGAAGGGAAAAATGTTTTCAGTAAGTTTCTCTGGTAAAAGTCTCATATCTAAGATACAAACAAAAAAAAAATTCTCCAGCAGATACATGGTCAAAGGATAACAATAACCATTTTTCAAAGAAATCCAAGCTATCAATAACATATAAAAAAAATCAAATCACAAATATTTAGAGAAATGCAACTAAAATTCTGAAGTTGCAAAAAGCACCCATCAGACTCACAAAGATGACAAGAGAAAAATTACAAATGTTAACAGGCCACATGATATTGTGGCCGGTAGAGCTGAGTTGGCTTAGTCATTCTAAAAAGCAATTTTTAACTGTGTCCATTAAGTTCTTAAATTGTGCATCCCTTTAGACCCAAAGTCTATACCTATAATGTAAATTATGTTAATGAGAGTTAAAGATCTTCCCCCACCCATTAATGGGCCTGCTCATTAAGGGAAGGTTGATTAGGGGAGATTTGTTTTGTAGGAAGGTCCACACCTTTTGTTCTAATTCCTAATGAGGTACTATTTCCCAACATGTGATATCCTCTGGCTCTGAAAAGTATATATATACTCTGAGGTGAGCTTTTGTTTTGGGGCTTACTCATTGGAAGTGTCTGTTTGGCCAGAGGAGACTCTGGGTAGCCACTAAGGAGCACACCACCTTTGAAAACCCAGATATTGGTGCTTCTCTCTCTGGTAACAATGTATGTATGTAATAGACAGTTGGATCTGTATGGTGATCTGTGATGTATGTATGCTTATGGTCAGATAGTTGGTTACGGTCAGACAGTTGGAAGCCCTGTCTATTGGTCTTTATGTCTGTATTTTCTCTGAAGTTCAGGGTGCTGACTTTTTCCCCTGAACTAAGTGCTTGATTAAAGTAGATCGTTGATCCTTCAAAAGTTGCTTTCCTTTTAGAAAAGCAGATCTAAGAACCTGTACAGCCGGTCTTCCTGTGTATGCCGGGGTCCTTGCTGTTATAATACCCCAAAGAGATCAAAGAAAATGGAATACGACCCATATACATACATACATATATATATGTATATACATATATATATATATATATATACATATACATACATATATATCAATTAAAATGAACATGAACAAAAACCTACACAGGGTGAGGGGGTGCTTGGTCTGTCAATAAGATAATGGATAAAGTGCTATTGGGATGGAGGGTTTTAGTTTCATAAGGTTTCTCTCCAATGTAACTTCTCTTCCACTTGAGGGGGAAGACCTAGATATGTTTGTAGGAAGCAAGAAAGGGCTAAGATAAGGAGCAACTGAAGATTACAGAGAGAAGGGATGGTCATGGGAACCTACACTGGACAGAAAGGATCAAGGGAAGTTTGCCTTAGCAGGAAAAGACATTTCCTCATCAGAGACTACAATAAAGGAATAAAGAATGGTAAGATGACATTATGGGGTTTTGAGGCATAGAATAAAAAAGGAGAGAATTCATGGAGAACAGTCTCTATTTTTCAGTCAAACAGGAGACGTCCTCTGATGAGAAGGAAAGTATTGCATAGAAGGTTCACAGAGAGAACAAAAAGTTTTGAACAGCCTCAATACAGAATTAATTGAGAAGAGAAAAAAATGCCTTTCATATATGAGGGCCCATTTGATATTAGGTAACAAATTTTAGTGGATCCAGTCTGTACGAAACTATGATTTCCTCTAGGCACTGTTTCAGCAGCTCTCAAACGGAAGAGGCAGGTTTTGGCAACGTATGAGCAGAGACAAGACAAGAATAAAAATTAAAGAGTGAAGCACTAATATCTGGAAAGGGCTTCTCATAGAAGGTGACAAGTAAGCTAAAAAAACCCGGGAATTCTAAGCAGCAAAGAGGGAAGCACTCCAGGTAGGAGACAAAGCCTACTTCTAACACACCAGCAGCAAATGGATAACTGCGTTTGGCAAACAGATCACTTGGTCAGATGCCACCTATGAGCCTAATATCAAGAGAACTTAAAATGAAATATAGTTCATATATTCAAATCTCAGATTTGAGTTTGGAGTCAAACAGAGAGAACTCTTCTATATTTCTCCTTGGCCCCTTCCCCTACAGAAAATCCTATGATGAATCTAAATAGATCATACCCCCTTTATTTTTTAACTAATATTATTAGTTCAGTGTGAAATGTTAATTGTTCTCATTACTTGACAAAGTGATTACTGCAGAAATTATAAATTAATATTTTATACTTTGTAAATGAGTAGGAAATGGAATTTTATCACGAAATAAAAAAGCAAAGCCTAGTTTGGGGAATATATATTTCTTTTCTTATAAACTCCAACGTATTCGATTTGAATTTTTTCCCCTTAGAAATGGAAAAGCAATGACTAATTTTGATAGATTTAGCTCTTCTCAGCAATGCAAGGATCTAAGACAACTCCAAACTTCATGATAGAAAATACTATCCACATCCAGAGAAATAACCATGTAGTCTGAATGTAGATCAAAGCATACTGTCTGTTCTCTTTTCTTTTTTGTTTTGTTTTTTTCTTGCTCATGGTTTCTACCATTCATTCTAATTCTTCATTACAGCATGACTAATGTGAAAATGTTTAATAAGAATGTATATGTAGAGGCGTTATCAGATTGTATGCTGTCTTGGGGAGATGGGGAGGGAGGAGGGAGGGAGACAGAATTTAAAACTCAAAAACTTATGGAAGTGAAAGTTAAAAACTAAAATTAATTTAAAGGAAAAAAAAGAAATGGAAACTTGAGCGATTTGTAAAGATCCAAACAGAGCCTGATCCTAATTTCCTCTTTTAAATAAATCACCTTTTTCAGAGAAATCTGGATTAAACTCTTGTTCATTAGAATCACAATCTGTACCCAACCTAACTTTACAACATTATTCCACATTATTCTCCTTCACATACGATATGGTCCAGTCAAACTGGCCTTCTTACTTCTTCTCAAACACAACATTTTCCCCTATTCTTTACACACTCTGTCCCCCTAATCCCTAGACTATGCTCCTCCTCTTCTCTACCACCTCTTGGAAGTTGGAACCCCTCCTTCCTTCCAAATTCAACTAATGTGTCACTTTCTTCATGAAGCATTTCTTGATGTTCCCAGCTACTGAAACCTTAATTGACAAATTATCTTGGACAGATTATACTTAAGAGATATAGGTGTTGTTTCTCCCCATTTAGACCATAAACTTTTCAAATAAGTACAGTTTCACTTTTGTCTTTGTAAATGCAGTGCCTAGCACAATGCTAGGCACTTAATAAATGCTTGTTGATCAGTTAAATTAGATTAAATGCTGGCACTAGGGTTCTTTGAATTTAAATAAAAGTGAAAAGAAATAGAATAAAAAAAATTCTGATCACTCCCCACACCAGAAGATACTCTAAAGCTTAGTTAGTTCAACTTTCTCATTTTACATCTTTAGTTTTCTTGGTTTTGGTTTTGTTTTTCAAAAATCAAAATTTGGGCTAATTGAATATAAGAAACGAACTAGGAGTAGAAACACAGAGGCTGTTAACATGCATAAACTTATCTGTTTTAATTGACTTGGTCACTAAGGCTAAAAGTTGCAAAACAGCAACACTGACAAATTGGATATTTCAATGCTTGACTTTAAAAAAATTACAAACTGGTTGGTCAAGTCAGTGAAAACACCCTAGCAGTGTCAAAAATGAGCCCCACTACACACCTAAAGAGCATGTCCAAACCAAATTAAAATATAATTGGGAAATATTTAACAAAATAAATAAAAATACAAAAAATGATTCTAATAGGTGGTTTTCTAAATCAATATTAGACATGCAGAGTTCCTTATGTACAATTTAGTAGCTCCATTTATATTTGAGTTTGACACTAATGATCTGGTCTATATGTATATATTCAAAATGTTTATCATTATTATTATTTTCTACTCAAGATTTCAGTCAAGAGAATTTAACTTAATCACACAGAGGGCAAAACTGAAGGAAAAAAATCAGTTAAACCACTAAACAGTGGCCAAAAAAGGAAATTAGAATCCCACTCAAGTTTCTTATTATTTATCAACCTGACCCATACTAGGCCATGTTTCTTGTTTAACTAAAATTAAGTGGTATAAATTTCATGGACTCAAGACACTTGATGCTAGAAGATTATCTAGACCAGAGGTGTCAAACATGCAGCCTGAAGCAATTCTGAGTTAACCATGAACCAGATTTAAAATATGATTAGGAAATAATGAAATAAAGAAAAATAAAATAAAACATAGATAACACTGGTTTAATGCCCCGCCCCCCCTCCCCCCCATTGCTACTTGAGTTTGACATCAGTGAAACCAAGCTGACACACTTACAGAGAAAATCCTGAGGCCCAAACGGGTGAACTGACAAGGCCATTTAGGTCATAAATAGTAAGGGTCAGATCTGAACCCACAGAGTCTGACACCAAGTACAGTAGTTTCCTCTGTACCTATGACTTCACAAGTTGAGAAACAATATAAGAAAAAGAAAACTGGGATATGGTATTAATGCTTTCAGATTAAAGGAAAAGTATTCGATGACAATGGCATTTATAAAACTGCCAATGGTAAAAAGTGGAGATTATGCTTCTTCCCCCCAAAGCTGTGTTGGCATTTGATTCCAATTTCATCTCCATTTTAATTCACCTATTCAGTGATTCCCAGTACAGCAAATGCACAGAAAACCATACTTGTCAAATTTCAGAATCTCTCCAGCTGAAATCAGACGACAAGCTATTTGAGAAGGTTTTAGCCATTTCGGCTCTGTGGGTTTGTAAGTGTTCTCTTCCCAGAATAGCAGGTTCTTTCCTCCAGAGGTGGTTTTTCAGGCAAACAGATTTGCACTCCACACTCACAAGGATCCACTTGGGGACAAGCTCTTCTTTATGCCTTAGCTTCATTACCTCAGGCATTTAGCCTGACTGATATTTGCTTTGCTTGGTTTTAAATATTTTTGAAACAGAAGTGGATTGAAAATATATGAAGAGTAACCAGTAAGTGGTGCAGCTGGGGTTTTTTGTTTTTGTTTTTGTTTTTCTTTTTTTGCAAAATGAGCTACTTGTCAGGGAGACATCCCAAGTACTGAGGGTTTTTCACCTATCAACAAAGTATAATTTTGTCGTGATTATTAGGTGAATTTCCAGTTGAATGTTCTGGGTTGGGCCTGACACAGGCTAGTCTTTTAGTAGTTAGGTTCAATACTGAAATAAAATAAGACACTTTTAAGTCATTCAACAGATAGTACAAGATTAACTTGTCTATGTTGTTGTTGTCCGGCTCTGGGTCCCCACATGGGGTTTTCTTGGCAAAGATATGGGAGTAGTTTGCCATTTCCTTCTCCAGCTCACTTTACAGATGAGAAAACTGAAGAAACCAAGATTAAGTTGACACAATGACTGCATGTTTGGGGCCAAATTTGAACCCAGGTCTTCCTGACTCCAGTTCTAGCACTCAACCCATTGCGCCATCTGACTGCCCCTTACTTGGCCATAGGAGGAGGCTGTTCAGCAAAAAGAGTGCAGATCTCTTTACTGAATTATCCAACACGGTCCTCTCCACAGAGATTACCTGAAGCTCCTCTTGGCTGCCCTCTATTCAGACAACAAAAAAGTGATGTAAACAGATGAACCTTTGGTCCCTCGAACCAACCAGATCCTAAGGATGGTCTCAATACCTTTTAAGAAAAAATGAGTTCAAGTTGTTGTGGAAGCAGAAGTTAGGATATTGGTTCCTTCCACATTCTACTCCCTTTATTAAGAAGGCTGATCTAGGCAGCACCAAAGAAAGGGAAAAAGTAAATTTAATGTAAACAAAACTGTTCATCACTCCAGGGAACTGTTGCATCAAGGCCAAAAATCCCAGGTTTCATCATCTGCAACTTGTTGCTAGAAATCAAGCTACCTCCCAAGAACACCACTTGGTATTTCAAGTCCCAGCTTGGAAAGTTGTACAATGACTACTAGGTGGTGTACTGTCAGTACTGTGCAGGGGCTTATTAGTTCTATATTAGAGTAAGGAATGGGCTGTAGTATGTTGGCCGTTTTGCTACTATTCACTCTTCAGCCGGGGGTAGCCATGGACATTGGGAAGCAATACATTGTCCACTGCTATCTCTACTGGGGCCTGCATTTCCACCCGCTATCTCTTGGTCAGAGTCTCAGGAATCACATCAGCACTTACTATCCCCCAAACACCACCACTAAGACTTACATCTGTGCCTGCTGCTCCCTGGTCAACACTGCTGCTAGGGCTTGTGCCACTGTGCATTTTGCCTCTGTGGGAGGGCACTACTAAGATCTTCTGCCCTTTTTTGGGCATCAGAGAGTTGCAAATAGGCTTGAGCACTGTTGTGTTTTCCACTGATAAAGCTTAATGCCAACTCCCCATAGCTGGGAATCCATACCACGCTATAGAGCATTGCTAATGCTAGGACCCAATTCTATCCTCCTCTGCTGGGGTCAAGTGCCATGGTCCAGAGTGTCATTAGCCCTGGCTGGTCTACCACAGTTGATGAGATCAGAAGTGTCACAGATGAAGTCAAGAAGACCTGAATTCAAATCTGACCTCAGTAGCTGTATAACCCTGGCTGAGTCTCTTTGCTTGCCTATTACTACTGGAGAGGGAAATAGCAAACCACTTCTGAATCTTTGCTAAAAAAAAAAAACCCATATGGGGTCACCAAAAATCAGACAAGACTAAAAGACTGAACAGAGAATCAGAGTTCACAGTTTGGAGGTGTTAGGGGAAAATTTTTAAATGACTTACCACTCTTGCCCAAATTAACTGTGGAACAAATGGCATATTTCTTTAAATCCCCAATTCCAGAAATGCCTTAAGGCTGATGGGGAAAATTAAGCATTGTCTTTTTAAGTCTTTCTCACAATTTCTTATACCAAAGAATCATAACAGTCTCTGTGGCAAAATTCTGTTTGGCTTTTCAAATGCCAAACTTTTTTTTTAAAAAATAAAAAAACTAAACTAAAACAGGTTTTTTGTTTTGTTTTATTTTTTTTAGCACAGCTGTTCAATAATCCTAAAGTTCTAAGTGTCTGTCTTTGTTTGCATTCTCTGACTTTTGGGATTCCTCATGCCACCTCTTAACCATATGGTCATATCCATACACAATTACAGGACTGAAGACCACTTGTTCAGATGGTCATTTCCAAAAAAGTGATTTAAAACCAAACAGTTCTTTTCTCATTCACACAAATATGACTCTCTAACTTGGGAGAGTCATTCTTTCAGTGGACCTTCCCCAAGGCAATTAGATAGTGATGACCATTAATAATAAAAAGCATGCAGTCTCCTCAAGGGCAGAGCACAACACATTTTTCTGAATTTTTCCTTTTCTCATGACAGGAAAATCTCTTTCCACTCCTGAAAATTCAATCTTTCCAAGGCTGCTTTGAAGGTAAACTCTATTCTGAGGAAATCCCCAAGTAGAAGTTAAGAGGCAGCTTAAATTACCAGGCTGGTCTGCTAAGGGACAATATAATAGTAAGCCTAAAGGACTGTTGTCTACAGTTATCTTTAAGATGCATCCTGAAGTTCAGAGGGCATATTCACATAAGTCTCTGCTTGCTGAATGGTCACAGGCAGTTTACTTACCAGCCTCCCAGAACTGGGGAACCCGTCAAAAGTAAACAAACACCAACTCTAAAGACATCATCAAAAGTACCACCAGAAGCACAGGGATCAAACTGGCTTTACCTTCCTCTGTCCATCTTCCACTTCTATGAGATCATTCTGTTTCCATACTGAATGACTATGAAACTCAATGGGGGCTGGGCCTGACTCAAGCCATCCAATGGTAATTTAGGTTTGACAATGGAACAAAATGCAATATTTATAGGTCATTCAAGAGTTTTTAAAAGTAAAATGTATTTACCCCTAGAAAGAAAGTATATTCAGAAGCTATGCAGTGAGCCTGAGGTGCCTAACCCATCCATCATGGCCTACTACACATCAGAAAAATCCTTGAGCTCCTGACTGCTTTGTACATAACCAGAAAGTGATGTCAAGAGCTTGAGTCTTTAGTGCCCAGAGCCAATCAAGTCTTAAGAATGGGCTCAATGTCTTTTAAGGAAAAATTAGACTAACTTGCATGGAGCAAGGGGTTAGGCTCCTACTATAAATGCTTAATGGGCTATGAAACTAAACAAAGATGATTCCTATAGGCTGTTATTTTTGAGAACAACAAAAAAAAAAACTACCCTCAAACCATACTAGTCTGCTTTATAGAGTTGCAGAAGAGTTATAATTGAAATGGCATGGAATAGGGGAAATATTGGGGAATTGGGAGTCATTAAAAGGGTTTTGAAATTCAGCTCTGTCACTTACTCTGAATGGTTATGGGCAAGTCACCTAAATTCCTGGACACTGGTTTCGTCATCTAAAATTAGGGGGTTGTACTGGATAACCACTAAGGTTCCTTCCAGTTCTAAAATGATGAACCTATAATTTAGCCTTGTAGATATCCTGTAAATAGCAGCACTTTGTTCTCATTCTCCATGCACTAGGAAACCTTCCCCTTTCCATGTAGTTTGTTTCACGGGACCCATTACATTAAATAATGAAGCAATCTCATTTGTAAAAAGCAAATTTGAGGAAGGGAAATAAGCAAAGCATTTGTTGGCAATACTTCGTCAGAAAGGTAAATAATAAGAGCTTCCTGCCGCAACTTTAGAAATGGTAGCTCACAGTCAGAAAATACTGTTTAGCTTTCTCATAATTACCCAGCGAGGACCTGGTTTTCCCAGAATGATACACTGAACAAATTGCCCATAATACATACAAACATTCTGAATGCTACAGATTTGGAACAGAAACACATTTGTGTCTCAGAGTGATGCCAACCAGTTCTATGCTGTTTTTGTTAAGCATAATTGCAAGTCCTCACAAAAAGCTTCCAGAATGGGGGAGAAATCACTTGGCATATTTCTTTGGGGCTTACAGCAGGTGCGTAATTTATTTGTTTGCCACTGAGAAACATTGTGTTTTGTTCCTGCTGGGTCTGAGGCTATGTGACTGGGCTTTTGGTTTCATTTTCTTAGATTGTGCAGCTCCTGCACAGTATTGGATTTAAGAAGGCCAAGTTGTTGGAAACTGGTACTACATTTGATCTTTTTCTGTGTCATTGTCAAACAGTGCCCATGGTGTCTCTTCACAGTAAAGTCATCCTTCCCACAGAGGTCAGTGTTATGGCCAACTCTCAAACAAGCAAAAGGCGAGGGTGAGCCAAAAAAGAAAAAAAAAAAAGGATTTCAAAATGGGACAGGTTCATAAACTTCTTCCAATGTGGGAGGGAATTCGAGCTTTCTGAGCATTTCTTGATTCATGTATTATGAGCATTTTCCATTATGAATATGCATTAGGTTACCTCTTTTGAACTTCCTTGAAACAAATTCTCATAAATAAACAAGGAATGCACCACACTAACTGACAGAGTCACTTAGACTAGATGTATTGTGCTAATGGAGTGAAAAGAATAAAAATTTTCAAGGGCTTCAACCCTCAATTTTAATAAATTTCATGGAAATCGGATCAAGCCCTAATTGCTAATTCATCTGAAATTATTAAAAAGAGATTTCAATTACATACTACCATTGAATTTTGATGTACCAAATTAAATTAGGACACTAGATTGTATCTTTTTCTTAAATCCAGACTTATTTAAAAACCTTTTTCTGTACATTCTAAAAAGGAACTTTGTGTTGGGTTATGTTGTAAAAAAAAAAAAATCTAGCATGAGTATGAAATAGTAGGTTAAATCTCTTACTGAAGATTTTTAATGACATTTCAGTGTTCCTCTTATAATTACTCTTCATCTAAGATATCCCATAATGATGTTGGACATTCTTGGTTCAGGCTCACTGGCTTGCTTCATTAGCATGTCATTCCCATTCCACATCATAAGATTTAATTGTAATGCCGGATATGCACAGCTCTCCACAGAAGTCTAATCAAAGTGGATTCACTTGTATTATTAATATCAAAAATCAGTCCACTTGCTATTTTTATAAATAAAAGAATCCAGATACATAAATCAGCTGTCATTTATTAGCATGTTACTGGCATATCTGCCAGACATATGAGCGGCCCTATCACAGTTCCTTAGGATTATTTTCATCAAGATTAAAACCCTTCTACATTAAATATACATACTAATTCCTCCATAAAGTAATCAGATTACAGAGCAGGTGACATTGTGTGCTGGAATTCAAATGATTTGCAGTAATGAGCTGAAAAGGTGTACTTGGAGTCAGACACAGAAAAGGGAAGAGGAGAGACAAGGAAAGGAAGAAGGCTTTGGTTTTAAATTCGGGTGTGTGCAGCTCTTGTTTTATTGTTTTTGTTAACTTCTACTTATTTTCTGATAAGTAAAAGGGCTCAGACAAGCAACCATGATACTTAGCAACCAATGATGTCAATCTTCAGTTCATTTGATGGCTATTGGCTGCCAGATGGTTAACTGATCTTTGCCTGCTCGGTCCCCATGCTACCTAAAGTGATGGCAGGAAATGACTTGCTTTAGTCTTGTCGCCTTCATATAAATCTATATGGACATTGCTGCTATGGTGTTTGAATATTTTCTATTTTCATGTTATCTTCTTTTTTTTTCATTTCAGTCCTTACAGAAACTCAGTAGAGCACAGATAATACACCACTACCTAGCAATGCTGCTGTCATATTTTTGACAATTACTCCAGAATACCACTTAGGAACTGAAGGAGTACAGTTTCTGAGTGGGTCCCAATATTACTATTTTTTGATTTTCTTGGTCATCAGGAGACTATGGAAGCACAGATTTGATGGTCAGCTAAGGACTGCTTCCTTTCACCTCAATTTAGGACAGCAAGCAAAGATACAGAAAGAAGTCCATCATTACCTCTTTCAAGAGACTTAAGTACAATCTGTTTTTTAAACAAGACCATCCAGGATGACTTTCAGACAATTAAATTCCTACCCTGCATTATCTTTTTAATTTTATCTCTAACTCTAGGAGGATCAATGTTGCAGAATGAGGGGATAAAAACACTGGCTACCATATAATTTTTTTCAATGTCATCTTCCAGCAGTTGGTGAGAGATGACCCCCTCCCAAGTCTGCATTTTTTTGATTCTGTGAATTGTGTTACTAATTTTGAATTTACATATACATGAAGATACCAAGAAAGCGATTTCCTCAATGCAGAACTCTGTTTCTAAATACCTCCACTGAAACAGACTGCAATTTATTTATGCCTTCAATCATGGTGCAATGGAAAGAGTTCTCAATTTGAAATTGGAGGACCTGGGTTCAAATTCTGACTCTGCCATCTGGATTACCTGTATGACATTGGGCCAATCATTTCACTACTCTAGGGTCTCAGTTTCTTCATCTGTAAAATGAGCAGGTTAGACCAGATAAATTCTAGTATCTCTTCAAGTTCTAAATCCACGATCCTGATTGTTCCTTTAAACATACTAATATTGTGACTTGTTAATTAATAAATATCAGAGGCAGGATTTTAAGTCAGGTTTTTTTGCCCAGTTCAAGCCCAGGATTAGATTCATTATACTATGATATATAGTATTCATAAAATAAAAAAAGCTTATATGTGCTGAAATAAAACATGTTTTCATTATATTAGTCACCTGCACGGGTAAGTAAATTGATAAATATGCCTCAATATATGTTGCTAAAAGTCCTCTATTTTAATATGCATTATATATTAGGATCTATTTAAAATAGGACTACTTTAAGATGCTATGGATTTAAATAGTACTGCTATAAATGACTGGCCCTAAATATTTATCCAATTAAAATACTTAATGCATTGCTAACAAGAGTCAAATATACTAGTATGCTGCTGCAGACTGCACTTTGGGCTTCAATTTATTATTCAATAAGAATGCATTTGACCTCAGTGAGTTGAAGACTCATATTTCAGAAATTATACTCTATACATGGGCTGATCAAACTATGTACAGATCATTTGGAATAATTTCTCATCTAATTCCTTTTAACTATTTAGAGGCAGTAAGCAGATCAACTCTTAATGTAGCAAAAGGTAAACATCAGCTTCAACCGTATAAGCAAATAATAAGGCTTTTTTGGTCAGTATGTTGATTTAATAACTATATAAAATAGAGAGATTTTATATATATGTATACACACACACACACACATATATATATACATATATATGTATATATATGTATATATATATATATATATACACATAAATATTGAAAGAGAGAGAGAGAGAGACAGAGAAAGAGAAAGAGAATTTACATTTAACTGCAGGTATCCTGAGTTTACTTTCTCTTATTTCAAGACCAAATTCAAGGATGACTCAGAGAAGGCAAAGGAAAGAAGTCCAGAGTACAGGTGTCAAATGAGGCATGTCCTGTCAGATATGGCCAATGGTTAGCTTGTTTTTCTTAGCTGTATATCTTTGTTACATGAGAAAGTTATGAGAGAAGCCTGGAAAGCATTAGTGATGTAATAAAGAAAAGAAGGCCAATGAAACATTTGTTTAAAAAACAAAAAGCAAAAAAGAACAATTTATTCAGGTACCTAGGATAACCTTTTGTCATGGTAGAGTTTAAAAGGACATGCTTTGATACATCAATACTTTAACACTTCAAAGATCGATGATTTAATCGGTGTGGGTATTCCCTTTACTGAAAGGGATCACACAGCCTGTCTACTAATTAGTAGATGGCCTTCGAGACTTGCCATGAATGAAAAATTCATCATCCTGCAGCTGACCTGGTGATGAGCAGTTCTCTGAACATACCCAGCCTGGTCTTCAGATACCAGATGTAAAATGTGGCACCGAGGGCCACACTCAAAATCTTTCAGACTTGGTAGAAACTTGTCAGAGCTTGTGCTTTACTGGCAAAATAAACTTCTGACCTACAGAAGCATTCAGAGTAAGTCTTTAATGGAGGACTACAAGTTTGATCTAGTTTCCATTGACAGGAACACAGAATCAACAAAAATAGACTTCTGTATCTTGTTAGCCAAGGAATATAAAAACTTGGATAACTTGCTCTACCAAAGGCTAGTAAAAATCATTCAGTTTCACTGGTACCACGTGAAGGAAGAGAAACTCAGGTTGTCTGCCTGGACTTAAAACTGGAGAATTAAACTCCACATGCCATGAGAGGCAAAGCGGAGAAGCTGAGTTCAAATCCTGCCTCTATCATTTATTACCTGAATGACTTTGGCAAGTAATGACCTCTCTGGGTCTCAATTTTATGTATGAACTGAGAGGGTCGGATTAGATTCCTTTGTAGCACTGAAAACTATAATTCTACAGTGATGGAAAAGAAAGAAATTGCTATTTTCCTCTTAAAATGTTAAAGGTATTCATGCAACAGGCTAAATAAGAGACTGTGTACCTCACTCAAGACCTGAAAATTGTATCCCTTGAGTGTTGTTAGCTTCTCTAGGCTTTGAATTTTTATTGTAAACATGGACCTTGATTGACTTACCATATGTACCTTGCTTGACTTACCTTGTTTCACATGTATTTTGACTGACTTACCACAAAATAAATTTATACATACCATGAGAAAATTTTTCTAGCAGTATAAACATGTAATTGTAAAAATTCACAGTAAAAGTATCCTGTATTGTATCCCACTTTGGTTGTTGTACTCAGCACTGCTAAGTGCACTGCCTACCCCTGGACCTGATCTTGATTCATTTAACTTAAAGCTAAAACCTCTTATATGTGTTCTTTCCCTATAAGATGGTAAGAGTAAGTTATATCATCCTTGTTTTATGTGTTCCAATTTGTAAATAGCAAGTGCTTAATATGTGCTTTCTTTCTTGCATTCATTCATGCAAATCCACCAGGGCTACTTTCAATTTTCATATAATTTAAAATCACTGGAATGGTATACCTTAAACAATAGGCTTCTTTCCAATAAGCACTGGAAAGATATTTGACAGTAGTATCAAGCTGTGAATTCAGTTGACTAAGAAAAAGGGATTTTTTTTTTTGGCAACAACTGCTAACTACCAATGGGTCATCTCCCACATTCACAATGCATTAATAAATTTGGGTAATATTTTCCTCACAAAGGCAAGATGTGTAGCAGGCAACCTCTTTCTGCAAGTATGAAAAGTGGATGTTACGCAAAACAATGATAAATAATTTGGAATATCCAATATCAGTGAATCATTCACTGGAAGAAAGCATGTAAAAAACATGATGTTACTGTACTGGCAATATATTTTTAAAGTCCCCTCTATTTTTTTTAAATGTTCATGTTACTATTCTTTCCAAAATCTGGACACATGATTTGTTTATTTGGAGAGCTCCATATTAATCTTCAAGGTTTCTGATGGTATTCTGCTCTTGCAGAAAGAGCTACTGTTATTGGTCTCATCCTTAGAACAAAAGCAAGGAACGGAGCCAGCAAGTGGAAGACAATAATGAAATGCAGGAATCCACAGTCTTATGAAGCACTTCGATGATTATGTGCCATGGGGTAGCAGTAGAGTATACTGTGCCTTCAGTTTCATATAGAACAAAACATTTTTTTCCTCTCAAAGGTTTAATTGATTTTAAGATTCAGAGTTTCAATGATTAACCTCCAGCACTGCAGCAGAACCTTCTGTGTGTAATAATTCATCCTCCCCCACCTCCAACAATTGAAAAGTATCAGGCAACTTCTGGTATGTCTATAACAGATAAGGGCTGAGGATCAGGACGAACTTAGTTTGGGAGATAGGGCACAGAGGTGTTTGGGGGAGAGGATTTACACCTCACAGAGCCAGCGGAATATTTATCCAGCTTAACCAACTGCTCACCTGCTTTATGAATTGGAACTGGAAATCAGAAGCGTTGATAAGTGTTGACATTTACACTGTGATTTAAGTTTTATGATGCATTCTACATGCAATATTGATCCCTTCAACAACAATGACAAGTAGATACTTACTATTATGACCATTTTATAGATCAGGAAACTGAGACTCCAAGAGGTTAAGTGATTTTCCACGGTCAAACAGTAAGCATCAGAGGCAGAATTCAAACCCAAGTTTCTCTCCTAACTTCAATCTAACACTTTAATCACTATTCCACACTGCATCCCATCAAAATTCCTGCTTTATGATGGCCTGGCTGTTTTATCCTTGAAATTCTCGAAGACAATTAACTTGAAGATAATAATCACAAAAACTTGCATTTATATAGCATTTCAAGGTTTGCAAAACACTACTTTACATAAGTTAACTGATTTAATCCTCACAACAACCCTAGGAGGTTGGTGCTATTATTATCCTCATTTTGAAAATGAGGAAACTAAAGCAAAAAAGGTCATCCAATTCGAGAGTGTCAGAGGCAGGATTAAAAATCAGATTTTCCTGACTTAAAATCTTGGGCTCTATACATTATATTTATCTAGTGGTCAGGATGTGAATGGAGAACTGATGTTTCTAACTGTTCTGATTAAATTTTCAACTATCATTTCTAATGTCACAGACCCTAAACAAGGTTTTTCATGGCATCAACCATTCTAGTTACTATACACCAAATAACAACAAGCTGCAGATGGTCTGAATTGCAACTCTGAGGAACATTCAGGTTATCTTAAGAATGCTGAAAGTCAAAAAAGTATCTGCAATGTACATACATCACAATGCAGCTCTATATTGGCACAGCCATCATAGACAATCAATCCCAAATAGTTCCTCAATTAATATACACCTCCTCATTTGGAAGACTGCCATTTTCATGTATTTGAGTGATTGCCAAATCAATGAAGGAAAATACTTAGTACTCTCCTAGGCCCCAGAGGGCTCAGCAAGAAATTCATTTGCAAAATAAGAAAACTTTAGAAGAGAGGCAAAAATCACATGCCCAAGTCACATGTGTAATACTAGAAGACATACAAACTCAACTGCCCTTCACAATCTTACTCCACCTACCTTTCCAATTATATTACTCTAATACACATACACACACACACACAAACACACATATACACACACACACACACACACACACACACTGTTTCAACCAAACTGCCTACTCCCACTTAGCTATCTGTTATGTTTAGTCATTAAGCTACTGAGATACTTTTCAGTATAATAGGAGAATAGTTATCCTTCCACATTGGGGCGGGGAAGATGTGTTAAGGGCATGATACCACTATGATCTGGAAAATACATGTAAAATTTTTTGACACTCCCTTTGTACCAGAGAAGTACTGTGAATTGTTTCTTTTTCTTTTATGGGTTGCTTATTGTATCTTATTGCAAAATTCGGGTTCATTTTTTGGTAATAGGCTATATGTAGTTCAACATGAACTAAAAATACAAAGAACTTTTCCTTTATCATCAACTGGCATTCATGCATCATCTGAGCTTTCACAACACTTCTCAAAAATTTCCATTTAATTTCTTATGCCAACTTGTAATATATTGAAACTGTGATGGAAAAGTTATGATGTGAAAGGGATAACTGCAATTTAGTTTTTCAGAATTCATTTACACACTGATAATGACATAGCTTATTGACTGCTGTTATATCTCTAGTCTTCTCTAATATTTGGAAACATCCATTATTTTACCAGTTCATCAATAAGAATACTCTCTCCAGTGATGTTAAATCACAATATCTCCATGACCAAAAAAGTAGGATTTCTCATTTCTATGAAACAACCACACCCACTCACATACACACCCCCCAAAAAAGAGTATATTACCACATGGCCAACTTTTTGGTAATGACCTTCTCTAAAAATAAGCGTGCTTATCTGCATAAGACAGACACAGCAACTATTCCTCAATCAAGTTTGGGTGCCTTCTCTCCAAAATGACCTTGCATCTGTTTCCTATATATCTTGTGTATGGCCTTAAGAACACATTGCATCTGTCCAGCTAAATTGTAACCTCCTTATAGGAAGTGACTCAGTCACTTTTATCTTTGTATCCCAAGGGCCTATCACAGGACCTGACACATTGATTATTTTTCAGTTGTTCTGTTCTGTCCAATTCTTCATGGCTCACACCAATACTGTCCAGAGAGTTTTCTTGGCAAAGATACTGGAGTGGTTTGCCATTTCCTTCTGCAGTGGATTAAGGCAGAGAAAGGTTAAATGACTTGCTCAGGGTCACACTGCTAAGAGTCTGTGAGAGGATCTGAACTCAGGTTTTCCTGAGGTCAGATCCAGTGCTCTATCCACTGAGCCATTTAGCTGCCTTCAATTGGTGCCTAATAAATTCTTGAATCATTGCTGGTATAACTTTGAGAACCACAGATCACCTCAGTGCAATGGTAGGCACTTCAAAGTAGGATTTTCCTCAACTAATGATAGTCATTCAATCATCTGTATTCTGCTAGAATACTTTGGCTCATAACATGCCTTTATAAAGAAGTTGAAGTTTTGATTCTGAGCCTAAAAGCCAAATTTTGCAAAGGAATCCCCTTTTACTCTCTTCTCCCAGTAGCAGATAAACTAGAAAAATGTGTGAATATACAAACACATACACATATGTGTATATATGAATATATACACTTACATATATCCATACATACATGTGTATGCACAAATATGTCTACATCTGCCCCAAGCACATACTATAAAATATACCTTCTTAAAGAAAAATTTAGTGGAGGTCAGGAGAGACCTAAGACACAAGTCAACATTAGGAAGAGTCAAGAGATCCCAGAACACCAAGCCTCATGAGAAGAGAGGTAGAAACACTGCAAGATCACTACTAGAGGTCACTGCCAGGTAGGGAGGAAGGCAAGGCAATGAGCAGCTCAAATGCCTCCAGGGAGAGAAAGCAAATCATTCTTGCTATCTAGATCTTTGGCTCCCCTTTTTCTAGCTACAGGAGTATGTATATATATGCTGTCATCATCCATTAAGTTTTGGTACTCTGAAGCAAAGACATGCCCTGCCCTACTTAACAACTCTGTCTAGTAATGCCTTGGTCATAATGTCCTGGGGAGTTTTTAACTTTCATGGGCTGTTGGGACAATAACCAAATGTTTACCTATCAGTCAAGTAGAACTGACAAGAAGGATAGAAGTGACAAAGATTACAAATGGAGTTTTATGGAAAAGGAAAATACATTGCATTAAGTGATATTACTTCATTTTAATATTATATTTTAATATGTATTTTAATTCCTATATGACCAGTTTAGAGCAACATCATACATAGTGTTTTCTGAGCCCTTGGTCTCAACAGTCTCCCAGCCTCGACTACCACCTTCATAATAAATTAAGCATAGTGAAATCAAGTGAAAACCTTTCATGTAATTTTCTAGAACTAATAAATGGCATCATTGTGCTTCTCCTTTCTCCCCAGCAAAGCACTCCTCTTGGGCTTTAAAAAACTGACATACTATTCTTTTTTCAATATCTATTGTTTCCCCTCAAAAGTTTTGTTTCAACATTGATATTCCCACAAAGTCCCACATTTTGTCTTTAAGACACAAAGGGTGCAGCTGGTATAAATAACCTCACATAGATTTTTCTGGATCAATCTGAAAGAACTCTTCCAAACTGTTAAAGTGCTGACTTCTTTTATTTGTTCTTCAGGCACCAATGGATGCATGATAAGATTACCTAAAAATAATTTTGTCTTTCTCATGCTCCCATTGACATCAGTGGAAGTTAATGTACATATCCAGTGAGCACAAAAAGCAAGGGAAGGCCAAATGTATATTGACATTATCTGTATTTCTCAGGGTACTGGGCATCTGTGGAACAGTCATACTCGGCTAATTATTTCTTTCTTCTCGCAAGTCTTTTACTCTGTCACTCTGAACTGCTTGTTCAGTCCTTCATAACACAACCTGGGAGGCTTTTATTATTCTAGCTTTGGAAGAACAAACATTTAAAGTGTTGGTGGGGTTGAGAAAACACCAACAAGGTTTCGGTTGTGTTTCTTTACCTCCTATAGGGCTGATCTCTCTGTCTTCTTTAGTATTTTTATCCAACCGTTAATGCTACAGAATAGAAAGATGTCAGATATGTTCTTTGGGATTGTTTGACAAAGGAAGGACTTTTTATAGATAAGTAATAAGAATAATAATTTGTTGATTTTTTCAAAACAAACTCTTTAGACCTATGCTACCCTAAATATACTGGATTTCTACAGCAAAGGGGAAGTTCCCATGACTCTAGGTTGTTGTGGAATTGTTCAGATTTATCTTGCTCATGGTTTATCTTCAACTAGGGGCTGTAAATAAAACTTGTTATTTTCATGCTTCTCATGGCAATAAGGCAAAGGAATTGAAGGCCTTGGGTTCAGATTCCACTTCTACTGCTCACTGTGTGAACTATGTCACTCAAGCTCCCTGGTACTCCGTGTATCTTCATCTGTAAAATGAGAAAGTCAGATTAGAAGTCCTCTAAGGTCCCTTCTAGCCTTAGAACTAATAACCTCCTAACAGCTACACAAAAAGAGAAACAACATAAAGAATGGCACCACAGAAGTTGATCATTGGAAAAGGTGGTCTGGTCATGTGGCAAGAACACCAAATAATCAATGGACAGCCCACGTGCTCCACTGGTATCCATGAAATGTCAGAAGATACAGTGGAAGGTTCCTAGTATGCTGGGTTGACCTCCTAGAGAAGATTTATGGGAAAACATGGATGAAAGTTGAACAGGATAAGAAGAAATTAATGAGTTGTAATTTGCATTGTAGTAGGGAGGTGGTTGTTGTTCAGTCATTTCAATTACATACAAGTCTTCATGACCCCATTTGGGGTTTTCTTGGCAAAGATATTTGAGCAGTTTGCCTTTTCCTTCTCAAGCTCATTTTACAGATGAGGAAATTGAGGTAAATGGGGTTAAGTGACCTGTTCAAGATCACATAAGTACTGTCTGAGGCCAGATTTGAACTCAGAAAGATGTCTTTATGGCTCCAGGTTTGGCAGGCTATCCATTGTGCCACCTGGCTGCCCAGGGAGTAGGGTAGTGCCACACTTATAATATCACAGTTCCATCAAAATTATCTTTGTTACAGCCTAAGTCTGCTTTCACTCTAGGAAAATCAGTAGGAAAAAGATGTCAGTCAAGTCTGGATCTGTCAGGGCAGTTCTGAACTTTCTTTTTTGTTTTGACTGGCATTCATGATAGTAAACCGGTCACTCTGAAGAATATACAACTTTAAAAATCCTAACACCCTCAAATACTGTGGGGTTTTTTGGATGGATTTTATCGAGTAGTTAAATATGTTGTGAGCGTATAAACATCAAGTCATATATCTACTAAGTCACCAAGAATTGTATGTATTCACCTTTGTGCAAAGTATAAACTGAGGCTAGCTGCCAGAAAGCCTATGAGATTAAATTGCTATGTATGGGGCCAGGACACTGGAAGAATTAGTGAGTACTATGGTCAGCAATCCTCTTTAAAAACTGCAAAATACAGTCACTGAAATTCACCAACATGACCAAATTTCCATGTTGAAGTTTTCAGAAATTTTTTTTCCAAATGAGGTATCTTTAATTTATTTTGAATTATGGAGATCTGTAACTTCCATTCCAGGGAAACTCATGATGGAGTAATGAAATGACACCAGTACTCAGCACGCCCAACATGCCCAGATAAAGAACCCTCCAAAAGCAATAAAAAAAAAATTTCCCTCTTGGTTCTTTTTATCTTTTCTTTGTGTTAAGTCTATTTGATTTTGCTATCAATGCAGCTTATGATGTTCTGAGTGCAGTGACAAATAATTCTGTGAATCTGTGCTAGATATCTAAAAGAGCTTTCAGAGTAACAGTAAAATATATTTTCTTCCTTTCCTCTTTTTTTAATTGTATAAAAGATATGCACAGGCTGTTCGGAATGACTAAAAGTGATGTGTGCAATGAAAAATCTCTGTCAAGTGCTAAGTAGTTTGCTATTTGCCTTAAGCAATGGACAGTTCACAAAGAAAAAAAAGGATACCTTATGCCCACAAAACCTGGAAATCTCCAAGTGCTATCTCTGGGCAAAAGACCACAACTAACTTACATCAACTGGGGCTCCTCTAAGAAACTGGGGCTCCCATTTTCTCAATTACACTGACCCACCACTAGTTAAAACCAAACAAATTTAATGTCGATGTCATTTCAGACAGGAAACCCTACTGAAAACTCATTATCTTCAAATAGGATTACACTCTGTTAATATGAGAACATGCATATTACAATATCTCATAAAAATCAAAAGTTCCAATTTGCTCACTACATGTAAATCCAATTCAAAACATTTCCATAACATATATCTGCTGGATGTTACACTATTTGTGTGTCACTCCAGAATGGATTAACTCCATGACAGGCTAGTCTCAGTTTTTCTGCATTTGGTGTTTTTAAACAGTTTATATTTGTTATCATATCAAAGACAGGCTTGCAGTTTTCAAAAGGGAGAAGAGAACACAGCGCCCAAGGCTCTTCCAGCATTACATTTCTTATTCCATTTTATCTTTCTTGGTTTTGACTAATGTCAGTAACAGCTACTGGTAATAAACTGCTTGTTACAGCTTGCTGTTGCCTTGAAGCACTGGCTTTGATACATTGTCAGCCAATTGGAAGCATTTCCTGATTACATTTCCAAATTGCTTGTTTATTGATCGAAAGTTAATAAAGCAAAAGACAACTTTACGGCTTAAATTAAATGAAAGGTTCCTTTGATGTTCAAATTATCCAATCAACCAACATGCAGCAAAATGTAAGCAATTGAAAGTTTTATCTGAAAAGAAGAATGTTTGAGATAAATGGATCCTAGTACAGACACTGGAGCTAAGTACTAATGAAAAATATGTGCAATTTACCATAGAGAGATCTCATTTATTTTTTAGTCAAAAGAAAACGGTATTATCTAGCACACACAACTTCGTAAATCTGAAAACATGAGAGTTTAGACTAGATAAGTCTGTTATTTCACTAAGAAAACATCCATTCTTTAGAACAAACAAAATTCTAGAACTTTATGCTTTTATGATTTTTTTTTTATGATTAACATTCAGACTTGGTACTCTATCTATCCTATCTTGACGATGTCCATCTTAAGCCTGACAATGAGGGTGTACACGGTCAGTTCAACAACATAACGAAAGTGATCTACCTGAAAATTTCAAGTCACCAATATTTGCTAATCAGGGGTGACAGAGCAATATCATACAAAAACATGTAGAAATCTGAAGGAAGTGATGTTAAGATCAGAAAATGAAAAAGCTTACTCAAATGATGGCCACAACAACTACTCACCTTTACAGTATACTTTCTTTCAATGGAGTCCTAACTTAATGCCTCATGCAGGAGAACCCAGGGTTCTCGAATAGTATGCCAGCAAAAGAGAAGATCTGATAGGTCCTACCGAGTTGGAAGGGCTTTGAGTATAGGCCCAGTGATAGACAGTATCTCAATCATCAGAGGACCAGCCAAGGTAAGGTCAGGGACTTAGATCACCTAAAAATGCTACAGGGTAGTCAATCAGTCGCAGAAATTCTGAAAGACTTCCTGTATACTAAGCTATACTAAGTGTAGTGTGTGTGTGTATGTATGTATATATGTATGTATGTATGCATGTATGTATATGTATATACACATATATGCACGTGTGTGTGTATGAAAGCTATACTAAGTGTACTATAGCAGTTATGACCTGCATTAGCAGAACAAGAACAATGACAAAATACCAGAGCCTTAAAATATTAAAGCATTTATACTTTAGTCACTTTTGAAATTTTACAAAGTATTTTCCTAGGAACAAACCTGAATCTTTGCAGTAAGCTCTTCAGATAAAGTTCTCATTCACTAGATAGATAGATACATAGATACATAGATCTGTCTGTGTTTGTCCTTCATTTTCAAAGAAGAATATGATACCAGAAAAATAATGACATCACTTGCACTGGACTTTGTTTTGAGTGAGAGAGGCCTGTGCAGGTCACAAACCTCACTTTCCCCTTCTGAGTCATCTGAATCCAGTGAGTAGATATTCATAAGGATGACTGGAGAAGGCCCAGGATGCACTGAAAGACCTTGGCCTCTTCAAGTACTCACTTAGAATGAGGCAAGGCCATTCAGTGAATAAGCCTCTCTAATAAGTAATCAGGGAATGGCCCCTTTAATGAGCAAAAGAAATAAATAAGTAAATCAAGCTGGGAGGGAAAGAGCAACAGTTACTATCGATAATCACTCTGAAACCAGGAGGGAGTTCAGAAAACAGCTATTAAGTGGAGTTTGGGCAGGCACCTATTGGTGTACAATCTATGGACTTCAAAGTGCATTGAGTTTAAGGTATTGGGAAAGATGAGGGAGGGAGGGAGGGAAGGAGGAAAGGAAGGAAGGAGAGAGAAAGAAGGAAAGAAAGACAGAAGGAAGGAAGGAAAGAAAGAAGGAAAGAAAGAAGGAAAGAGCGAAAGAAGACAGCAAGAAATCTCACCAGTAAACCCCAAGTTAACTGGGCATCCTCTGGCCATCCAAATTTACCTTCCTTTGGAGAGGAGAAGCAGGGGAGGGGGGACAGAGGGAGGGCTCACTGGATCCAGATGGCTGTGGGGTGGGAAGTGAGGCTGGTGATCTTTCACAGCCCTTGCTCACTCAAAACAAAGTCAAGTGCAAGTCATGTCATCATTTCTGTGTCATGGTCTTCTTCAAAAATGAAGGACGAATACAGACCTGTGAGCACACCGAGCTGCCTGAATGGGGATGCGGCTAGTTGGTAACTCAGTTTATCCGCTCATCTGCTCCCTTCTGTCCCCCACTTCCTTCTCCTCTCCAAAGGAAGGTAAATTTGAATGCTCAGAGCCAGATTTCTTTCTTTTCTTTGTTTCTTTCTTTCTTTTTTCTTCTCTCTCTCTCTGAATAATAACCGTTGCTCTTTCCCTCCCAGTTTGATTTACTTATTTTTTTCTTTTGCTCATTTAAAGAAGCCATTCCCTGATTACTTCTTAGAGAGGCTTATTCACTGAATGGCCTTGCCTCACTCTAAGTGAGTACTTGAAGAGGCCAAGGTCTCCCAGTGCATCCTTCTCCAGTCATCCTGATGAATATCTGGTCACTGGATCCAGATGGCTCAGAAGGGGAAAGTGACGTTGGTGAGATAGATAGATAGATACCATATAGACATATACATACATACATATACACACACACACGTATATTTTATACATAATATATACACACACGCACATATATATATATATATATATATATATATATATATATATATATATGAAACTGATTCAAATCCATAAGAATAAGAGCCATAAATGGACAATGGCTATGAATGGGAAATTTTCTAAGGAAGAAACTCAACCTATCATTAGCCATAGGAGGAAAAATGCTTCAAATCATTTATAATTGGAGAAATAACAGTTAAAGCAATTCTGAGATTCCACCCTCATACCTATATTATTAACAAAATTGCTAAAAATAGAAAATGGAAAATGTTGGAGAAACTATATGAAAATAAGCACATTAATGTATTGTTGTAAAGCTGTAACTTATTCTAAACATTCTGAAAAGAAATTCGGACTCCACCCCAAAAGTTACTAATCTGTGCGTATCCTCTGACTCAAAAGTACTACTATTACATCTATACCCCAAAAGATATATAATAACAAGGTAAAAGGAAAGTAAATATTTATATTGTCTCTTTTTGGTGCCGAAAAAACAGAAATTAAAAGAATACCTATCAACTGGGGAATAGCTGAACATATTATAATCTATAAATGTTATAAAATACCATTATTTTGTAAATATATATGTATATACATATATATGTATGTGTGTGTGTGTGTGTGTGTGTGTGTGTGTGTGTGTGTGTGTATGGAACAGTTTGAAAGAAACCTGGGAAGACATATCAAAAGTGATCAGAAATAGAGCAATTTATAGAGTAACAATAAAATTGAAAAGATAAACAAGTTTGAAAGACTTAAGAACTCTGATCAACCCAATAACAAATCATGATTCTACAGGACTAGTGATGAAGCATGCTACCCTATACAAGAAAGAAAGGTGACAAGACTCAGAGTGAAGAGTGAGAAATATAGTTCCTGGATATGGAGAATATGGGAAATGTGTTTTGCTTGGCAATGTGAATTAGTAACAAAGGTTTTGTTTTTCTTTTTTCAAGAGGAAATGAGAAGAAAATGTCCTTAACTGAAAAAAAAAAAAGAGTTAGAAAAAAATCCTACAAGGTGCATAGCATAAGAATTATTATCTCCATTCAGTGATGAAGAAATTGAAGATCTAGGCTCATTAAAGGCAGAGGCTATCTTGTTTTTGTCATTGTATATAAAGCACTAGGACAGTGCCTTGCACATAGTGAGCATTTAATAAGTGTTCTTTGAACTGAAGTGACAAGGGACGTTAAAGGTCTTAAAATGACAGGATTTTTGCAAAATAGGTTAATGATCTAGCCAACATAGGAAACTATTTGAGAGTAGATATGTATGTACGGACATAGACATGCTAAGAAGGTAAGGGATACAGGTTGTAAGATGAATGAAAAAGTAAAAAATTGGATTTTCTTAAGTATTGTTTCAGGGTGAGATGGCAGTAGATTCATAGTGAGAGTAAGAAATGTCTTTCACAGAAGCCTTAAAATCCTAATGCCAAATTCCTCAAGGTCTCATCTATTTTTCTTCATTTTCCCCCAACAGAGCATTGCAAAGAGAACTACAGCATAGCTTATTCTTTTAAAAATCCATGCAAACATTGTGCAATGATAAACTAGGTCTTCTCAGCAATATAATGATACAAGACAATTCCAAAAGACTCATGATAGAAAATGCTATCCACATTCAGAGAAATAACTATGGAATCTGAATGCAGATCAAAGCATACTATTTTCTCTTTTCTTCATGTTTTTTTTCCTTTAATTCTATTTCTAATTCCAAAACAAAACTAACGTGGAACTATGTTTAACATGATCATATCACATTGCTTGCCATCTTGGGGGGAGGAAAAGGAAAAAAGGGAAAAAAATTTGCAATTCAAAATCTTATTAAAAAAAATAAATGTCGAAAACTATCTTTACCTGTAATTGGAAAAAATAAAATACTATATATGTATATATATGTGTGTGTTTATATATATACATATATACACACATATATACATACATATACACATATATACATATATACACATATATACATATATATACACACACATACATAAGCAAGCCAGCCACATGAGCTTTGAGATCACCATTTCCTTCTGCCACTTTCCTCCAACTACAGATTTAATGGTAACCGCTTATGTTCAGGGAGCAAACATGTTTCAAGTACCATTTATTGGACCATGTAAAAAATTACTAATGCATTAAAAAAAAAAGATGTTATAGCTTTTTATTTAAAAAGTGGCATCAATTCACCAAAAGGACAAAATAAGTAACATTCTACTTAAAATAATTTGGCATCACCAGTGATTAAAGAACAAATACTTTAAAACAAGCAACAAGAACAAATCAACGGGGTTAAACAACCTGCATCCACACTAATAAAGTTTCAGTCTTTTCCCAGAGATTAAGCCAAAAATTAAAAAAACAGAAACCCCGAAGTCCACAGTCCTCAGAAAAATCAGAATGCAGAAGGTCCAGCTCAGACTGGACACTTCCCTCCCGGTGTCCCAGCGCAGGTCCCGCCATCAGGCATCTGGCACGTGCTGGCAGCCCCTCCCCCGCCCGCACAGTGTGCAACCTCTGACCCTTCCTTTCAGTCTCCTCTTCATCCTGTTCCTATCCACACGCCACCAATTGTTTTGTATTTGTCTATATATCTTTTCCGAACTTGGCTCGAAGGACGGGGTCCATCAGCCGTGTTGTGTATTACGAGACCCCTCTGGAGGTCCGGTGAACCCTGCGGAGCCCTTTCCAGAAGAGCGTCTTTTTAAATACAAAAAGGAAACTATACAAGCTTGCGAGGGAAACTAATTACACTGAAATCGCGGTCACGAACACGAACACACACACGTTTATCATTCGAAGCTCGCTTTAAAAGCCCGTTCTTCCTCAACATTTGGACGGCCCGGACACCTTCTCCTGGTCTGCCCTGTGCCCTTCCCCCACCCCACCCCCACCCCCCGGACCTCCATAGCTAACGAGTGCCCGTCCCTAACTAAGGCTCGGAAATGTTCTTATCCGTATCCGCTCCTCACTAGATCCGCCACGTGAGCGTCACGGTCATCCCCATTTTACAGACGGGCCCAGGGAGGCTTCCCGAGGTCGCGCCGCTGAGTGCTGGGGTGGCCCCTTGACTGTCCTTCCTTCCCTTGGAAGGCGGAAGCCAGACTGTGGCGTCTAAAGGTTCGAGGGGCTCCTTATCTCTGGCGGGAGAAGAGTTGAGCTCCGGCGCCTGCGCATTTAAGCACAGGAGGAGAGGGGGCGGGGCGTGGGCGGGGCGTGGGCGGGGCGAGGAGGGGGAGGGGCGAGGAGGGGGGAGGGGACCAAGGCCATGGGGGCTGTAAATCGATTAGCGGAATGGCGTCCCTTCTTGCCCTTCCTCCTCTTTCCGGTCACTATTCGTCTGTGGTCTTGGTACTCGCTAGTGGAGGTCAGTGAGACGCCCCTGTGACATCTTGGACAAGGATAAGGGAGTGACCTCAAAGGAAAGAGCATCCAGTGTTTCACATTTGTAACACATCCCCTCTCAATTTTTTTTTTAGTGAACAGAAATATATTTCCTTTTTCTCTCAAACAACCTTAAAGTCTCCCGTGGACCAATCAGTCTTCACTGACAAGGAGAAAGTCCCATGCATGTGGCCCTAGGAGCCAAGGATTCTATTTAGGGTAGGACTTGTACTTCACCAAAGTTTTAAGTGGAGGACTTCAGGACTTTCCTTTCAATGAGCACTGATTACTCTGTGCTTGGTATTGTAGATGCTGGGAATACACACAAAGGGAGAGTGGTCTATGCCCTGAAGGAACAGAGATGACCGTAGATTCACAGGTAAGAAAATGCAGCACAGGAAAAGAAGCCCTTCCCACCAGGAGGACTTTTCTCCTATCAGAAAGGCTTACTGCAGGAGGCGGCTTCTGAACTGAGTTGGCAGGAATCTATGGATCGGAGAAGGGAGACTGAAGGAACACAAAGTGGGCCAGGAGCCAGTAGATGGAATACCAACTTTGAGGAACGGTATGAGCAGAAAAAGAAGGAGAATGTTACTGATTAGCAAAATTACAGGTTGCAAAATAACAGTCTTTAGTATAACACCGTACTTAAGCCTTAAATTAAAATTCTCAATCCAGCAACTGTTTTTTATGTCAAAATCTATATTAATTGTCTTAGTGCACAAGTCATTTTTAGTTAATTGAGTGCTAAATATTAATACTTTTTTTATAAAAAAAAGAAAATCCCCTGTGGCCATTTAACTACCAAATGTTATTATTGTTAATAACTTCACAGTGGCAGGGTTGCAATTAAAGTAGACATATAGGACTTTCTTCATAAAACTATATATTTTGTCTGTTGTCAGCGGTAAGTTAAAAGTATTCTGATATTTAGTGTTACGTAGGCCATGATTTTCAGGAATGATGAACTGAAGTCCTATGATTTTCCATTTCAGCAACGCATGTATCTAGCTGTAGAGGTACCCCAAACTACAAGTCTACCTCACATAAAGCTACCTCCAACTTTGTTTTCTAACATTGTTAAAGCATTGTGACTGACTAGCCAAAGTAATAAATCCAGACTTTTTAGGGCAGCCTTGATTTCAAGGGAAAAAAGTTGTAATGAAACTTTGCAAAAACTCAGTTAGTTCCCCCAGCTTGGCAGCCACCTCCACCATTAAGAGGGAAAAGCCTTCACCACCTCCCTTCATAGAAAAGATTTTGTCCAAACTCCAAAGTTATGGAGGTCTGTTCTTGAATCTGCCCCATAGGATCATGGGCTCCTAACTTTTTTTTATGGGTCATGGACTCTTCAGACAGTTTAGTGAGGCCTATGGAATCTGTCTCATAACATTGGTTTTTTATACATAAAATCAAATGCCTAGTATTACAAAGGAAAGTAATTAAATTGAAATAGTTATCAAAAAAATTAAGTCATGAAACAGGTTAATAATTCTTGCTTTAAATTTAACTGGTCTGCTGTGTTTTCAGGTTACCAATTAAAGACAATTTATAAGGAATGTCAGTACTTTGGGGAGGGGGACAGAGTTGCACTTTTTCTCAAAAGACCTCAAAACACTTAAAAATATTTGTTATTGGGAGGATGTCTCTGAGAGCCTGATAGCACATAAAAGGGAGGAATCACTTTCTTATCTTTTCACTCCCCAAAGAACTACTGGAAATTAAGCATTTGACCTAATAAAAAAAAAAATACCAGGCCTAAAATAATTATAAATACTCAGTCTTTCTTTACTATTCAATTTGTCCTTATTTGATGTAGGGATAGGGGTTTGTTGCAATTCCAGCCACGATTGTTGCAAGGTAATAATTTCTAGTTAATCCAGTAATGTTGTAAAAGAGGAGAGAAAAGCTAGGAGAGACAGACTAGGAGACTCCCGTAAATGGTGAGGAAGAGGGGATGGATGATCAATGGAGGTTTTGTGAATGGAATTTTTGATTGGTTGAATTGTGAAAACCTGAGGCTAAGGTGGTAGGATAACCACTTGTCTACCATAAATATCTTATATGTCATAGGACTACGGGGATTATTTGGACATTTTTGAAACTTTGTTTTGTTGTAAATCAAAAATTGCTTGTGATACATTTTATGTTTTAACTGTATTGTTTTCATAGTAATAATACCAGAAAGTCATATCTCTTTCTCTGAAAAATAATCTTTTTTAAATACCTTCCTGTTTATGACATTGATTTTATTTCTGGAAGTAGGCCATTTAAAAAGTCTCTCTTCCCCCTATGCACCACTAACAAATTATCTGATTGCCTTCATCTTGCTGATAAAGTGAAATAATTCCACATTCTGCATGGAATACAGAACCTAAGAGTTAGAAGGGACCTCATATGTTTTCTGATCCAACCTGTATTCAAACAAGAACCCATCCTAGTATGTGAAAGGTACTCTATTAAGTGATGAGAATGCTCTCCCTGAATAGGAGTCATGTATCCTATATTTGAATACCCCCCCAGTGACAGAAAACCCACAGCTTAGTAAAATATCCTCATCCACTTTGGTACAGCTCTAATTGTAAGAAAAATTATTTCTTTTATGGAGGTAAACTCTACAGATGAATATTGCCTCTATGCCTAACCTACCTACCTACCTATTTTGTAATTACTAAATAGTAACTGTTTTTCTTTTACCTAGGAACACTGAGGGTCTTCCCCTGCCTGTTTGATTTTTTTTGCTTATTTTTTTCTTTTATTAAAAGGGGCTATCCCTTGAGTAACTACTTAAAGAGGTCTATTCATTGAATGGATGTATCTCACTCAAAGTGAGAATCTGATAAGACCTTAGCTTGAAATGGCCAAGGTCTTACATTGCATCGTGGGCTGTCTCCAGGCATCCTGATGGATATCAGGCCACTGGACCCAGATGGCTGGAAGAAAAAGTGAAGCTGGTGACCTTACACAGCCCTCCCTCACTCAAATCAAAGCCAATTGCAAGTCATGTCATCATCTTGATGTCATGATCCTCTTTGAGAACAAAAGACAAACACACAACAGCCACCTAGCTACCTCAATATAGGTGTAACAGTAAGCACCCCGAAATACACAGGGGGACCTGCTATTACAGGTTCTTAGATCTGCTATTCTTTTTTTTAAATTTAATTTAATTTTATTTTTATTTAACTTTTAACATTCATTTTCGCAATATTTTGGGTTCCAAATTTTCTCCCCTTTTGTCCCCTCTCCCCTCCCCCCACCCCAAAACACCAAGCATTCTAATTGCCCCTATCACCAATCTGCCCTCTCTTCTATCATCCCTCTCTGCCCTTGTCTCCATCTTCTCTTTTGTCCTGTAGGGCCAAATGACTTTCTACACCCCTTTACTTGTATTTCTTGTTTCCTAGTAGCAAGAACAGTACTCGACAGTTGTTCCTAAAACTTTGAGTTCCAACTTCTCTTCCTCCCTCCCTCCCCACCCCTTCCCTTTGGAAGGCAAGCAATTCAATATAGGCCATATCTGTGTAGTTTTGCAAATGCCTTCCATAATAGTCATGTTGTGTAAGACTAACTATATTTCCCTCCATCCTATCCTGTCCCCCATTACTTCTATTCTCTCTTTTGATCCTGTCCCTCCCTATGAGTGTTGACCTCAAATTGTTCCTTCTTCCCATTGCCCTCCCTTCGATCCTCCCCCCCACCCTGCTTATCCCCTTCTCCCCCACTTTCCTGTATTGTAAGATAGGTTTTCATACCAAAATGAGTATGCATTTTATTCCTTCCTTTAGTGGAATGTGATGAGAGTAAACTTCATATTTTTCTCTCACCTCCCCTCTTTTTCCTTCCACTAAAAAGTCTTTTGCTTGCCTCTTTTATGAGAGATAATTTGCCCCATTCCATTTCTCCCTTTCTCCTCCCAATATATTTCTCTCGCAGTGCTTGATTTCCTTTTTTTTAAGATATGATCCCATCCTCTTCAATTCACTCTGTGCACTCTGTCTCTGTATGTGTGTGCATGTGTGTGTGCGTGTCTGTGTGTGTAATCCCACCCAGTACCCAGATACTGAAAAGTTTCAAGAGTTACAAATATTGGCTTTCCATGTAGGAATGTAAACAGTTCAACTTTAGTAAGTCTCTTATGACTTTTCTTTGCTGTTTTCCTTTTCATGCTTCTCTTCATTCTTGTGTTTGAAAGTCAAATTTTTTTTTCAGCTCTGGTCTTTTCATCAAGAATGCTTGAAAGTCCTCTATTTCATTGAATGACCAATTTTTCCCCTTAAGTATGATACTCAGTTTTGCTGGGTAGGTGATTCTTGGTTTTAGTCCTAGTTCCTTTGACTTCTGGAATATCATATTCCACACCCTTTGATTCCTTAACCTAGAAGCTGCTAGATCTTGTGTTATCCTGATTGTATTTCTACAATACTTGAATTGTTTCTTTCTAGCTGCTTGCAATATTTTCTCCTTGACCTGGGAACTCTGGAATTTGGCCACAATGTTCCTAGGAGTTTCTCTTTTTGGATCTCTTTCAGGTAGTGATCTGTGGATTCCTTGAATACTTATTTTGCCTTCTGGTTCTAAAATCTCAGGGCAGTTTTCCTTGATAACTTCATGAAAGATGATGTCTAGGCTCTTTTTTTTGATCATGGCTTTCAGATAGTCCCATAATTTTTAAATTGTCTCTCCTGGATCTATTTTCCAGGTCAGTTGTTTTTCCAATAAGATATTTCACATTATCTTCCATTTTTTCATTCTTTTGGTTTTGTTTTGTGATTTCTTGGTTTCTCATAAAGTCATTAGCCTCCATCTGTTCCATTCTAATTTTGAAAGAACTATTTTCTTCAGTGAGCTTTTGAACCTCCTTTTCCATTTGGCTAATTCTGCTTTTGAAAGCATTCTTCTCCTTATTGGTTTTTTGAACCTCTTTTGCCAGTTGAGTTAGCCTATTTTTCAAGGTGTTATTTTCTTCAGCATTTTTTGGGGTCTCCTTTAGCAGGGTGTTGGCCTGCTTTTCATGGTTTACTTGCATCTCTCTCATTTCTCTTCCCAGTTTTTCCTCCACCTCTCTAACTTGATTTTCAAAATCCTTTTTGAGCTCTTCCATGGCCGGGGCCCATGGTATATTTATTTTGGATGTGTGGGATACAGAAGCCTTGACTTCTGTGTCTTTCCCTGATGTTAAACATTGTTCTTCCTCATCAGAAAGGAAGGGAGGAAATATCTGTTCACCAAGAAAGTAACCTTTTATAGTCTTATTTTTTTTTCCCTTTTCTGGGCATTTTCCCAGGCATTGACTTGACTTCTGAGTTTTCTTTCCACCCCCATCACGCCTCCAGATCTGCCCAACCAGTGCTTGGGGTCTGAGATTCAAATGCTGCTTCCCAGCCTCAGGGCTTTGGGCAGGGGCGGGTCTGCTATTCAGTGTGAGATTAAGTTCAGGTGCTCAGGTGGGGGCAGGGCCGCCTCTCAGGGCTCAGTTCCCTCAGGGGTTTATGCAGAGACCTTCAACAATGGATTCAGGCTCCTGCCTGCTTGGGGAGCCCCTGTCTGCTCCCACCTCCACTGCTGCCTCCCGAGGGGGCCTGAGTTATGGGGGCACCCCACTCCCCTCTCGGCAAGCCTAGAAGACCCTCTCACCAACCTTTGGGGCCTATGGGTGGAGGGACCCGAGCAGCTGCTGGAGATTCTGTCCCTGAAGCCTGCTCAGATCCACTCCTCTCAGTGCCTGGTGCAGCCAAGGCAGGGCTGGGCTCTGCTCTGGTCCAGTGTGTGATGGACCTTTTGCGAGAGGTTTTCAGCGCTCTCTGGAACAGAAATCTCGTCTGCTCTGTTGTTCTGTGGCTTTTGCTGCTCCAGAATTTGTTGGGAGTTCTTTTTTACAGATATTTTATGGGCTGTAGGTTCAGAGCTAGCATATGTGTGTCTTTCTACTCCGCCATTTTGGCTCCGCCCCTAGATCTTCTTTTCTAAAAGGAAAGCAACTTTTGAGGGGTCAACCATCACTTTAATCAAGCACATGTATTTTTCACTTAGTTCAGGCAAAAAAGTCAACAGCACCTTGAACTTCAGAGACAATACAGAGAAATCTAAATCAAGACAGCACTTCCAAACTGTCTGACAGTAAGCAATACATATATCACAAATCAACAGATGCAACTGCCTGACCATACATACATAGCTACCAGAGAGGGAAGCACAAACATCTGGATTTTTAAAGCTGGGGGGCTGCTTAGGGGTTTCCCAGAGTCTCATCTGCCACACAAAGCTTCTTCCAAAAAACTGAACCTCACTTCAGAGTCTTTATACACCTTTTAGAGCCAGAAGGCAACACAACCCTTGAGAACCAGTGCCTCATTAACAAAAGATGTGGGCCTTCCTACAAATCTTCCCAGGCCCATTAATGGGTGGGGATGATCTTTAACCACTTTATTCAATCGGAGGCACTTGGTTATACTAAAACAAAAACAACAAAAAATCCTACTTTGCTTGACATCACAATAGGATACCATATTTCACCTTATAATCATCACAGATTTTATCCCACATTTTTTTGCAAAAAAGTGGGGTGCTACCATTATGTGAGACTTTTTAGAAAATTGTGCTAGTATTACTTAAAAATCATTTATTACTAAACTATCTTTGGTGCAAGGATGGTGCACCATGGAAGGACCTAAAACATTCCCAAAGGACTCCTGAGGCAGGCATCCACATCCAGAGAAAAAATTATGGGATCAGAATGCAGAATGAAGCAGACTCTTTTCTCTTGTGTTATCTTGTTTTGGTTTCGCTTGGTTTTTCTCATGGCTTCTCTCATTCGTCTTAATTCTTACATGCAATATGACTAATGTGAAAATGTATTTAATAAAAATGTATGTGTAGAACCCATATAAGATTGCATGCCATCTCAGGGAGGGAGGGGAGAGGAAGGAGGAGAAAATTTAAGGCTTATGAAAGTGATTGTTGAAAACAGAAAACAAATTAATTTAAAAAAAGGATTAGGATGCACCTCGGAATACTCATTAATATACGTTAAAATTGGGAAGATGTAAGTCTTACCATATCATGTGACTTACTCATGGCAGCTTGGCCTGCCTGTCCACTTCTCTTGTGCCTACCACTCTTCTTTGGGTAGAGTGACAATTTCGTTACTATTACAGTACGCTGAACAAATCAGGAAAGTCTGCTTTTGGAAATATACTATTAATGCCATATGCTAAGAATTCTGGGCTCCTGGCTGGCAATGCATGAGAAATAAAAGCATATTCACATGCCACTGGTGCCTACCTTTCTTCTCTGTTTACCTTTTAAGCAGTGTGACGAACCAAATTATACTATGTGACAGTTATGGGATTAAAGGTTATAAACCAATTTTTGGACTGAAAAAACAGTCAAAAAAAAGGGTGCAATGATTATGTGGTGGTGACAATTATGCAGTGCAATAAATGGCCTCTAGTATCCTAGTTACTTTCTGCTGGTTCTACAACAAATAATCAGCATTTTCTTTTCCAGTTAGAATACTGCTTGGAGAACTCCCTAGGAAAAATCTCCAGGGTCAGATGGATTTCCAAGTGAATTCCATCAAACATTTAAAGAACAATTAATTCCAATACTATATAGACTATTTGGGAAAATTGGTAAGGAAGGAGTCCTACCAAATTCTTTTTATGGTACAAATATGGTGCTGATACCTAAACTGGGACGAGGCAAAACAGAAAAAGAAAATATAGATCAATTTCCCTAATGAATATAGATGCAAAAATTTTAAATAAGACATTAGTAAAAAGATTACAGCCACTTATCATGAGAATAATACACTTTGATCAGGCAGGATTTATACCAGGAATTCAGGGCTAATCAATATTAGGAAAACACAAAACTAACAGAAACCATAAGATTATCTCAAAAGAAACAGAAAAAACTTTTGACAAAATACAGCACCCATTCCAATTGAAAACACTGGAGAGCATAGGAATAAATGGAACTTTCCTTAAAATAATAAGTAGTAGCTACCTAAAATCATCAGCAAGCATTATATGTAATGAGGATAAGCTAAATGCATTTCCAGTAAGATAGGAGGTGAAACAGAGCTGTCCATTATCACCATTGTTATGTAATATGGTACTAGAAATGTTAGCTTTAGCAATAAGAGAAGAAAAAAGAAATAGAAGGAATTCCAATAGCAAAGAAAAAATAAGTTATCACTTTTTGCAGACAATATGATATATTTAGAGAATACAGTAAAAAAAACCTACCTGAAATAATAAACAATTTTAGCAAAGCTGCAAGACACAAAATAAACCCACATAAATCACCTGCATTTCTATATACTATTAACAAAACCCAACAGCAAGAAGTGGAAAGAGAAAGTCCATTTAACGTTACTATAGACACTATGAAATATTTGGAAATCTACCTGCCAAAACAAACCCAGGAACTATATGAACACAATTACAAAATACTTTTCACACAAATAAAGTCAAATTTAAATAATTGGAAAAACATCATACTCCTGGGTAAGCCAAGTAATATGATAAAATGACAATTCTACCTAAATGAATTTACTTATTCAGTGTCATACCAATCAAATTGTCAAAAAAAACACAACAAAACAACTTTTATGGAGTTAGAAAAAATAATATTAAAATTCATTCTGGAAGAACAAAAGGTCCACAATATCAAGGGAATTAATCAAAAAAAACACTAAGGAAGGTGGCCTAGCCATACCAGATCTCAAATTGTATTATAAAGCAGCAGTCATCAAAACCACTTGGTACTGGCTAAGAAATAGAGGGGTAGACCAGTGGAATAGGTTAGGTACTCAAGACACAGTAGTCAATAACTATAGCAGTCTACTGTTTGATAAAACTAAGGACCCCAACTTCTGAGGTAAGAACTCACTGTTTGTCAAAAACTGCTGGGAAAACTGGAAAAAAGTGTGGCAAAAACTGGACATAGACCAATGCTTGACATTGTATATCAGAATAAAGTCCAAATGGGTGCATGATCTCAGTATAAAGGCTGATACTATAAACAGATTAGGGGAGCAAGGAAAAGTTATATTAAATTGAAAAGTTTTTGCACAAACAAAGCCAATTCAACCAAGATTAGGAGATCAGCAGAAAACTGGGAAAGAATTTTTATAACTAGTGTCTCTGATAAAGACCTCATTTGTAAAATATAGAGAGAACTGAGGCATATTTACAAGAATACAAGCCATTTCCTAATTGATAAGTAATCAAAGGATATGAACAGGCAGTTTTCAGAGGAAGAAATTAAAGCTATCCACAGTCATATGAAAAAATGCTCTAAATCACTATTGATTAGAAAGATGCAAATCAAAACAACTCTGAAGTACCACATTGCACCAGCAGATTGGCTAACATGACATAACAGGGAGATGATAAATGTTGGAGAAGATGTGGGAGAGTTGGAACACTAATTCATTGTTGCTGGAGCTGTGAGCTGATCCAACCATTCTGGAGAGCAATTTGGAAGTATGCCCAAAGGACTACAAAAATGTGCATACCCTTTGACTCAGCAATAACACTTCTAGGGCTGTATCCCAAAGAGATCATGAAAATGGGGAAATGACCCACATGTACAAAAATATTTATATTTTTTTGGGGGGGGACTCTTTTTTTTAGTAATTTATTTGCTTTCAGTTTTCTACAATCACTTCCATAAGTCTTAGCTTTTCTCCCCTTCCCTTCCCCATCCCTCCTGAGTCTGCATGCAATCTTATATGGGTTCTACATATACATTCTTGTCAAACACATTTTCACATTGCGGTGGCTAAGAACTGGAAATTGAAGGAATGTTTGTCAGTTGAGGAATGGCTAAACAAGCAATGGTATATGAATGTAATGGAATACCAATGAGCTATAAGAAATGATGAGCAGGTGGACTTCAGAAAAGGTTTTATGAACTTATATGAACTGATACTGAGTGGAGTGAGCAGAGCCAGGAGAATGTTATTCATAGTAACAGGCACAGTGTGGGAGGATTGTTTTTGATAGACTTAGCCCTTTACAGCAATGTAAGGATCTAAAACATTTCTAAAGGATTCATGATGCAAAATGGCATCCACATGCAGACAAAGAACTATGGAGTCAGAAAGCAGAATGAAGGGACTATTTTCTCCTTTGTTGTGTTATGTTTTGTTTTTCTCATATTCATTTTAATTCTTCTATGCAACATGACTAATATGAAAATGGTTTAATAGGAATGTTTGTGTAGAACTCAAATAAAATTGCGTGCTGTCTTGGGAAAGAGGGGGAGAAAAATTCAGAATTTATCAAAGTGAATGTTGAAAACTGAAAAATAAATTAATAAATTTTGGGAAAAAATAAAATACTATATTAAAAAAAAAGAAAAAAAAGAATTGTGCTTAGAGCTCAGAAAGACTGCATATTCACAATAACCCATGTGGTTTCAGCATAAGCTTCCATAAGGAGAGTCATGCCTGCTGTTAATAGTAAAAATAACAACTCAGTTTTCTACATGCAATGTCTTTAAGGTTCTGTATACAAAATTCTTTCCTTATTATAAAACAATTTGATAATATGCATATCAGGATCCTTACTTATTTTGGTCTAAACCTGTGAATTCAATGACTGGGAAATTACCAACATGGAAATTTCTATCACTAATGTAGATTTAGCAACCCATTTATAACTTATAACCTTAAAGAGTTGCCTGGGACATGGTGAGATTGTGATTTGCCCTTGGCACACAGCTAGTGTCTATCAGAGGGAGGTCTTTCTAACTCCAAAGCTGAGTCTCCAGCCATACTGCCTCTCTATCTTACTTTACAGAAGGGTAAACTGTGGCTCAGGTTAATTCCATCTAGTAACTGCCAGAACCTAAACTTAAACAGATTCCTTCAGAGGAATAGTGATAACAATAACATTGTAACTTACTATAATACTATTTACATGTAACTGATAGTGGAGGATATTAATGTACTAGTATCTACTATATACTCTCTATAGATATAGATATATAGTACTCTATATATTACTAGAATCTCCTCGAGTAATATACATATAGTAGATACATAGACAGATATAGAATATAAATATACTATATAGAGAGTAGTTTTATATATATGTATGTATATATTTGCTTGATGGAAACCTTAATATATATGTTAACATCATAACCAGATAAGGCACCTGGTAGGACAGTGGATAGAGTACTAGCCTAGAATGAGGAAGATCTGAAGTTCAGATCTGACCTCAAACACTTACTAGCTGTGTGACTCTGGGAAAATCACTTAACCTCTGTTATACTCAGTTTCCTCAGCTGTAAAATGGGTATAATAAAAGTACCTACCCAGCAGGGTTAATGTGAGGAACAAATAAAATAATATTTGTTAAAAGTGCTTAGCATGATGCCTAGTACACAGCAGGTACTATGTAAATGATTATTCCCTTACCTGCCCCTTCCCCCATATAATATTGTGTGACATACAGTTTGTAGATAATTTTGCTCAATTCTCCGAGTCCATTGAAACATAAAACATGGAAGGTAGGCTCACTCCAGGCATTTGCCAAAGTCCAGCATGGAGTCCAAATATAAAAAGGATTCTTTACCATTCATTGATGGCAAAATTCTTTAAAAGCTCCTATTTGCTGATGATACTGTTCTAATTGCACTCTGACTCAGAATTACGCCAGCTTTCCTCGATATAATCCAGGACTGGGAAGAAACTGCTACAACTATCTTCGATTGGCAAAACAAAATTGATGAAAAATGTATATTGTTCGGATTACAACATACAGTTAGCCAGTGTCATTGAACTAGTCCATTTGAGACCAAGTCATTCTATAATGGCTGTGTCATACATAGTATATGCATAGTGTAGAGTGTAACTAAACAGGAAGAAGAGGTCAAGCTGGAATGTAAAAGGAAATTGTTCAGTATTTTTAGTTACACCAAGTTATTCATAGTAGCAAAATACCTTTCAAAAAATCAGTATTCTTTTGGTGATGCTAAATGGCTTCCTGATGTCAGGAAAATTAAATAGCAATTGACCCCAAGGGCAGCTGTGAGATAAGGAGGGTGAAACATGTTACTAATGGTGGTTTTTGAGTGAGAAATGACATAAAGCCATCATCAATGACCAAATGTGTTGGTGACAGAATCACGGAACTTGAGAATTGGAAGGGACCTCAGTGGTCATCTAGTCCTAGGTTTCTTAAACTTTTTCCACTCCAGATCCTTTTTCTTTTCAGCAGTGTTCATTGGCATTACATGACCTGAGGGCATGTGCAGTGCAAAGTATGTGTGTGTTTTGTGCTCAGAACCAAGGCTGAAGTGAAGTTGCTTGATGCAACATGGACAAGCATTTTACCTCTTGACAACTCTAATTGTGAGAATTTTTTTTCCTGCCATCATGCCAGAAATGAGCTCTTTGCAATGTGTTTCTTAAACTGAGGCATCCAGAAATGAAAACAATATTCCAAATGATCTATGATAAAGGCAGTATGTCATGGCACCATCACATCCCTATTCCAGGAAGGTACATTTTTGTTAATGCAGCCATGTATGAGGAGTGAATGACAACCAATGAACAATCAGGAAGCATATATACAAAGTATATGCACACATATATACATAGATACATATACATATATACACACATACAAGTATACAAAAAAAAAGAAAAGGAAAAGAACCAGAAAGTTCCCACTACATTGGGTAAAATTTCTGTGGCAGATTTATGGAAAGGCATGGGCAAGAATTACACAGGAATAGAAAATGAGGATAGGCTGAGATTGGCATCAGTGGAGGGAGTACCAGAATTGATCCATCAAATTATCAATAAAGTAGTATCATGGAGTAGTGGAAATATCAGTCAACTGGGGAGACAGAGGGCCTAGGCTCAAATCTTAACTTTGCTACTTATTACCTGTATGTGTATATTTCACCAAGTTACTTAATCTTTATGTCTTAATTTACTCACCTGTAGAATTAGTTGCTTGAATTAGATGAACTTTAAGGTTTCTTCCAACTCTTAAGATCCTTTGGATAGATGCCAGTTCCTCCCTGAGCAGTGGTTACAATGGATAGAACACTGGCCCTGGAATCAGGAAGATTCATGTCTCTGAGTTCAAATCCAGGCTCACTTAACCCCATTTGCCTCAGTTTCCTCATCTGTAAATTGAGCTGAAGAAAATAGCAAACCACTCCAATATCTTTGCCAAGAAAATTCCAAATGGGGTTACAAAAGGTTGGATACAACTGAAAAAATGTCTGAACAACAGCTGGTTCTGGCATAGAATACCATCCAAGGAAATTTAGTTACCAAGCAGAACTCATTTTCGGGCAGTTTTGCCTCTAAGACAACTTCCTGGCATGGACACTAAAAACAAGTACAATGGCATTGCAGTACATTTCCCTGAAAGAACAATCATTGGTCCACCAGGGACTATCATAGCACCTGACAAACAGTAGGTATCTAATAAATGCTTGCTAATTGATAGATACCTAGCACTTTCTAAATCGAAAAGGATTTACAGATATGGAAATTGGGAGTCAGAGTCCAGTTCAGCCCTCTTTCCAGTAGATCATATTGCTTCTCTCAGGTTTCCAGGATTAATATTCTCCTTAAGCAAAATAGCACAAAAGACTCCTGAGTGCTCATTTTCTTTCTCATATATGATGCAAATAGCTTTAGCCACATACATAGCCACATACATACAACCCAGTTAGGTTGAGATTTTTAAAGTTTTGAAGACAGCAGTTACATTCTTTGAAGTGTTCACCAAAGGGATGCTTTTTTAACTAAAAATATGCGGTGTCTTTTCTGGGTGGGGAAGTGACATTGGACCTTTTCATGAATGGAGAAAGTGGTAACCAGAAGAATTGACTTATCTTTCCCTTAGCACTTATTTCCAAACTATCAACAATATCTTTACTCAAAGAGGTTTAGCATCAAATATTAGATCACTGCCAACTGTTACCATCAATAGTGACTTGGGTTAGAGTAAAAACTAAGGCAGACGTACAGATTTTTCATGAAAGAAAGATGTCAAATACCAATATTTTTTCACCAGACTTCTGTTATTCTGATAATTTGTTGATGCTGGCAGAACAAAAGTCAAATCAGGCTTATTGAACAAGAAGTCCTTCATCTTTAATCAAATGAATGATAGCCTTGCTAACAAATGTGCTTTTGAATATCCAACTATTCCCTCCTTTATAAATGACAAACAAGTGGGTGGTAATAAGCTGGAGCATTACTGCTAGATGTATCAACGACTTCCCTACTTAATTAGAATTTTCCATTTCATCAAGATGTTCAAGTCTCTCTCCCTCTTATAGGGTATTGGCTGCAGGCCAGCATACTAAGACCAAATTAGGATTCCCCTCTAATGATTTCTTCTATAATATCAAATACTATTCTTGTCTTTTGTTTTTGAGGAAAAAAAATGAAAAAAAGCATTCCTGAGAATCATAATATTATCCATTGCTTTTCAGGGAAAAGAAAGAAAGAGACAAGGAAGGAGGGAGCAAGGAAAATAGGAAGAAAAGAAGACAGAGAGAGAAAGAAAGAAATAGGAAGGAAGGAAGGAAGGAAGGAAAGAAGGAAGGAAGGAAGGAAGGAAGGAAGGAAGGAAGGAAGGAAGGAAGGAAGGAAGGAAGGAAGGAAGGAAGGAAGGTCTTTGGCTTTCTGTTAAAAGTTGCTGGGCAAGGCTTTCATTTAAGTGATCTCCTTAGAATACTGCCTCCACTCCCTCCCTCCCACCAAGATCCCCAAAGTACCTTAGCTTAAAGAAACTATGGACAATGAGGATACTTTATTTGTCAGTCCAGCGTGATTAACTTCCAATTACATAATAAGCTTCTCAAAGTGCATTTCTTGTACTTTAGAGACTTGGTCTAATTAAAAATAATTAGTTACGTGGCCATTCTAGTTTCCCTTAATGATATTTGGGAGGTGAAAATGCTTTTGCTATCTTTTTCAAAAACATTTAAGGTTTTACAATACACTTCAATGCTGTAAAAGATTCAGAACTTCACTGTTGTGGGGCACTGTTTGAAGTGATAAAGATCACAATCCCCCCCATCTCCGACACACACGCACGCACGCACGCACGCACGCACGCACGCACCCCCAAGGTATCAAGGCACTGAACTTGCAGCCAGGAAGATGAAAGTTGAAATCTTGCGTTAAACACAAGTGGCTTGATCCTTGACATCCCACTTCAACTCTGTCTACCTCAGTTTCCTCATATGTAAAATAATGGTATATACCTCAAGCAGTTGTTGAGAGAATGAAATGAAAAAAATATGTTTAAAGCACTTAGTACAGTTCCTGGCATTTATCAAGTACTTAATAAATGTCTGTTCCCTTTCCTGCCTTAGGATCTGGCCTTTGTGAGCTGCTGTGATCAAAAACCCCCACCAAAGTTGTCCCTGGTGGCTAGTCTCCTGTTCAGGAACTTTCATAAAAGTGTATTCAACAAACATATCCTCAAATTTCCAAATACAGAATGACAGCCAAAAACATAGCCGATAGCCCATTGTTAGACCTCTACTCAAAGCTTTTCCATCTTGGTAGAACTGACCAGAGGTCAAATTTGTTGGCATGGCCTCTGAGAAGAAACCATGAGGAGATATGAGAGTAGAAACTTTGTAACATTTTGCTCTGGTTCAATAGAAAAAAATGACTAGGTTGAGTAAGAGTTGGATTTGAGTAGCTCTGACACTCTCTGCCTAACTGTAGAAAAGTCATTTCACTCTCTAAGGCTCAGTTTTTTCATCTATAAAATGCGGAAGAGAATACTAATAATTTTTGCACATTGGATTTGGTTGTGGGGTCTCTCAGAAGTTACTAGGTCCCAAGATTTCAAAATAGCATTTCGTTCAATGAAGCTCTTAATTGTGGTTTGAGCAACAACTGTTAGACTGCTGGACACCCTCTCTAAACAGATGGACATTCATGTGTATCTGAAAAGCTTGACAAACTGGAAGAGTAAGCAAATGTTGTCTTTGGGTGAATCGTTTCTTCCTTTAGGTCACCTCTGTTCCCTTTTTAGTCCCAGTGCATTTTTCACTATCTACTGACAACCCCAGACCTTGAAAATCCCCTTGTGCATCCTAGAATTAGAAGTGACCTCAGAATTCATTTGGTGTAGCTTTTATCCAATGCATGAAATCTTATCTATCTATCATCTATCTGTGTATCTATGTATGTATGTATGTATGTATGTATGTATGTATGTATGTATGTATCTATCTATCTATCTATCTATCTATCTATCTATCTATCTATCTATCTATCTACCTACCTACCTACCTACCTATCTATCTACAGATATGAGGTCATCTATCCTCTGCTTAAATCCATCCAGTAATGGGGAGCGTAATTCTGCTTATGTATCTACCATAATATTCCCATAGGATTTTTTTAGGTAACTGGATAGCTAATCAAATAGGTATCTGAGTCGATCGAGCACCAGGCCTGGCATCAGGAAGACTCATCTTCCTGAGTTCAAATCTGGCCTCAGATACTTACTGTGACCCTGTTTGCCTCAGTTTCCTCATCTGTAAAATGAACTGGAGAAGGAAATGGCAAACCACTCCAGTATCTTTGCCAAGAAAACCCCAAATGGAGTCATGAAGAACTGGAAAACAGCAAGAAAATCAGTACTGGAGTAGCTGTGGGAAAACAGACCCGCAAAAAGGAGCTGGGTGAGCTGTGAATTGATTCAGTGCTCTAGAACTCAGTTAGGAATTATGTGAGAGAAGTCACCAGGTTGTTCATATCCAGAAACCTCTCTGCTGGGCATACAGCCCAGGAAGGTCAAATAGAAAACAGTCCTACAGCCACCAAATTATTCAGAGCAGCACTTTTTGTGCTACCCAAAAGGTAGAAACAAAATGAGTGCCTATTGACTAGTAAATAACTCCACAAATTACAATATATGAATATGATATTATTCTGCTATATGAAACAATTCAGAGAAAAGTGGGAAAATAAATGAACTGATAATAAGCTCAGTAGAACAGTGAAAATCAACACCAAAGTAAATAAATAAAAATCAAATGAAACACCTGATGTCATCACAACACGCAATCTAGCTTCCAGCAACGAAATGAGGAGATGTACCTGTACCCTTTTGCTGGAAAGATGGAAGGTTGTGGGTATGCCATGCTGTCAGATACCCTCCTTATGTGGGTGAGTTTTTGCTTAAACTTGATTTTTACTAGGTTGTGGCAGAAGACAGGAAGAGGGGAGGTATATTCAAAACTTACTATAATATGAAATCAAAAGGCATCAAATTTTTTAAGAGTCACAACAAAATAGGAAATAAAGTGGCTTCCAAGAGAAAAAACAGACTTTCCTTTCAACAGCACTTCTCAGCACCATAATTCTAAGTGACAAGTCAAATTCTCTTCAGGTGCTGTGGCAGCTGGCATGGGAACTTTCCTCAGGTGGTTTTTGCAGTCCTTTGAAACATGTCATGTAGGTAACTGCCTGCTCAGCCTATGAGTAGGTGTTGTGTTCTTTTCCCGAAGCCAAATGTATATACTCAGGACACACAATAAGCCCACACGTACTAACTAAAATGATCTTTCCAGTAAATCACCCTAATAAACAGACACACATCACTTAAACTTTCCGCTCCCTGCCTTCTAAAAACTGATATTTTCATGGTCTAGATCATGATGGATATCCCCAGCAGGGATAAATTCTGCTGTCCACAGCATGATTGTGCCTAGGACTGTGACCTACCTTGTATACTTTAATCTTTTCCCATGCCCTCCTCCTCTCCAGAATCAGAATTGTTTTGCTTGCAGAACTAGCTTGCAAATACATTTGCTTCTTTCTGCCAGCACTCATTCTGTACGTGGAACTTTGGGGATATATTTGTTGAATATGCTTTTATGAAAGCATAGTATTTATTTTGTTCACTTTTTTCCTGTAAAATTTTCTCTACTGGTTGGTTTTGGTTGTTGTCCTTTGTTTGTATGCTAATGATCTATTATTTATTTTTAAAGTTACCATTGTTATCTGATCCAGTAGGGTTGAGAACAATATGTTTCTTCAAGTTATCTGGAAGTATCAGGACCAGTAATGATGTATTCTTAAAATAACCTGTCATTCCAAAAGGATTTTATGTCCTCTGTATCCCAAAACAAAACAGAGTATTTACTTGCAAATTCATTAAATTACTCAAATCCTAGATGAACAGAATGAGAACAGTATGGTGTAGACCAGAGAGTCAAGGACACTGGGCTAGACCTGGTTTTCAGAATTCCTTTGGAGAAGCCTATTCAAATGGACTATAGGTAGCTGAGGTCCCTTCTATTCCTAAGTTCTGTGACTTTATAAGATTCACGTTCTGATACCTGTTCTGCCACTGCCTTGTTGCATGGTCAAACATTTTACTTCACCTCACTGGACCTCAGTTTCCTCACCTCTATAAAATGAAGGAGTTAGATTAGAGGATGTCTAAGGTCCTTTCTGATTTCAAGAGCCTGTGGGAATAGGGAGAGAAAATAATATAAGCAACTAAAACTTGCACTGATGATTTTTTATCTTCTTATAGTAATGTGGGACTACTTTAATTTCATTATATGTATAACATATACTATTATTATTATATTATAGTATAATATATACAAATAATACGTTTTATTTTTACATCTGTTCTACTTACATGTGATATATGGATCCTATTTATCTCCCATAAAGCAAATAAATGCATTGAGAAGAAATTAAATAGCATACACTATATGTCCAAGTATGGTATTTGTTCTGTCCTACTGTTTAATGAAAATATTTGTTTCAAATAAGTCATTTTTGAGAGCTTTAAGAGGGAAGTTACCAGGAAACCATCAACTGACACTCGGTGGACTATACCCAGTTATGTACTAAGCCTACAATACTTAACTTTCTCTTTAGTCTACATTAATAACATGAAAAAAAGTCCATCTTGACCCAGTTATACATTATGGTTAGAAAACACTTGTCTCATGTAGATGCAGATATATTCAAAGTATTTCTTGGACAAAGGCAATCATGAAGCAGCTTATTATGAAGTTTTTGCTATTACTTTTTAAGTCCTCTGAGGGCCAGGAGCACATTATTGTTTATCTTTGTATTGTCAGAGCCAAGTATAATGCCTGGCACATGGGGAACGTTTGTTGAATTAATTTTAAAAATTAGATTGTGAGTCTGAATAAGCCTGAGAGACAATGTTGCCGAGTAGATAAAAGCTTAGCCTTGGAGTAAGGAAGATCTGGCTTTAATTCTGGCCTCTAATATATACTAGCAATGTGACCATGTGCAAGTCATGTAACCTCTTGCTAAACAAATGGGTGGTTGATCTGCATTGATGGTAAAAGTTTCCACAATGGGAGTTCCCCTTATCGATGAAATCATTGGTGTGAGCCAAAAGAAGGAGAGAAAGAGTAGTGAAAAGAGTAAGGGAGGGAGAAAGGATGTAAAGAAGGAAGGAAGGAAGGGGAGGGAGAGAAGGAAGGAAGGAAGAAAAGAAGGAGAGAGTGAGAAGGAGAGAAGGAAAGAAGGGAAGGAGGGAAAGAGGGAGGGAAAAAGGGAAGGAAGGAAGGCAGGATGTATGGATAACAATAGCTAATAAACTTTTCAGTGTACAAAGAACTTTCCTCACTACAACCCTGTGAGGTAAATAGTTCAAGTATTATTTTCCTTATATAATAAATGAGGAATCTAAGATTCAGATTGGTGAATAAGGATAACTCTAATTTTCAGAGCACTTAGAAGCCCACACAAATCTGTGAGATGACATTCAGCACAATTTAAATTAAAAAACTATTTTGGAATGTGGGACCAAGGTCACATACTTAAACTCAGGTGTCCTACCCTCCTAACCTCAAATTCTTTCAACTAAGGGTATCATGCCACTGCATCTGAACTTATCCAGAAGAAATGACAAAAACAGGTTTAAAAAATGCATACTCAGACCTGAACATGGGCTTTCTCATTGTTTAGTTTTAAACAGTAACAAAACAGTAGACCAGAATGTTAGAGCTCTAGATGGTAGATCTTTTCCCAGACATGAAAAGTTCTTGCTTTGCGATAGGCAGAAGGAAGCATGGATTGGATAGTTGACCCTAACGGTACTCTGTTCATTTAACATTAAAAAAAAAAAAAAAAAACAACCCAACTAACGTAGTCAGAAAAATACTTAATTTGTTGGTTGTGGAAATATTTAAAACCTCAATGAGTAGGGAACATCCGATTTACTTTAATCTTATGGGCACTCTCTCTCTCATTGAAATGGTCCAAAGATCTATATTCCTACATGCCCAATTTGCCCAGAATTTCAGAGGACAAGAACAAATCAAATGCTTAATTGCTTTTCTATAGAACTGTTGGATCAACCTGACCATTAATACAGCATTGATGGTAACAGATGACATCTACATGGCTCTTTTAAAGTTGGGGAAGCTCTTGTCATACAAGTTCTCATTTAAGCCTCCAAATAACCCTGTGAGGTAGATACTATAAGTACTGTTATCTCATTTTTAACAGATGAGGGATACAAGCCATAGGGAGATTTAAAGGAATAGGGTCACAAACCTCGGTCTTTGTTAGTCCAGACACAAGATTCTATGCCTATCTATGTTACATAGAACCTCAATGTACTATCATAACCGTAAACAAACTACAACATAGTTTTAAGGGAAATAAGATCTGAAAGACAAAAACACACAAAGATTTTTTAAAAGTGATGAAAAGTACATACTTTTGTCAAGTTAATGCACCAGTTTCAAATGTAAGAAAAAGCAGGAGCTACATGTTTCTGTCACACACTAAAATGTCACTCTAAAATTGTTGGCTAAAGAACCGATTTCAGCGTTGTTTAGGTCTATCTTGGTCCTTATCTGCAGGAGTTTCACTAGCAAACTACCACAAAAAGCCTCATTCTAAATTGGCCTTGTTGGAGTGAACTGGGGGAACAGATCAGTGGAAGAAACAACAATGATAGTGTTGATGTTCATAGCTCCCATTTACATAGCACCTTTAGGTTGGCAAAGAATTTTGTATACGTTTGTGTACATTATCTCATTTGATTCTCACAACAATTGTCTGAGGTAGGTGTATTTTTTTAACCTCCATTTTATAGATGAGAACAGTGAGCCTCAGAGAGGTTATATCATTTCCTGTTGGGGGCACACAGAAATGTCTGTCTGTGGCAGAATTAGACCTCAGGTCTTCGTTCCTAGGTCTGCTGTGGGGGGCACAATAATGCATAGAACCCTGGGCTTGGAATCAGGAAGACTCATCTTCATGAGTTCAAATCTTCCTGAGCAAGTCCCCTAACCCTGTTTGCCTTGGTTTCCTCATCTGGACAATGAGCTGGAGAAGGAAATGGCCAACCACTCCAGTATCTTTGCCAAGAAAACAAATGGGGTCATGGAGAGTCAAACATAATTGAACTGACTGAATAGTAATAATAGCAACTTCCTGATTAACTTCAAATCCAATATCACATTGACTACTCCAGTCTGCTTTTGGTGCATGTATCATTTTGTTCATTAGTTTCCATACTTTCATTTAGTGGCAGCTAGGTAGAACAACAGACAGAGTGCTAGACTTGGCAATCAGGAAGACCAGAGTTTGAATCCTGCCTCTTGGACACTTAGAAGTTTTGTGATTCTATAAGTCATCTCAGAGTCCTCATCTATAAAAGTGGGACAATAATGGCACCTGCTTCATTGGTCTGAGAGATAATGAGATAACATATTATATAAAATACTTATAAATATAAATATATTTTAAAATAAATATAAATATCTTAAAGCCTATTTAATTCTAGTTATTGTTATTTTCAACAAAAATTTGAGGTCAAAATGAAATTATTTTTGGATGGTACATTCATTTATGCATCAAGTAAAAACATTAATGAAATGTTTGTAGACTTACCCATCTCTTCAAATTAAAAATAAGCTAATGAAAGAGAAAATGTGCATTTTTCTTTACATCTGTGAAATTGAGAGGCCAATTCAGATGAGCAGGAGAAAGTCATCCCTGGACACTCTGTCTCATTTATAACACTACCTTGGAGAGTAACGTGCTGATGCATATTTCTTGGATGTTGACTGTGGTTTCCACTCACCCTCCAGTGGGAGCAGGGGTTTAATTCTTTATTGGCAGTGTGTACTCTCCCACTTCTGTTGTCTCTGTTTACCTGTCTGTTTGCTTGAAGTCGACCTTATTTATAGTTTGAAGCTAGATTGCCCTGCTAGAGGTTCTGAAAATTGGAGGATGAATGGCTAATAAAATGTGCAGGTCATATGCTCTACAAATAAATCTTTCTGTATTTCAGTTTTTATAGCAGCCCTATTTGGAGATTAATCTCTAATCGCCACCACCCCTTTAGTCAGCTACCTGAACTTTCCTAGAGCTCTGTATGTATTCAAACACACTAAAAAGAAAGTAGGAGTGAGATCCATTTCAAATTTAACTCTTTTGCTCTCAGTGTTACAAGGCCTGTCAAGAAGAGTTAAATTTTAAGCATTTAACTCCTCTAGCTATCTTCCATTAGAAAAAAAAAAAGCTTTCTCTCCCTTTAAAAGAGGTGGTGCTTATGGTGTGATCCTGGGGATGTCACATACCAATTAGGGGCCTCTATTTCCCTCTTTATAAAATGATAACTTTGGACTAAATGTTCTTAAAGGCCCTTCCATCTTTAATATTCTGTGATTCTGTGACTTGCAGAAAGGCTTGTATTTGCTTACTTTTTGGAGAACATGTCAGAGCTAGATTAAGCCCTAGGTAATGGCTCTCAGTGAATAAATACTTAGCAAATAATTGAGAGGCAGACATGTGAAACAATTATAGCCTTGGCTATTGCAATGACCATGGAACACTTTAATGATTTTTCTTTGGGAAGGAGACTCAGCAAAATTCTAATTTCTTTACTAAATAATTAATGGTGTATTATTTCAGTAAATAAATTAGTGTTTACATAGTAAAGAATACAAATGTTTTGTGCATACATTCCTGACTCACTTCCTTAGTCCTTCTTGGCTGTTTCCCAAAGAATTATTTAAAAAAAAATTAATGATGAACATCAAAATACTTCTGTTTAGAACATCTTTTGAATGGTGGTTAAATCTATAAAATAATTCAATCGTTTATCCTTCTTATCTTGGGAATGTTTAATCAAGCTTGATATTTGCTTTAAATTAGCACTGTCAAATGTACATTTGTATAAAATCTCCCAAATCATGAAAGATTTATCATTTGAAATGTATTTGGATTATTCTCCAGTTAATCAGCTAGATAAGAAATTAGTAGTTCTATAACTAGAACTATTAATTGGGTTGAAAATTATAATTTTTTTTCATAGTAGGTTTTGGCCATACAAGTAAAATTTCAAAAGCTTTGCTCTTTTTTGAAGCATTGACAGAATATTGATATTCAGTAACATGATATTGAATGGTAATGTACATTCTTGATTTCAAATCTACTTCTGCCACCATTTTTTCCTGTATGTCTGCATGTGTAGCACAGTGGTTTTTACTACACTTCATTGAAGCACTTTCTCTATATAAGCACCAGAGATGAAAAAAAAAAAAAAACAACAGGAGATAAAGTTCAAGCAAAGCTTATGTGCCTCCTATTGGATGGGGCTAAAATAGCTCCTCTGGGGGTAATTTCTGACTGAAACACCTGATGGCACTCCAAACTTGATCTGGGCCAGCTCCTCATTCTAGTTAGTATCACTATGTGGGGAGCTACCCTGGTTTAGTTCATCTTCAGTAAATTTTATTTCCTCATCTGTGAGATCAAATTATAAACAATGACCTGTCTTAGATAAGTATTTAATTTAATTTGATAGAGGGGTAGTGGGGGTGGTAGAAATAGAAAGAAATAGAAAACAAGGTCATTACTATTGGGGAGCTTTTAATCTGGTTTGGGAAATGAAACTTGAGATAAATAAGCATGTGGTAAATGACAATCTGAATTATTTGAACAGTAAAAGTATAGAAATTCAAAGAAGTAGGAATCTAGTGAACAAGAGTGGTCAGAAGTATCTTCCTAGAAGAGGAGTTATTTGAGCTGAAAAGATGAATAAATCTTGCATAAAACAAGGTGTGAAAGAAGGACATTCAAGTTATAGATGAGTAATGGGATAGACTTGGGCTTGAAAATGGCATCTTCTCTGGACAATGATAAAATAATCTTAACCAAAGTTAAGAGGAGTAGTTGGAAACAGAGTTGGATAGGTATAAAGGATTTAGAGTCTTAGAACCCTCAATCTATTCGGGGAGTTTCATGTATCTATGTCATAAATATGTGCCTAGCAAATATTTCTTTCAAGTCAAGTCTAAATCTATATGATCTACTCAATTGTAGCCACCCGTATGAAAAATAATAAGGAGGAAGATATCAATTGACTTCATCAGTCAATCCATTGGCCTCTGTGGAATTGGGCCTCTAGGTAAGTTTGGAAATATAATTATCCTATCATATCCCTTTCTTTTTTCTTTGGCCTTCTTTTGTTTTCCTTCCTTCTTCTTTCCTTCCTTTCTTCTTTTCTTTTTTTTGCTTCAACAATGCTCATTACCAAGAATTTGGCCGTTTTTAAATTTTTTTTTTTATCCTGGCAATCTTAAAAAAAGTAAAATACAAAACTGTCCTCAGTCTTGTGTAGTTCTTTTCTTTTCCACTGTGATTTTAGCATAGTGGCAGGAAGTGAGATTAAGATTATGAAGATTAATTATTGCCTAGTTTCTAAGTCATCTATAAACAGTAATTTGTGTTGGAATTGTAAAATTGACATCCTTATTCAGTGACCTTAGAAATGAACAGTGTACTGAAGGAGTTGAATCATATCAATCTTAACATCCTTATTAGAAATGAAACCAGAAGACAAAAGACAGTTGATATTAAACAGAAGTTTGGCTCATAGGTTCTCTTTAACGGTAAATATAGGAGTTGGTAGAATTGGTTTTATCTTGTATGAAAAGACAAGAAGAAATTTTATTTCATGGGACACAATCATTTTCTAATGTAGTGTTAGTAATGATAAGAGGTAGAGACTGGACCAGTAACTTCCTTAGAATAAGTAACTACTGGATGAAGGAACTCTCCATCTATCAATCCACCTAGCTTTCACTAAATGAAGGAACTTTCTCTACCAATATTAGTTGGCCACTTCTCTGCAACTCATCTTTTGAGTTCAAGAGTTTCCATGGGCTTGGGTCTCATTGGGTTGGTTGAGGCAGAGTTGGGGAAGTTGATAATAAATGGCAGACTGCAAAGTGTGGGGGATTTGATGCTTGAGGGGAGTGAAAGCACAAAGCAAAAGAAAATATGAAATGCTTAATTTGCAATCCCACAATCTCCTTTATGTTGTAATGATATTTAAGTATCAGATTTCTAGATCATAAAACAGTTATAACAAGCAAACCTTAGAAGAGTTGTATAAAATGAAGAATGAAGGGAGTAAAACTAAGAGAACAATTTATATAAATATGACTGTAACACTAAATGAAAATAACTGTGAAAGACTTAAAACTATGATTGATGCAATGATCTATTACAACTTCAGAAGACAAACAATGAATCATCCTTCCCACATCTTAGCACAGAAGTGATGGACCAGAGGTGCAGAATGTAGCATACATTTCCAGATATAGCCAATGTGTAAAGTTGTTTTGCATGACTATGCCTATTTGTTACAAAAGAGGATCTTTATTTTTCTTTTTGGTGTAAGAGAGTTGAAGGTAATGATAATGACACCAAAAAATAAAACCATCAATGAATCATTAAAAAAAAAAGCCAAGAACAGAAGGAAGTTCAGAAGGGAACACAGACAAGCAGGACAGAGTTTGAACTACTGTACATTTTAAATTTGAAGTATTAAGAAAAGCAACTATTAAAAAAAATGAACCTCACAGGAAAATACTGTGCATAATAGAAGTTGATGCACAGTTTCATATTTTAAAAGTCAGTTTCTCTAATATAAAGTGGTTATTACTAAAAAGAGGTCATTGACAGAATATGAATAACTAACAACCCATATATGTACTTAAGAATTATGATCAATGCAGTGACCTGTTACAACTCCAGAAAACTAACGATGGATCATGCTGGTTAACCATTGCATTGTGAATTTGTGTGTTTCATTGTGTGTATAGTCAAGGAAAGGCAGTTGGGGTGAAATGTCAAGATGAGAGAGATTTAATAACTGATAGAAATTTTCCAGGGGAATATTATTTGGGAGATTGAGCCAAACAGAATATAATTACTGCTTCATATTTTATAACTTCCCAGAATAAGAGAGAAAATACATGGATCTGGATTATCCTAGGAAAATGAATTTAGTACTTCGGTGGGAAGAACGCTGGGTCACACTGGTATTAGAGGTAGTGTCCTGGGTATTCACTCTTCTTATCGTTTCTTTTCAGTAACCAGCTTAAAAGGAAAACCAAGCCATGCCCAAGACGAGTTGACAAAAAAAGAAAGTCATACCTTAAGAGATGAGTGAAGAAAGGAGATTCTATTCATATGAGCATGGAAGGCAGAAAGGAGTAAATATTTCTCACACAATAGCACCTACCCTATACAACTACCAATGTGTAGAAATAGTTATGAGGTAACTTTGGAGGGAAAGGCATGAGTAGAATAGAAAAGGTCTCAAGAAAGGGGGAATTTCAGCTGATCTTGAATGAAATCAGGATTTTAAGAGGCAGAAATGAGGAGGCAGTGCATTCCCAGAATGGGGTCAGAAAGTGGTACAAAAACAGGATATGAGAGATGAAGCATCTTATATGATAGACCAATAGAACTGGACCATAAAGTATATGCATAAGAAGGCTGTAAAGGTAGGTAGGGACCAGGTAGGGACCAGTCTATGAAGAACTTTAATTAGAATCCTTCTTGAAGGGAAAAACCCTTCTTGAACAGAGGAGTGACATGGTCAGACTTGCACTGTACAAAAAAAAAAAATCATATTGATGGTTCTGGGGAGGTAAAACAGAAGTGGACAGAGACCTGAGGCAAAGTAACAGAAGACTATAGCAATACTGTAGTCTAGAATAGAGGTGATAAAAATCTGAAATAGGGTGGTGACTATGTGAGTGGGGAGAAAGGAATATATGTTAGAAACATGGTGGAGGTAGAAAAGACAAAATCTGGCAACAGATTGGACATGTACAATCTTCCCCAGTTCAAAAATTTCATCTTTTGATGTAAATGAGCAAGTAAATGAGAGTGAGTAACTGATAATGACATAGAGGTTGCTAACCAGGGTGACTGGAAAGATAATAGTGTGCTAGATAGAAACAGGGAAGTTTAGTAAAGGAGTTAGTCTGGGAAATTTTTGAAGATACATGAAGCAACAATAATTATTATAATGCTACATTCCTTTAAAAGGTTTGAGATTTCACCGATGTATGTACCCTTTCCATCAACACAGATCATGATGACCTCTTCACACCTTCGTTAGTTGTTTCAGCCAATAAATTTAGCACCTGGTAACCAACCTTCTGGTCATGAGTCTCTCCAGTTTTAAATGGATGGTCCTCAGATGGCAGCTATACATTCCATGAACAGATTTAGTCCTCCAACCCTCCAAATGTTTTCCACCTTGTTAGAAGCTCCAAGAGAGAGAATTTCTGGAACTGAAAAAGTTAAGTTCTATAAGACAAGGTTTCTGGTGGGAAGTAAGTTGGGGACATAGTAGATGACTTGAAAGTAAGTAATAATGGCAACTATCCTAGCAAATGTCGCATTTTCATAAATACTAGATTATAGAATCAATCAATCAAGTGGCAAGCTATATAAAGTCATAGGCTAATTTTCATATATTTTTAGTATTTCCTATAATCCCTAGTATAGTCCTAAGTACTAATTTAATTGAAGAGTTGGTGAGATCTACTTCATTGCAGATTTTCAAGCAAACACTAGATATTTATCAAGTATGTAATAATTGGTATTCCCTTTTTTTTTGGCATTGGTTAGACTGGATTATCTAGATCATTTTCCCAATCTCCAGTGCTTTGATTTTACAGACTTAGTTTGGGATCTATGATGTTTTGGTGACAATTTAAAATGTACAAGGGCTAGATTTCTATCGCAATAACAGATTATCATATTGTGTTATTTTTTTTAAAGTCAATTAATCAGCAAGCATTTATTAACATGCTTACTATGTGCCAGGCACTGTGCTTAGCATTGCGTGATACACAATGAGTGGCAATTCTGGATAAGGCCTATTCACTTATAAAGTCAACACATTCCCAACTTGGTTACTGAGGAAAAAAATAGGATATAAACAAAGGGGAGGCATGGCGTCTTGCCTCTTGCACATATTTTTGACAATTTACTTATCTTCTCAGTGTTCTAGGCCACTTTCTGAGACTATAGATTACAGAGCAGTTAGCTGCCCATCTGCATTGGTTTAGTGCATTTTTTCACCAAGAGTTCTCCAAACCACTGAAATAACAGATCAAGTGAAAAAAAAGAGATATAAATGATCACATTGGGACATGGAATTTCTTCACCAAGTTCCCTGCATAGTTAAATCATAGGTCCACTTAAAAAAAAATGTATAGAAATGCACTCTTCACTAAAAACAAAACAGAGCAAACTAAAAAACATGTGCTGGAGAGAACTGTACACATATCAATAGAGGAAACTAAATATATAGCTGGAAAATTGTAGAATCTTTCCTAGTTCAGAAGTTTCAACTTGATTCCCCAAAGCCAGGTTATAACAACCAACAGTTTTATGTGACATGTTTTAGAAAGAAAGAGAGAGAGGTTTCCCCTCTGAGGATCAACTCTACAGTCAATAGTCAGAGGCAATCCGAGGTTCATAAATACTGAGCAGTGGCAAGGACAACATTGTTCCCCTAAATGAGTAGTAGAAAGTTGTTGAGAAAAAGGCTTTTTTCACAGGGAAATCCCACAATCCAAGAACCACCCTGAAAAACTATTTAAAGAAGTCTGTTGTTAAACATCTGTAATACTGAGCCATTTATGTCTGGGTGATATGAAGTGCTGATCTTTAGTGAGAAACATAACACAAAGTTGACTCACATAACTTGGATCAACTAGATAAGCCATGAGTTGTTCTGATAACTTTGTTGTCAGCGGCATGAGCAAGTTCTTATGGGGTTGGTTAAGATTGAAAACCTGTGCTAATGCTCCTAGTTTGGGGTCCAAGGTGCCTTATTTATGTGTCATCTCAAGACTACACATCATGGCATATAGCTAGTTATCTAATATAAGGTCATAAGATCTCAGATCTAGAAGAGACTCAGAGACCATCTAAGTCAATCTTCTCATTTTACAAGCTAGGAAACTAAGGATCTTCCTTTAGTGGCAGCATGTAAACCCAGGTTATCTGATTCTAGACATGGTACTCTTTCCACTGCTCCACACTTCTTCCTATATGACAGCCTTAAGTGCCATTGTTATGGCTTCGGAACATTGGGAGAGACTCAAGCCATAATTCTAGGGGTAGAGGCATCTGTGGGGCACCTTTATGTGAGTAGGAGCCAAGTATGTGGCACATCATCATCTCAGGATTGGTGAAATGGAAAAAAAAAAAGGATAAATTTAGAGTTACAAAATCTGAGTTCAAATCCTGATTTCGCCACTTAATAATACCTGTGTGACTTTGACCAAATCATTTAATTTCTATGAACTTCCATTTCCTCATCTGTAAAATGAGGGGGTTGGACTAGATCATTTCTCTTTCCTTCCTGCTCTGGAAGAATGATCCTTCCATCTTCCTAACTTCCTACCCTTCCCAAACTATTAGGGCTTCTAATTTATTCTGAGAGATTCTTAAGTCCTTTTAGAAAATAAATAATTCTGTTACTTGTGTTTCATGATTTTTCCCCCTACTTTAGTCCAGTATTTTATGGCTCCATATCTCCAGCCAGCTGAAATACTTGGACTATTTTAAACTTGGAAATGTTGGTACCTTAAAATCCCATTCTCAAGCATTTCACTGCAATATGGAAATGTTTTAAATCCTATGCCCTTTGTAGCTCTCTCACTATAATGAATAAAATTGAAACTACAAGTATTATCTTTATACCCTGCCACTCATATAATAATGACATCTAATCCTGAAGATCATTCAGAAATGTATGCAGTAGGTGCTTAATATTTTCATCTGAAAGGTATTCTTCTCATTTAGCTACAATCTCCGATCATAGCTTAGTCTCCACCACCATTGCAACATCTTTCAGTGGGAGCAAGTATTGAGCCTTCTGTTATCCTCCCTTCTCAAATAGTTTTTGATCCCCTCCTTCTTTGTTAGTATCCAACATGTTAAACTCATAAAATATAGGTCTTCTGATTCACAGCTGGATGTGCTTAACCCGTCCTAGCAGGCTGTGCTTTGTGCTTTTAAATTATTTAGACCTGCCAGAGAAGTCGGAATCTGTTTCATCTTCGCCTTGTCTTCTATAATATTTTTTTATCTTACAGTGTTTCCATTAGTCATCATGGGCATGCTTATGGGCTAACATAGCCCTCTAAATCACCTTCTGGCATTGAGAATTCTGCCTTGGGGCTTCCAAAGCACTGGAAATTCTGCAGGGACCCCACTCCTCCAGGCCAGTTGAGTAGATTCTCTGGATCTTTAGAGAAACAAGAAACACACCCTGACAGTAATTCCCTCCTTTGAGCATACTGAAGGTGCATTCTCACAATTGAATGTTACATATAGAGTTTAGATTTATATTATTTAAAATACACACATACACATAACACCCCTCAAAATGCATTTCTTCCCCCTGCCAGTTAAAAAGTTGTTTTCCATGTGAAAGTTGATATTTGTCAAGTTAAAGATGACTTGCATTTGTAGGAAACCTGCGAATTGAATGAAATACCTTTAAACAGCATATATCAGGGACTAACACCCATGTCATAGGCAAACTGTTCTGACTCTTACAATGTGTAGCTACCAGGATTCTGGGGTCATTCTTTGACCTGGAATATAATCTGTATAATTATGAGCTGTGTGATAATAGAATTCCACTGTACCTCAAAATTTGAAAACGGAGTTCCATGCTCTATGTTTTAGTCAGATACCATATCTATACTAAATTATGAATTAAAGTGCTTGACAATTCTATACACTGGTCAGAATACCAGTCTCCCGTAACTGGAATTGTAACAGTCCTTCCCATTGTCTGGCTCATGACTGACATTTTCCATATTTGTATTAATACAAGTGTGGTGTTTTAATCTAATCCAGATTATCTAATCCAAATCAAGAAATATTTCTTATGTTCCTACTGTGGACAAATAACCATGCTAGACAATGAAGTTATAAAGTATACAAACAGAAAATGAAAAATAGTTCCTGACCTCAAAGAGGGGTTCTACTTCGCTATAATGGGGGGATATAATACATATATAAATATATATATATAAATATATAATTATAAATATAATATATAAATATAATATATAAATATATAATTATTTGAGGAAGAGGACAACCCAAGTAGGAGGATTAGAAAAGTCTTCTCTTAGAATAAGGATTCATAATCTAGCCTCTATGAACTTGTTTATTTTTATTTTTTTTAAAAAATATTTAGATAACTATTTCATTATAATCTATTTCCTCTGTAACCCTATATGTTATATTTTATGGATTTTAAAAACACTCTAAGAAGGAATCCAGAATACCAAAAGGGTCCATGACATAAAAACTAGTTAAGGATCTCTGCTTCAGGTAGCAGCGTAGGAGCTGGGCTACAGCCATACTGTAGTCAGCTACTACTAGCTAGAGAGAGCTGATTTTTACATTTTTCAGTGAGAGCATTTACACCTCAGAAATTGGCAAACACTACATGTATCAGAACTTGTTTGGTTGTTCTGTTGATTTTCTAGACTTAAGAAAGTGATGGAAAAAATGTTAAATTTAACAGATTAAACTTAAAATTGTGTCCTATGTACATTCCTCTCTTCCCCCAGCTACCACCTCAACCTGGTTGTTAAACATTTATCAGCACCTCCCTGGCTGAGTCTTAAATGAAGCTAAGAGGTAAAGATGAAGAGGAAAAGTATTCTAGGAATAGGTGATATTTACCTAAAAGAAGTAAATGTGTATTATACTTCTCTGTGATTTCTTAGAACAGAAGGAGAAGGCATAAAAATGGGCAGCTACCTACTTAACAGCAAGTTTAATGTCAAGGATTGTCTCAGGAGGAAATGAGAATAAGTTTAGCTCCAAAAAAGAAGTTGGAGAGGCAGCTCATAGATCATTAGAACTGGAAGAGACTTAAAAGACCATTTGGTCTCACCCCCTCATTTTAGAGATAAGGAAAAAAAAAGACTGAGAAGGAAGCGATTTGCTCTAAGTCAAACAAAGTAAATGTCAGAATCTGAATTAGAACCCAAGTCTTCTGACTCCTAATCTAGTAGTTTGTTTTGTTTTGTTTTCAAATAAACAGTGAGTTCAGTTAAAATGCATTCCAAGGCAAAAAGGGGGAAAAAATAAAAGGATGACTACAGTTACCATACTTTTCATATTCTTTTTTTTTTTTTTGTTATCTTTGTTTATAACCCAAAATACTTTAGAATAAAAAACAGATGGATAAAGGTAGGCAACAAATGGACCATGGCTTGGATTTTGACTTCAGTTGAAAAGGACTCTTACTTTTTCAATTTATCTTTTTGCTTGTTAAATAAGAGCAACATGCAGTTTCTGTACATTTCCTTTTATTTAGTACAAAAATAACTCTATTTCATTGCTGTCATGAATGAAAGACACTCTTGAAGTCTTTAAGGTCTCTGTAGCTAAAGCAGTGTGGGGAGATAAAGAAATGATTCTGATAATCTAGTCAGACCCAGGGTGTCCTTAGGTGTTTCTAAGTGAAGGCCTCAAATCACCTTCCCCCTCCAGCTGTGGCTACCAAACTTCAATGGTCAAGCTAAGACTCCTTTGTCTGAAAGATTCACTGTGACAAGATTTTGCACTAGTGGGGGAAAATCCTTTTGAACTGTAACAAAACGGGAAAAAACATTACCTTTGTGCACATGATGTGCATGCAATTATCAGGGTAACTTGTTCAAAATTTTCCCATTTTCTTAGGAATTAAAAATTTTACCCTTGATACTCCAGTTCTAGCCCAAATTAAAAACATGAAATGAGTTCTATGTGACCCTCTCCTTACCCTATCTTAGTCAACTTACTTGAGTTTTTTTCTAAGAGGAAGGAAGGAAGCAAGTGATTATATTAAGCTCTTGGTTGTTCTTCAGACGGGTCTGATTCTTTGTGACCCCATTTGGGATTTTCTTGGCAGAGATACTGGAGAGGTTTGCCATTTCTTTCTCCAGTTCATTTTACAGATAAGGAAACTGAGGCAAACAAGGTGAAGTGATTTGCCCAGGTCACACAGATATTAAGTGTCTGAGGTCAGACTAAATTCAGGAAGATGCGACTTCCTGACTCCAGCCCCAGCAACTCAGTGCACTATGATGCCACTTAGCTGCCCATATTAAACTCTTACTGTGTGCTAAAGACTGGTAAGGAAAATAAAGGAAAATAAAAGCTTCTGGAGAGTCCACCTTACTGGAGGAAGACTGGGGGTGGGGTAGAATTTGGACAGGAAAATTCCCAGCAGGTACTTGATTGTGAAAGTGAGGCGAAACTGGGGAGGGAATAGCTTCCTCCTTACTGAGATTTCCTGAAATTATGACTTAAATTGAGAGTTAGAAGGGAGGTTGTATAGTCCAACCTCCTCATTTTACAAATGAAGAAATTAAGGCCCAGAAAAATTGCCAAAAATCACACCCATAATAAATGGCAAATATGGGTTGGAATTCCAGTATTCTAATTCCAAAGCCATTACTACAGCCCCCATACCATAATCCCTTACATTATTCTTGCTATTGTCTTTGGATAAAGGTATTTTTGTTTTTGTTTTCTCCTTCAAAACAAAGAAATTATCTTTTGGTAGCAAATAACTGCTCATTGATTAATTCTTTTCACTTGTTATCACAGAACTCTGAAGAAAAATACTTATCCAAGAGTAGAAATTGGGTTACATTACAAAAAAAACCCCCAAAACCCCAAACCAACTTCCTGGAGAAGACAGTAGAATCATATAAAATGGATAAGTGAATTATATCTGCAATGGAACCTGTATACATGAGTAACAAGGAGCCTTTGTCTATGGCCCTATGCTCCAATGATCTGCTGTAAAAGGCTGTTTCTATACCCCCAAACCAGTTTGTTTGACCTTCCTGGCCTGAAAGATTTATGTGTGAAGACACCAGTTAGGTGTGCTATGCTGTGTTTCCTGTTTGATATTTCTATGCTCTTGGACACAGACATGGATATAGACTGTGTGCCAGGAATGGAACTTTCCCTCATGATATTTCCTGTAGGGGAGAGGAGGAGGGAAATAACACCTTTAATACAACCCAGCCCATAAAACAAATAAAAATATGCCAATTCTTTTACATTACTGAGTTTTTTCTTATCAGCTACAAGGTATATACAGGGGAAGGGAGAAGTCTTCTTGTTCGGAGATGCTGCCACTTATGGTAATTGCAGATAGTGTGTGGGTGGCTGGGGCATGTTCACTTTGTGTGTGTGGATGTAAAAAGATGAGTGTATGTGTGTAAAAGCAAGGACCCTGACATTCATAGGAGGGTCTGCTATCACAGCTTCTTAGATCTGCTTTTCTAAAAGGAAAGCAACTTTTGAGGGGTCAACAATCACTTTAATCAAGCACATTTATCATTCATTTAGTTCAGGGATAAAAGTCAGCACCCTGAACTTCAGAGAAAATATAGAGAAACAAATATTAGCCAACAGACAGGACTTCCAACTCTCTGAGAGATCAACAGACAGATAAGTCTGACCATACATATGCTGTTACTAGAGAGAGAAGCACCAACATCTGGGTTTTCAAAGCTGGGGGGCTCCTTAGTGGCTACCCAGAGTCTCCTCTGGCCAAACAAACATTTCCAATGAGTAAGCCCCAAAGTAAATCCTTACCTCAGAGTATTTATACGCTTTTCAGAGCCAGAGTGCCTCATTAACAAAAGGTATGGGCCTTCCTACAAATCTCCCCTAATCAAACTCCCATTAAAGAGCAGGCCCATTAATTTGTGGGGAAGATCTTTAATTTCATTAGCATTACAATGTGTGACTTTTACATGTAGACCCAACTGTAATGCTTAAGGGCCTTGTGGCATAGTTAATTCCCATTCCTTTTGAGATAAATGCATACAACAAATGGTACTAATGTTTTAGGATTATAGATTTAGACCCGGAAGGGACTTTGAATGTCATGGAATTTAGAGATCAGGAAACTGAGGCAAATAGAAACTGTGCCCAAGGTCACACAGCTAAGTGTCTGATGTGGGACTTGAACACAGGTCTTCCTAACTCTAAGAGTAGTACTCCTCTCCACTCAAGCGCACAGCACTGTGCATGATAACAAGGGAAGAAACTAAATTGAGATAAGACATAGTCCCTGCCTTCATGTAGCTTATAGTCTACAGTAGTTCCACAATATCTTGCTTCTTTTAAGTTCCCATAGTTTTGTGACACTTTGGAGTTCTTCTTGTCATAATGTATTATGGTTGTATTGAAATTCTGCTCATTCAGTGCCCTTCAAAAGAATATGATACACAGCTCTTTTCTTTTTTAAATGAAGGCTCTGCCAAAACTGAATAAACACAGGCAATAAAACCACTTTCAGGCACTGGCAGTAAGTGACTAAATATGGACCGTGTCTTGGAACCTGAAAAAACCTGTACTTGCAGTGGATGCTCTAAAACATGTTGAAGAGTTTGATATAAGTCAACCTATATGAGATTCTTACATAAAGAAAACTTTCTTTTCTCTTGAACTGCACAAGAGAGAGGGCCCTGAACAGAAGGGTTCTGGGCTCTTCTGTCATGGCCCCTCTTTCTCTAAGGAAAAAACAACACTTGTGGGTTTAATGAAAGTACACTTCTCACTAGCATCATATGTCACCACTTTCAAGAGATAAATTTCCCAAAAGGAATCAAGAGTCTGGTGAGAGCATTGCTGCCTCTCTTGGCAAGCTGTACTGCCTGGCTCTGTCATATCAGTCGCAGGCACTAGACAAGCATGCCCTCCATATAATTGTACTTCATTATTGTAGGAACAACTATTCAGAAATAGATGAAGTTTACAGCTATAGAATCTCAAAAGGTATGAAACACTGAGGAAATTCACAAAGTAAAAAATCATTATATTAACCCCAGTGCTTCCATACCTAAGTATATGAATGATACTTTCCTTCCTTAGCTAGTATAACCTTTTTTTTTTAACCACTAAGGGTACACTCTTTTATGAGACTATGCTTTATGCTCATGAAGTAGAAATGCCAAGTAACTGTTTTAGTCATTCTGATGGCTACAGAAAAATGCTTGAGTCCTTTACTTTGTGGTTTTGGCAAGACTTCGTAAGGTAATAGTCAAAGATCAACATCAGATGACTCCAGAAGAGAAAGCTCTATAAAATCTGCTATTCTTAAGATATCCCGAGAGAAAGAAATGTACAGTTAAACAACAATATGTTTCTGTCATTGGCTCACCTTCACTCTAGACCTTGTGCAATATGGATCTTCTGACATCAAGTATAGTATCAGGAGTTTACCTTATTTCAGCTTTATAATTCCTAGAAAAGTTTAACTTTTATGGGAAAAGTAAATGAGTAGATCAGGCACTATAGAAACTCCAAACTTCATTCTTTGTTTTTTAAGTTCTCAGATGAATTGAGATAGAGAGAATTAAGGCAAGCACTGAAGTACTGCGTGTTAATATGGTTGGGCATAGACTATCACGTGGAGACCAGAGAAACCTGGCAATTCTTATTGACCAATATCTCCCAACGATCCATTTCAGGGCATCCTGACTAGTCATCAACATTCATTCTTTCTGCCCATTTCCTCAAGTGTGATAAGGAATAATGGTGACATTTCCAAGGATGTTCTAGTACCCAAATTCCTTAAACTCGATGAAGAGAAGTACTTACCCATTTATTGGAAGAAATTCTAGTATATGAAAAATGATAACTAACTAATGAAAAAGTGATTTCTGGGCTATGTAGCCAGTTATGTCTTCTCTGGTTCTAGTCCTGAATTTCCAACTTCTTACTGGATATCTCCACCTGGGTGTCCTACCAACATTTAAATAGTCTCATCATATCCCAAACAACTCATCATCTCTGTAAAATTGCCCCTCTTCTCAACTTTCCTGTTTCTGCTTATGGTATAATCACCCTCTTTGTCACCCTGGGGAAAAGGAGCAAACATTGATTAAGTGTCTACAATGGGGTAGGCATTGTGCCAAGTGCTGTGAACAAATATTATCTCATTTGATGCTCATGGCAACCTGCGAAGTAGATGTTATTTTATTCCCATTTTATAGTTGGGTTGAATTTTTTTTGGAGGCAGTTGGGGTTAAGTGACTTGCCCTGGGTCACACATCTAGTTAGTGTCTGAGGCTGTATTTGAACTCAGGTCCTCCTGACTCCAGGACTGCTTGCTTTATCCACTGTGCCACTTAGCTTCCATCCCCAGTGTGAAGTTGAGAAAACTGAGGCAGACAGTTAAATGACTTGCTGAGGGTCATGCAGCTAGTAAATGTCTGAGACCAGATTTAAACTCAGGTCTTCCTGCCTCCAGGCCCAGTGCTCTATTTACTACACCACCTGGAATTTCAGAGTCATTTTTGCTCTTTCTTCTTCCTTATCTACACATTTAAATCTTTCCAATTTCCTGTTTATTCTACTAGAAGCAACAGATCTATGTGTCCAGTACTAATCTCTCTTCTGAGTTCCAGACCTAGCTTTCAAACTGTCTACAGGATATATTTACTTAGGGCTATCAGAGTAAACATTAAAGGATGCTAAAGATAAATCTTGGCTACTTCACTATTTTGTATTATTTTGTACCTGATTCCATGAATTACAAAATCACAGAATTTTAGTGCTGAAAGAGACCTCATCAGCCACCTAGTCCAACCTTTATGCAAAGAAATCCCTGTTAACACAAAACAAATAAATGGTTATATAACCACTGTCTGAAGGCCTCCCAAGAGGGGGAAATCCACCATCTTTACAGGCAAGTCATCCAACTTTTGGACAGCTCTAATTTTACACATTTTTTCCTGACATCAGGACTAATAAATTAATCTCTTTGCAACTTCTACTCATTACTAATGGTTCTGCCCTCTGGGGCCAAACAGAACAAATCTAATTTCTCCTCCAAAAGATAACCCTTGAAATACTTGAAAACAGCTATCATGTTTCTGCCCAGTCTTTTTTTCTCCAGACTAAATGTGTCCAATTCCTTCAACTGATCTTTCAACTGCCAATAGATTATGAACTCAAGGCTCTTACCATGCTGGTGCCCTCTTCTGTATACTTACCTTCAGATGAGATCTGTTGTAAGTTTGGGAACAAACACTTTACCGTTGCTTTGTCAGTTACTAATATCCTGAGCAACATGCTCACAGAAGACTTTTAGTATTTTAATAGACCACAGTCCATGGGATATACCATGGGATATTTGCATGAAGAAATATTTCTAGGATCAGGGATGAATTGTACTCATGTTCTTAGCACCTTTTTTGGCCAACTGTAGGATGACAAGGTGAAAGGCTGTGGAGTAAAGTTTTTCTTTGAGTTCTTTTCAGAAACAAATAGTTGTTATGCTTTCATCTCTTTCAATCACCACATTTTTTTAAACATTTTAAAATATTTTTGCAACCATTTTTTAAAAATCACAAATCTCCTTCCCATTGCCCCACAATAGAACAAAAAAAAATCTTCATGAAAACAAATATAGACTATTGCTGGACTACAGCCCAGCAAAACAAATTCCCACATTAGACTTGGTCCAATATACACATTTCATTCTGGATTTTAAGTTCGTCTCCTTTCTAGTAGGAGGTGGGTGGCGTGAGTGACCATTATTAAGGTATTTGTGACTATCTATTTATACATTTCCTAACAAAATTCAGGCACATAATCTTTTAAAGAAAAATATTTTTGTATCGTATGATTCAAGGAGTATTCTTTGTTAAGCTTTCTTAACTCAGGTCTATCTCTTTGAGGTCATAAAGGGTGTGGTGTTCCTTTCACTTCAAGTTTTTGCTCACCTGTCAGGACAGGGCGCCAGTTATGTTCATTTTTCCATATTAGTAACTGCTTCCCTTGGTGGGGAGTTAAAGAGTAAAGGAAATGTCTTTTCCTGGCTTCATTCCTGCCTAGTCTAAGGACCAGATGCCTTTTGGGGGATTTAGCAACATGAGGCTTACAAAGATGCTGAGCTCCTAAACAAAAGGAAAAAATATGATCACTTTATTTTGCCCTATGTGCTGCCTGAATTTCCATCAGAAAGAAAAGACATGAAGAGATATAGATACATATATAAACATGTGTATATATGAACAATATAGAAACATAAGTGTACATAGTGCATATGTATGTGAACACATGTGTATACATGTATATGCACACATATGTATTAATATATGTAGATACATATACATATAACTACATGGGGATGAAGTTAAAACATTTGCTGAAATAGTAGTATGGCTTTTAGCATGCCTTGTGTTCCTGTCCTAATAACAGAAAGTTAATGATCTAAACACCAGAAATATGTATTTGGGCCACACATCATGGAGATACTGCAGGCAGTTTCATGGTAGATGCATGGTTTTGATTTTTTTTCCCTGTTAATTTCTGAATGATACATTTTGGAATTTCTTTCTCTCCCCCCCTTTTTTTCTTCACTATTAATTTTCTATTATCTAATGACTCTTTTGAAAGAGAGAAAGTGAATGATCTGTGGGAATATTTAGAAGGAGAGAATTTCAGGTGCCTCAGGCAATGTGGTAGGTCTAACAGCTAAGTCTGAACTACTTTGGGATTTGAACACTCTTGGAGCCAAATGGCACTGTCTCAGCTTCAGTCAGTGTATCGGAGCTGTGCAAATGGGTTCCTCCACACGCCTGTTTTCTCAGGATGAGAACAATGCTGGCTTTCTCCATGCTAATTGCCCCTCTCTGATTTTCCCCGACATTTTCCTCACCCTATCTGCAGATCAGTCAAAGGCTGAGTTGTACCTTTTTTTTATTATTAGTATTGGACTTTGGGAATATAGCCTACTGCAGTGTGCAAACATGAGTAAAGCAAATACACGACAACATGAATAAATTCATTTTAAGTAAACTACATTCTTATAATTACTTTATTGGATATGCAGGATGGTTTCCTCTCCTCAGGCAGCATGTACAGCCATTTTATTTATTATTGCTGATAATAATATTATTAATATTCTAATAACAACATTTGTTGAAGACCTATGAGGTTGTAGCACTGTAAAGAACAAAGGCAAAGGTCCTGCCTCATGGATTTCCAATCTAGCTTAGATGGACAAGGAGACACTAACATAGGGAGAACTTATAGAACACAAGGAGCTCCTGAACAGGTGTAAATGCATTGGCTTGTGAACTGCAAATACAGTGATACTCTTTGATGGTTATTGTTGGAATTCCCAGAGCCAAAGCAGTAGGTCAATTCACTGTAGTCAAAAAGTTAGTCAATCCCTATAAGGTCTGCCCTTTCACACCCATCAAAAATCATTTGAGTAAAGTGACTAGATTGTCTTGGGCATCATGTTCACTTCTAGAGTAAGTGAGGAGGTGAGAGAGAATAGGAGAAAACTTGTGGGGATTTAGAGGGGGATTGCAGAAAAAATATTTAAGCATGCGTAGATAGATCCTATATCAGGAGTTCCCTGACTTTTGGAGAATGAGAACCATCCCAAAATTTTATAGATCACCACATTTGATAGTAATTGTACAATTATCAGTATCTTCTGATTGAGAAAATATATACCAAAAAGCTACCATGAATTTATTAGGGATTGAGATAGAACTAGGGTGATGATTCATTGATCTATAGAACTCCTACCATTCTACCAATGTTGATGCTTTCTCTGCAAATTATAGTCTGTGTGAGGTGCCATGATCCCTAACAAATTAAATAATTTGTACAGGATCACATAGACAGCATGTGTTACAGGAAGGATTATGAACCCAAACTCTACCTGTCTGTTTGAATTTATGTCCAGCTGTCCATCCACTATGTCATCCTGCCTCTCAATGAGTTTAGGGGTTCTGTTAGATTAACATGTATTTTATTAATCATGGAATTTGCATCTATGTGAAAATAGTATATATATATGTATATATATACATACAGATGCATATATATATGTATAAAATTATACAAATTACTATTTAGTCTAGGGAAGACTGGTTTATAACTTTGTTTTTTTATGGACTCATAAATATATGGATAAATGGAACTTTTGTAATAAGCATAAACTTTCAAAGCTCCTCTCTACCCTCCCCCTTCCTCCATATACATATACACAGTCTTTCCTTGTCCATGGTCTACATATAGGGAATTAGTTTACATTAATTCAGTGTTAAAGTCAGCCCTTCAATAATGGAAACATGAATATACACCAAAGCTTCTGCTTTGTCTCACTGACAAGGTCAGTTACTACAATTAGGAGAGAACCTAGGAGTACCAGATACCACTGTTTCTGGGGCATTCTATATGTTCTATAGAAGACCTAGGCCTTTCTGTCAAATGTGTGTTATGGTAAGCCAGTTAAATTCTGCCCAGGAAATTTCGGAGACAGTGAAATGATTAAGTACTGAGAAGGGTAGATAAAATGTTTTCTTTGCAGAAAAAAAAAAAGGCAGTAGAGAAGTAATGAACAAGGCAATAATAGATAAAAGAAAGAATTGATAAGAACTACTGAATTGGGGAGCAACCTGGCATTTTGACAGAAATTTCATACAGAAGTGATGAATGGAAGGAATTGAGGAATGCTGCCAAATATACTGTTCCCTCTATGTTCTCCCCTCTCCTATCTGACTGCTTCTCATTTTCTGTGGCTGAGTCATCTTTCAGCACCTTCTCTATTCTCCATGCACTGTTCTTTGTTGATCTCATCATGTCCATTGGTTCAATTATCATCTCTATGAAGATGACTCCCAAATATAAATGTCTGCCTTAGTCTCTTGAACTTCAATTCTGTTTCAACAAATTTCTGTGAGACTTCTCATGGATGTCCCATTGGCACCTTAAACTCAAGATGTCTAAAACTGAACTCATCTTCTCTCTTCAAAGCCAACCCTTTTTCAAATTTGCCTGTTTCTGTTGAGCACCTACCACCCTCTCAATCACCCAAATTTAATGAGTCATCATTGACTTTTCCCTCTCCTTCACCCGCCGGTCCCCTCTTCCCCCATCCTGAAATCAGTTGCCAATTCTACCACAATATCTCTGATATCCTTTCCATTCTTTCAGCTTACATAGTTGCCATCTTCATTCAGGCTATCATCATCTGCCACCTGGAATACTGTTAGAGCCCCTCAATTTGCTTCCCTCTCTCCAATCCCTTTTTTCTAACTTCCCTCTTCACAGCTGGCAAAAGAATCTTATTAAGGTGCAGATCTGGCCATGTCACTGTACTGCAGTTGGTGGCTCTCAATTGCCCATAGGATTAAAGACTAACTCCTTGGCCTAGTATTTAACAACCTCTACAATATAGCTTCAATTACCTTTCTAACTATATTTCACATAATTCCCTTTCATGTACTTCATGTTCCAGCTAAACTGGACAATTACTTGATTTTTCCCAAATTTGAAATACTATCTCCCATTTCTGATAATTTATATAAGCAACTAAGAGATTTCTGAATAGCCCAGTGTCCTTTTAATTAATCAATTAACCAGTCAATCAATATGCGCAGATAAAGTGCCTTCCATTTGCTGGATATGATATTAGATATTGGGTATTCAAAAACAAAAATGAAGCATTTACTGCCCTCAGAGCTCTAGTCTTTCCAGGAAGACAATATGTATCATATAATTACATGTAAAATGAATGAGAAATATTTTTGTTAGAGAGACAGCAGCATCTTGGACTAGGCAAGGCCTAATGTAGGAGGTAGAGCTTAAGCTGAGTTTTGAAGGAACCATGGAATTCTAAAAGAAAGAAATGAGGAGGCAGTGTATTTCAAGTACAGGGGCTGCCTGTGTAAGTCACAGAGACAGGAGACAGAATTACATGAGTCACCAGTGCAGGAAGGTCAGTTTGGCTAGACTGCAGAGTGTATGAAGATCAGTAACATGCAATAAACTTGGAAAGGTAGACCAGAACCATATTATGAAGGCTTTAAATGGCAGAGAGAAATCTGGTTTTTATTCTTGAGGTAATACGGAGCCCTCAGGACTTCTTAAACAGGGGTGCAAGATGGTAAAACCTATGGGTTTGGAAATATCACTTTGGTAACTGTGTGGAGCATGGATTGGACAGGGAAAGAGTCTAGAATCAGGGAGACCAATTAGAAGGCTATTAAAGTAGTTCAGATGCTAGGAGAAAAGTATTATAGGAGCTATGTGAATGAAGGTGATTGATAAAAGAGATATTTTGGGTAGTAGAAATGCTAAGATTTGGCAACTGGTTGGATATTGGGTGTGAAAGGAAATGAGGAATTGAGGGACTTCCTAATGATATTGCTTTTGACAGAAATAGAGAAATTCAGAAGATACATGGGTATAGGGGAAGAGATAAGGAGACAAATGAGAGGCAGCATGGAACAATAGACAGATTATGGAATTTAGAGACAGGAGGATCAAGTTCTGTTTCAGGCACTAGCTGTTAATCCCAGGCAAGTCACTTAACCACGTTGGGCCTCAGTTTCCTAATCTTCAGAAAGAAGGGGTTGGAATTGATGACTTCTGAGGCCCTTTTTATGATCCTTTGATTTTAATTCTCCAGAAAACAACAGACCCCCACGGTCCACCTGAATCAAGAGACTATACCCCAGAGATAGGATCAAATTGGATTCATATCTTGTGAAATAGGCTAGGCATTTCTACAGACATTTTACCAAGTGTGGTCAGTGTTTTGTCAGATAACACTTTGAAAATGGACCCCATTAATGCCATATGTTTTCAATTTGAACTTGTGCTAAATGGATGGCCTTACATTTAATGTGGCATCTTAAGATCCACACTGAGGGCATTTCTATGTACCACCCTTCACTGTTTGGAGTTGTTATTCTTTCAAACTGCCATTCTCTTCTAATTATCAATGATGAGAAGCTTTTTAGTGGTTCTATATTTGACTTCCTTAGTCACCTTTTACTTCCATCCTCAAACTAGACAATGTGTGGCCAAAGGACAAAGGGAAATTCATATGCAGTTCATGCCCTACCTGAATGAGAATTTTTGATGGCAATGGAGCCTGCCTCCTTCTGAAGAGATGACAAGCAATATTTTAGAGAGCTGTTTAATAAGATGTGAACATTCATATGTTGTCTTGCTAGCTTTTAATGGTAATTAAGGCTGTAAGTGAGCTAACAGCAAAGCTGCTTCATTGATAGGAGCCATTCAGAAACACCCTTCAAGCTGACAAGTTTGAGAAGAAACTGTCCAAAAAGCTCCTGGGCAAGAATCCCTGTCATAATTACATAGCAAGCTCATAAATCAAACTTATCTTACATGATCATGTTCGGCGCAGTTTTGAAGGTTAAATATTTCAGTTGTTTAATTTGTTTCTGTTATTTTCAATCAGATTAAATCCAGACTTTGGTTTAAGGATTAGCTATACAGCAAAATGAGAACACAAAACATTGTTGGGCCTGAATAAAAATAAAATAAAATAAAATATCATTAGTGCTCAAAACTGCTATGGAAAAATGTTTATTTTTTTAAAGCACATTTACTCATAAACTAACAAATATCACTATGGTATTTTACAATTTACTGGTCTTATGAGATGGAGATAAAAGAACATATGTTTCTACTCTATTCTCTTTAGGATAATATATATTATATTGCTATTTCCAGTCAGAGTTTAGGAATTGAATCCTAATAATTTTTAAATTGTAGTTTACATCTCTTCTCTACAATGTCCTGCTCCAGTGACTCATCAGAGTACACACAGAATTCTCAAAGGCTCAGCTAGAGGATTGTAAGATCTTTCAGGTTCTGCCATGCTGTAAAGGCTTTTGAGTAATGGCCCTGGCAATAGACTATGTCTGATTTCCAGTAACCATTTTTGTTAAAGGGAAGTAATAGAAAGCATTGCTATATGCTGAGCTTGGTTGGAGTGTCGAACTTTGAATCAATTTGAATGCTATCTCTGCCATTTTTCACCTAACACTGGGCAAGTCACTTAATTTCTCTGGTCTTCAAATTCAGCTAGCTAGGTGGCATCATGGAGAGATCACTGGGCCTGGTGTCAGGAAGGTCAGAGTTCAGACATTCACTAGCTGTCATTTAACCTCTTCCTGCCTCAGTTTCCTCAACCAAAAAAATGGGACATAATAGTAGCACCTACCTCAGAGTTGTGAGGATCAAATGAGATAATATTTGGAAAGCACTTAGCACAGCATCTAGCACGTAGTAGGTGCTTTATAAATTTTCATTCTTTCTCTGTTCTCTAATGTGTAAAACAAGGACATTATCTTAGATCAGAGGTGTCAATACTCCCTAGTGCTACCTAAACCAGATTAAAATGCAGTTAGGAAATATTTAAGATATAAATAAAAATTCAATAATAAACAGACAATATCATCATGCGGTTTTCTAAGAATATACAGAGCATGGAGATCCTTATGTATGGTTTAGTGCCTCCTGTTTCTATTTGAATTTGATACCACTGTCTTAGATGACCTCTAAAGTCTCTTTCACCTCTACATCTATGAAAAACATGGAATATCATCACCAGCAGACTGGACAATGGGTGATGAATTCTTTAATCATGACAACTCATCAGAAAAAAATAAAAAATGTGTGGTCGGCTTTTGTAGTAAAAGTGCTAGAATTGAAGAAAAGGAGGCAGAAGGTACCAAGAATGACAGTTTTTAGACTATCTACAAATATTAACTTAACAGCTGGTAATCCAAATGTGAGATCTTTGTCTAATGACTGATGAAGCAACATACTACTGGAAGAACTAAATCATATTAATATAGATATCCACATTCAGTGAAAAGAGAAAATACAAGGAAATTGCAACCAAAGAGATAGACTGCTCACAAACTCTCCTCAGAAAGGTAAATAGAAGAGTTGGTACAATTTTTGTTATAATTCTGAAGGCAACAAGAAATGCCATTATATCTCTTATTTTCTATTTTAAGGTTCATGGTGAATATAAGGAAAAGGGTTGTTGTGAACTTCATCACAGGGGGCAGAGCCAAGATGGCGGAGTAGAAAGACGCACATAAACATAGCTCCGAACCCACAACCCACAGAACGGCTAGAGGGGACCAACTCACAGTGAATTCTGCACCCAGAGGCCACGGAATATTGGAGCGAGGGAGATTTCTGTTCCAGAGAGACCTGCAAACCTCTCGCAGGGGGTCCTTCGCGCTGCGGACTGGGCGCCGGGACTGGGAGCTGAGTGCAGCCCTGCAGCGGGCCGCAGACAGGGGCTCCCCAAGTGGGCGGGAGCCTGAATCCATTGTGGAAAGTCTGTGCATAAACCCCCTGAGGGAACTGAGCCTGAGAGGTGGCCCTGCCCCAACCTGACCACCTGAACATAATCTCATACTGAATAGCAGCCCTGCCCCCACCAAAAGCCCTAAGGCAGGAAGCAGCATTTGAATCTCAGTCCCCAAACGCTGGCTGGGAGGACCAGGAGGTGGCTGGGAGGACCAGGAGGCGAGGTGGGTGTGAGGAGAATATCCAGAGGTCAAGTCACTGGCTGGGGAGAATGCCCAGAAAAGGGAAAAGAAATAAAACTATTGAAGGCTACTTTCTGGGAGAACAGACATTTCCTCCCTTCCTTTCTGATGAGGAAGAACAATGCTTACCATCAGGCAAAGACACAGAAATCAAGGCTTCTGTGTCCCAGCCCACCCAATGGGCTCAGGCCATGGAAGAGCTCAAAAAGAATTTTGAAAATCAAGTTAGAGAGGTGGAGGAAAAACTGGGAAGTGAACTTCATCACAACTTATATCCCAAGATCTTTTCTAGAGAATGAGGCAGTTCTATAAAGAAGTTAATAACATTTTGCAAATTTAGTCAACACATTTTAATTCTTGGTAACTGTAATGCAAAAAGCAGTAATGGGGAAGAAAGATGGTGAAAAATATGGCTCATGATCACAAAGCAAAACAAGAGAAAGGCATATAGATTAAACTTATAAAGTTTATATGTCATAAATATTTTCTTCAAGAAGGTAGTCAAGAGGCATTGAACATAGCTAGAGCAAAATAAATCACCAAAAAAAAAATTAAACTTATTATCATGAAAGAAAATAAATGATTACTGGTGTAGTAGTAATTTCTAAGCCACTTGACTCTATCAGGACATTTACTTGATAGAATAAATATCAAAATCAGTAACAAGTTAGAAGAAAATATACAAATGAGATTTAGCATACTTCACTTCAACTTGACCTATAATGTACAACAAAAAGAAAGAAAACAAAATAACAGACTTTGAGATGGATTATCATCACGTTTTATGAAAGTTTAATTGATATGAAAATCATCATATACGCATAAAAAAGACAAAATAGACCCCAAACACCGCATTCAACAAACATTCATTCTTAGTGAGTGGAGTGGGGCAGATATAATAGGGAATGGTAATATTGATTTAAAATGCAAAGTTATTTTTTAAACATGACAGATAAAGATGGTGAAATACTCTGAAGAGTGTTGCTTTCTAAAATAGTGAAAAGAGCTAGATGAAAAGATGAGTTCAAAGATGCCTGGCATAACAAACTACTAAGCTAGATGATCATAGAAATGTTAATTTAAGATATTACTGGAAGGAGGACAACAAACATTTTTTAAAAAGCAGAAAACATCTGTCAAGGTAAGCACAATAAACTATTATCTTTTTGAATGGCAGTGGAACTACCACATTTGTACTCTAACACTATAGTCCCCAATGTGATGAGAAAACAAAAATGGAAAGAATGACTGCATCAGTTCAAGAATATATATAGGAGGTCCATACTGAAAATGACACAGTTTTGAAGGTAGGAGTGATCAATTCTCCAGATATCTGAAAAAAAGGAAAAGATATACTTCAACTCAAAAAAAGTCACAGAAATTATTATCATCCCCTCCAAAATTGAACAAAATAAATCAAAAGCTTTTAACACCTATCCTGCATGTATAAACTTTTTGATGAGAATAATCTGCATAGGTTTTTAAAGGGAATTCTTAATGAAAATATGTTAGGAGAAAGCAGGCTTACTCAAATGAAGTTTCAAAGCAAATCTTTACAGTCACACAACTGACTGAAAGATTCAGAGAATAAAAGATTCTATTACAATTTTTGTTTAGTGGCTATAAAAATTTTTGGTTTGGTAGAGAAAATACAGTCTTAATGGCTCTCCTTCAGCACGATGTCTTCCATACAAACATTAAACATATCCAAAAGTCCTCTCTAGTCACAACAAAGAACAATTTTGTTCACTGAGCCTCCCTCTGTTACTACCTTCTGTATTATCATTGTCTGTTCCCCTTCTATGATGTAAATTGGTTGATTGGTTGGTTGTTGTTCTTTCTTGAAGAGGACCAAAATGACATCAGTATGCTACAGTCAAGTATCGATGTAGAAATATTTCTCCCTTTATTTAGTAATATTTGATATGTATCATGTTCCAAATTCTATATAATATACACACAAGTGTAATAATATATGTATACAATATTATATTATATAGTAGAAAGAAGCCTACATATAAACACAAAATATAGTAGAGATCATAGGAATAGATTCAAATAGATGCATATGATTAGTTTTTAATGAGCCTACAGAAAATAAAGACCAGAGAAAAGATTCATAATTTAACAAATGTTGTTGGGAAAACTGGATAGCAGCATGGTGAGAAAGAAATCTAAATCCTTATCTCATACCATATGTTATAATAAATTCCAGTTGGATCAAAGAGTGAAATATAAAAAAGAACCATTAAAAAGTTTGAAGAAAATGGAGTAATATTTTTCTCATTTATGAACTGGAGATAAATTTTTATCTACTGATAAAAAGTTAAGAAATTATTGGAGGTAAGGTAAATGTTTTTTATTACACAAAATAAAATTAAAATAAAAAAATCTTTACAACAAAAACAGAAACAAGAGTTTAAAAAGTAACAGATGTGGAAAATATTTGTATTAAATATGTCTTCCTTCTTTCTAAAGCTCTTTCCTTACCTTCCTAGAACAAAGAGTGGAGCAAAATTTTTTTGGCTGACTCAAGCAAACAACAATCTATCAAAATGGTTTTATATGTTATACACAGATAACTTAGAAATTTATTTTTATTAAAATTAATAAGATAATTTTGGATTTTCTTCATTGCATATAGCATGAAAATTTTTTTTTATCCAGATTAAATATCTCCATATCTGAATGGCTCTTTCTAGGAATGGAAACATTTGTCAAAGCCTTTTAAAGAATTCTGCATTGGATATTACGCATTTGTTTTTGAATTGTCAGTATTTGCAGCTTAAAAAAAAAACAAAACAACCCTGTCATTTCATGTTCCTCCACTGTTCAAAGGGAGTGTTGTTTCTTGCTCGTTGAAGAGCTTCTTTTCTGTAGATAAAAGTAGCATTGAGGTTCCTCATAGAGTCACTCCATAACCAATGAATACAGTTGGCAAGTGACTACTGTCAGTAAATCATTTGGAATCATTCTACTTAACCTTCAAAAAAACAGAAAAACAAGTAAAGAGACTATCTCAGTGTCTGTTCTCCAAACAATGCTCCCTTGGCTATTAAAATATGCGCAAATTCTGCCTTATTTCTTGTGTTTTCCATATTCAAATCCTGGAAATTTAGACTGCTCCCACCCACATTGTTTTCTTTCCATCATGGATAGAGGTTTATCAATGCTCCATGCAGCATATAAAAAGGAAATAGATGGCATAGATGCTTAATGCTTCCCCTGTGAATTCATCATTTCAGGAGCATGTCTTTTCCCTATGGGCCTCTGTTCTCAAAACTTAAATCTTTGTCTGTGATAGTGAGAAGGAATGAAAACCAATGAGAAAAGCTCTTCTGCCTCTTAGAGGTATCTGAAACCTGTTCTGCTCCCATGTTTTTCTACCATTTCTTTTTCACCTCTCTTGTTATTCCAGAAAAAAAAGAAGTCTACCAAAGTTTACAGACACTTGCCTTGAAGGAGAACAGATGATGAGGGAGAATGTTTTTGAGATCCTACCCATTGTTGAAGGCCTAACTCAAATGCCAGCTCCTGCACAACAACAGTAACAACCACAAAATGACATTCATGTCATGTTTTAAATTTTGCAAAACACTTATAGATGAGAACACTTGAAGATTAAGTCACACTTGCAATGATGTCATTTTTTAAAGATAAATTGCAAGATCCCTTTCATCACTGGGGCCAATCCCATGGGTTATATGACATATGCATAAATTATATTACAAGAAATCTTGAAAAAATCCACCCAAGTAGTGCACAGTTCTAAGCAGGTTCCTAGGGGACCATGATCATTAACTACCATGCTGTACACTGGGGATACAAAGAGAAGCACAAGACAGTCCCTGCCCTGGAGAAGCTCACAACCTAATGGGGGGACAACATGCAAACAACTATGTGCAAACAAGCTACATCTTGTATAAATAGGAAATAATAGTGAGATGACACTAGAATTAAGAGGAATTAGGAAAAACTTTATGCAAGAACTGGTATTTGAGCTAGGCCTTCAAAGATGGGAAAGATTTCAAAAAGTGTGGCAAGAGTGTAGACGGAGGAAAGGCTTTCCCTAGAATAGTGCAGACAAAAGCATGGATATGGGAAGGCACAGAACACGTAGAGGAAATGACAGATAATCTGGGTTAGCTGAAGTATAGATGTGTCTAGGAAGGGAAGTTGTGTTGGGGAGAGCCTTGAATGTCAGGTCAAAGAGAAATGAACATTTTCAATTTTTGGAGATTAATCAAAAATTACTTATCAGAAATTTCTAGAAGTACAAATGGATTCTTCCAACTTAATTTTATTTTACAAAAGCTTCAGGAAATCAAACATGGAGGCTAGCTAGAATTAAAGTCAGACCAGTTTAGAGTGGTTAAAATGATATTCATCTCATAACTAACCAACTAATCATTGAACATAGTTTATTTAAATTAATTTTTTTGAAAGGACAGTTCCACTACCCAAAATCCTATGTCTGACCCTCACATAACAGATTTAAGATTGTGCAAAATCTGATCATTATGAGAGAACCTGAGTAAATGAACTCCGAAATAAAGTTTATTTGTTGACAAACAGTTGACGTGTAACAAATAGATCCTCCTGACTGGATAATACCTGGGTTTTCTAGTGACATGTGACAATCACTAGTAAACTTTCTTCAGCAATCTTTCTTTGTTGATAAATTTGACTTATATTTGAAGATCATGTTTGAATTAGCTGTTTTAGTCACCTTAATAATCAGTGCTAATGAGAGCATGCTAAGTTCAGAGAAAGAGATGGATATTGAGTTTGAAGACCATTCACCATTTCATGATTCAATTTAAAAGCCTCACAAAAGCTTCAACGTACTTTCACCCCTGTCCTAAGGTTCTTTTTTTAAGAATGCCTTTCAGGCCAACCTCTGTTTCATGTCTTTGTCATAGCTGCCATTTCTATCATGCATCACTCTAAGAGAGGTCATATTTATGATCTAACACATTATTTATACACAGAGAACTAGCTTTACTTTTAGGACAACCAATTATATCCAAAAGAAAAGATCCTTCAACTTATCAAGTTGATTTTTAACAATCATGCAAATAGCTTCTTTGTGTGGTAGATTTTTTCCTAATACAGATTCATTGTGCAGATATAACCTAAATATGAATGAGCGAACATGCACAGACATATTATGCACAAATAAACTCAAGTTTTTTTTTTAACAGTCTGTATATTACATATATATATATGTATATATAGATATATATCCCGCAATTTGGGATTAATTCAGTTTTGGTTCTTTTTATAGAAATTTCTTATCAAGTGAGTACACTTTTGATATTGGTATTGTTATCGTCACTTCTGGGGATGCTTGCTCAACACTGTTTCCCGTGAAACAAAAGCATTTATTTTCATCTACCAGGAGTCACGTTCTAAGTCTTCTCATGTCTGCTGATAGTTCTTGCCAGAATCTGTGAATACCCATACCATCACGTGGTTCTTAATGCCTACTGATATAACAATCAATAAAATTAAATGAAATCTAACCTATGTAAAGTTTGGAGTCTGATGACAAAAAAATGTTCAGGGATGAGGGCACCAGCACCTCTGTACATCCTGAATTAGCTTTAGAAAATATCCAAAACCTCCCATTGATCAGAGCCTAAGGTAAATGATTAATTAGCATGGCTTTCATCTGAAATGGAATATATAAAAGTTTTGAAAGCTAAGCAGGGCAATATCATAAAGGAAAAAAGTCATAGGCTGCTGTTGTTGCAAGTGTAGACCCTATTACAAAATGAATGAAAAACAGAAAATTCATGGATGTTCTTCATTTCACACAAACACAGCCATCAATCCTTCTGTTTCTCCAGTAAAATCTTTTTAGTTTAACACAATGTAAATAGGCCTCTACTCCTAGTGCTAAGGGGATTCGGTTCAACCAAATAACTTGTTGTTTTAAATGTCTAAAACTTCCAGTAAGGGCCAATTCCAATGCCTCATTTCTTAAAGTTAAGTCCTCAAAGGCTACAATGGCAGAGGTTGAGCTTTGGTGGATCATGACAAATTGCAATGGTTTTGAGTTCAGACCCTGTAGTGGATTGATTGTCAGTGTGCCATCTGAAGACCAGCCTTGCCAAGTTCACCAAGGCTCATCCCCAGAAGTTTGGCTAACAGGTGCAATTGTTTTTGGCAGCTGTAATTCATGTGGAACATTTTCTAAAGAGCAGATGGGTTGTCACTTTTTGAAGTATTGAACTGAGAAGGAATTACAAATAAATATTTTAAAGATCAATCCATACCAGGAATACTAGGCAATATAGGAATATAAGCAGAGAGCCATAAGGATTGCTCCTTGTATACTCTCAGTTGCTCTGCCCCACTTAGCCTCTGGAACCTTCCTGATGATTCCTCCTATGGGCTTCCATGTCCCCCATATGCAATTAAATAATCAACAAACGTTTATTAAGCACTTATTATATAGCAGGCACTGTAAACACCCATTATGTACTAGGTACTAGGGATACAAGATAAAATGAAACAGTCCATGCTCTGAAGAAGTTTTCATTGTATGGGTGGAGATAATATACATAAGGATATACAAAACAAGCATACATAACCCAGAACTGGCTACAAGGATCTAATTAAGATGATATTTCTCTAACTCACAATCTGAACACAGAATTTTTTCCAAGGGTCCATACATAACAGAGCTATAGGTAGCCATTTTGATGTCCTGGGCAAATACCACTAAGCAGGTTATCAAATCAACTTTGTAATTCATAAGATAAAAATTATACAAGAAATAATTAAGGAAATTCAAGTGAGCGGATGGGAGAGCCCAAGATATTGCTCCATAGTTGGAAAAAAATATCTTAACTTTATTGTGGCAATATTTTCTAATCCATTCACTCATTCTCTCTCTCTCCCTCTCCCTCCTTCTCTCTCCATGTCCCTCCCTCTCTTCCCCTCTCTCTCCCTCCCTCCCTCTCTCTTCCTCTCCTTCTCCCTCTCTCCTTCTCCCTCTCTCCTTCTCCCTCTCTCTCTCTCCCTCTCCTTCCTCTCCCTCTCTTCCCCTCTCTGTCCCTCTCTCCCTCCCTCTCTCTCTCTCTCTCTCTCTCTCTCTCTCTCTCTCTCTCTCTCTCTCTCTCTCTCTCTCTCCTTCTCTCCTTCTCTCTCTCATCTTCTCTTCTTTTTCTATCAGAAATTAAAAAGGAAGCCTCTACATAATCTCACTTTATCCTAACTTTTTCCAGCGGGAAGATTCAGCTGCAAACAGACTGGTACCTTCATAATCCTATGAACTTCACATTTTCATTGTTGTTTTCACGTCTTGATTCATGTAATGCTCCTCAAATGAAATAACCTCCAAAAGGGTTTATTATAGATCCAAAGCCCAGTCAGCTCAAGTCCCACTTCCAACTTGAAGCCTTCCCTGGCTACACTTGCCCTCATTAAATAGTGACTCTCCCCATTTATAATCTAATTAGAGACTATCTTGTAATTTCTGTGAATTGTTTCACATGGGTTCATTTTTTTCTCTCTCTGCCTAAATCAGCAGTTCCTTACCTGGAATCCATGGACAAATTTCAAAGGGACTGTAAGCTTAGTTTTAAAAAATTGATAACTGTATTTCACTATAACTAATATACTTTGTAATTCTATGTATTTGCTTGATTCATTTAAAATATTATTCTGAGAAAGGGATCAAAGGCTTCACCAGATTGCCAAAGGGATCCATAACACAAAGAAGGTTAAGGTTCTCTGGACTATAGGGTAGCCTCCATTAAGTGCAAGGACTGATGCTTTGTTCCCTACATATCTCAGCATAGTGCAAAACACTGTGTAGGACATGGGCTGGTCAGAAAGAAGATCTCTTTTTGTATGTGGGTCAAGGAGACCTTGGATTTATAGCTCTTCCTAGCCCTTCTATTCATTTCATTTTTTAAATTTTTTTCCAGGGGAAGTCAATGAATACTTATTATTCAATAATCCCACTAAGGGCAGTCCTTTACAAGCAATTAGTATGGATGCTGAAGAGCTGGCCTAATCTTTTTTAGTTTCAATCTTACTATTGATGGACATAACCTTATTTGTTTAAATAATCTGAAATTTGGTTGTTGTTAGTATAGTTATTTTAATACCAGGAGAACTGAATAAAACAGAAAGTAAACACAGAAAGGTAAATTAGTGGTGATTTGTTCTGAAGGGAAAAAAACCCACTTTTTTAAGAGGAAAGAACTAGTGAGGAGACATTATTTTACGTGCCTAGTTAACTTAGCTGCACTTGGCAATTCTGAAACACATGGGATGCACACCATCAAATAGGGGATTTCTGAAATTACTGTTGTATGCTAATTACTCATTTTAGGTAGTGGTTTTTCTGAACCAGTAAATGATCCTAGGCCTTCTGTCTCACTGAGGAAAAAAAAAAGTTCCAAGTCGGGGACTGTTAGTCACCAGTGTAGGAACTGCCACATTTCTAAAATCTGAATAGAAATGAATTCAATAAAGAGAGACATAATGACGGATTTATAAAAGTAACGTTCCTTCACATAATGGGTTTTCTATTCTAATGTTTCTTTACTGTAATCCTTTAAAATTATGCAAAAAATTTATTATTTAAGTGATAGTAAAGAATTCATTAAAAGATTAATAGTTCTGGTTTACCAATTCACTTACTAGGTCACTTAATTATTTAGTTCATTAATTCTGTAAATGTCAGACTTACCGTGAACTCTGGTGATTTGCATAAGTAAGGTTATAGTTCTACTAGCAATCACAGTCTAACAACTTCAAATAGGAGCTTGGCATCATTTATATATTTCAGATAAAATAAAATCTCTCTCTCTCTTTCTCTCTCTCTCCTTTCTCTCATCCCTCTCCCTTACCAATGGAGATCCAATAACAGAGCAACTGTAACAATTTAATCTAGCTATTCAGGCCCCGACCTTTTCCATTTAAAAGGTCTGTGGTGGGTAGCTGAAAAAAAATTTCCAAAGAGTAGCAAGAAAATAGCATTGAGATTAAGCAATATTACAGACTCTTCTTTTGAAAAAAACATGGGTTCCATTTTAAGAATTCTTATCATTGATGGAACTATCAAGTCTTCTAAGGATGCATATTTTATTTTATTTATTAAAAATGGTTACTCACTGGGATCGCTTCAAGAGAATCAACATCTCATTATCATAAGGGTCCTAGAGCAGAGTTGGCAGTTCATATATAATGAATATCATTTACACCATGCTAATGCATTCACATCACTCACAGGCACTGTTTACATTTATTACTTGTGAGTCTATACAATATAAAATTGGCACATTATTAGATTTAACAGTGGAATTAGTGTAAATAGCCGTCAGCTGTTATTTAATCTTCAATACTAGTCATCCGGACAATGCAGAGAGCAAGATGTACTTTTTATTTTTGTTCCCCACATGCACTGTTTCCCATTTGTTTAGTAAGTCTGAAAGGAGAAAATCAGCTGTTGGTTGTGGAAGGCAGGAATTATCAGTAAGGTAGTTTTGAAGTCTCTGGACTATGTAAGAGCCCATAAACTGCATTGAACTCTGCAAGCCAATCCTCTGGGCCATTGTTTATCATACTTGTGGTTTGTTTTTTCCCTTTTCAGATATGCCTTTGGGAAAATTCTATTTGTTTGTAGGCTGGCCTCAAAATATCACACTAGTGCCTCTTGGTTTCCCTAAGGGATTATCTTCAATTTATATGGATCTTAACTTCTTATGAGTCTAACCCTTCCAAAGGCAAAAGAAGTGTAGATTGATGGTGACAAAAGAATGTGGATCTTGCAGAATATTTGATCCAACACCATGGTCAGTTATTAGGTTCAAGGTGGCTTAGCATATAACAATGGTCCTTTTCCTTGTGGTCCAGAGGCCTCAAATAATCTTATTTTTTTGTCCTTTTCTGTTCCTTGCTTTCACTTTGAATCTTGGGACTTATCTCACCTTCTCTTCTTTGTCTGACTACTCCAGTCTATCCAGCTAATATTGAGCCCCTGCTCAATCAGCTTTTGCTGATTCCCTATGATCTGACTCCTCTCTCCACTCTCCTGACTTGATTCATCTTCAAAATTTTCATCTCTCCTCTGCTTTACTCATGATTCTGATATCCAGTTCATCCTGACTCTGACCCTCACCCCCACCCCCTTGGTGAAACATTTCTTCCCATCAAAATAAGCAGATCAGCTCAGCTCTGACCAAATTTTCTAGCTGACTCAAGCTTGATGATAAATGATGAACAGTTAGAATATAGAAAAATGGAGAAATTAAAAGCCAGGTTATTCCAAGGGAAAACTTGTGCTATAGGCCACAGGAAAGGAAAGAGATATGGCAATGCATAGAAAGTATTATAAAATTTTATTTTTTTGTTCAGGAATCACAGACCTATGAGGATTAGATCAGACTAACAACAGTTCATTGACCAACAGTCTGTAACATGCAGAGATAATGGCCATTTACACTACACAGTTCCCTTTTCCATTCTTGTTCTTGCTATACATAACTATGAGAAAGGAGAAATCATGGTAGAATGACACAATGGGAAGCTGGAATATGTACACTCTCTTCAGTGATAGAAGCCATGACCCAGTTATACTGCAAGTGACAACCACATACCATATGGGAACTTGCCGGAAAGAACTTATCCATTAAGACTGCATGTTACAAAACAAAAGCATATGGAAAAAAAGCATTCTGTGCTTTGACTATCTCATCTGTCAAATGTAAATGATTAAATCTGAAAGCAAACCAAAGCATTTTAGAAACTGTTTCTAGTTTATTCTTTGAGAATTATTATGGTTAAAATAAGAAAGGACAGCATATAGTTAAAGTGCTTCATTCTCCTTTTGGAAATTGCTAAAGATTTTTAAGAATGATATCGAACCTATTTCCAATGGCTTCCTCTTGGAAATCCATTCTTTATTTTCCTTGGCTTTCCTGCTGATATCAATGCACTTTCCTCATCCCTTAGATTTTTTTTTTTTCATTTGGTTTTGGTTTGGAAATGATCCCTCAAAGTGACTATGAGATTTTTTTCATTGACCTCAACTCAGTTTCCTAGGCATGCTTGCCAGTTTCTCTCAATGCTACTTCCAAAGATACCTAATTTCCAATTTCACTCAGTGTTCTATCTGACAGAGCTCTGTTCTAGATCTAGTTTTTCTCTTTTTCCTATTTATATGTTTCTTGCATTGTCATATTTATCTTATGATCTTTAGTAACTTCCTCTAACCACTCAGATAATCTGTAACCCTTGTGCTGGATGGAGTCTCTATTCTGATACAAAGGTCCCTGATATACTCCAGGGATTTCTACAGTTTTGGCTACTGTCCCCTACTGGTCACCCTTACCCAGAGAATCTGAGAAATTCAGGATCTGGTACTTAACCATGGTGTAGTCATTTTTATAAGCTGACAGGTTCCCAATGTTTAAAGAATTAATAAGCTTATTTAAAGGGTAAGGAAAACAAGACATCTACCAGAGCCTCTGCTAGCATTCATCTCTTCTCATTCTCCTACCTAGAGGTCTAGATATACATCAGACATTTATAAACATAGCCATATAGTAGCTGTTATCTCTATGTCTGTTCAGTGGTTCCTCAGCATATATGCTTTACTTTGGCCTTCCATACTTCTGGTACTCTCTTCCATGATTCCTTTGACCATATTCAGTGTCATTATACCCACAGTCCTCCAACATATGGCACTGTTTACTTCTACCTTTATGTAAAGATCTGATCTGCTCCCAAGTCCACTCCCATAGTTCCTGGCTATAAAGATTACAAGCCAACAACTTGGGACTCTTTGTTTCTCATTCTATTAGAGTACCCAACAAAGAATTCTTCTCTGATATTCTCTGTCTCTCTCTCTCAACAAATCTTACTTCTATAAATATGCCTAACTGTTAGGACAACCATACTTATAATCCTTTACATGCTACTATTTTAGGGCCCATGCTACTCTCCCAAAGGACTCTGTCTCATTTTCTCCCTCCAAACTTCATGTTCCATAGATCCTGGCGTTGGTGAGAAAAATCAATTAATGCTTGATACTTTCCTGTGCTTTTTGGACTGGGAAATAGAAGACAGGTAAATAAAGCTGAATGACTGAGCATCCATTCTCTCATTACTTAGCTCCATTCTCTTTGAATCTTCCTATCAGTCAAAAAGTTGTGAGACCCTGAAAATTAGATCAGATGTGGCTCTTTTCACTAAAGTTGTAGTTGCTCAGAAGTTGTGAAGTACATGACCCAGTTTGTTATTGGAGGTACATTGTATAGCACTTTGCCACATTTGAAGAAATATTAAAATATTTAAAGATCAAATCACTAAACTGTTCCCATATTCCTTCCACAGGTAACTCAGACTCCGTCACTGAAGAAATCTTGGAATTGCTTTTCTTAATTCTTGAACACAAGGACCACCTAATCCTACGAAACTTTAAAGAAATTGAGAGTGGGCTGAGTGGCATTTAGAATGAATTTTCCTAGAGGAACAGCAGAAATGGATGAAGAAGGAAGAGAAGCAAATGAATTCAAGAGTATAGGTTGCTCTGGTGGTACATTTTGAAATAGAGGTTGAGAATCTTGGTCTATAAGACTGAAGAAGTCAGTAGAAGGCCATTCAGAGGACAGACAAACATGGTTAGAATGTTGTATGAAAATTTCAATTCAATTCCACAGATAGCTACTATTACTATTAAGCATCTACTTTGTACTATGCTGGGCACAAAAGAAGAGAAATTTGAAAGTGGCATGGAGAGGTAAAATAGAGGTAAAAACAATGCCAAATAATAGCAAGTCACCAGGTTCTGGACTAAGGGTGTGGTCAAGTTGTATTAGTGGGAAGAAGCAGTATATAACATGCAGAGACAATATGTTCCAGATAGAAGAGAATAGAAGAGAAATATGGCAAATATAATTGGACCTTACACTCCTACAGCATGTTACTAATTATTAAATGCTTTTATACACATGATGTCATCTTATCCAAACTATAGCTCCAGGATGAATGAATGAATCAAATGAAAAGGTACTTATTAAGTACTTACTATGTAGTAAGCACTGGGATATAAAGTCAGAAAATAGCATCCCTCTTTAACAATGAAAAAACTGGGAGATTAGATGACTTGCCTAAAGTTACATAATCTCTAACTGGCAATGTTAAGTCTCAGGGTCTTCTGGCTCCTAATCCAGTGTTCTTCCATTGTACTCTATTGATTATGTGAGAGACAGCAAAAAGTCAAGTTTCCACAGAAGTTATTAGTTGATGAAGTCATTGAGAATGTCAGATAATAAGAAAAACCAACAGACTACATGTGGACTCAGCCAATTAGGAGACAGACAATGGCCTTCAGAAAGTCACAAAATTTTTGATAAGAAGGTACAGGCCAGAAACTGGTCTAAACCAGTCAGGAAAAATGACCTAGAATAACCTGGAGAAGGTTTTTCTTCACTGTGTTTGCTTAATGAACCTCATGGATATAAGAAGACACACCCCACATAAAATTATCCCTCCGTTTTCTGATCATGGGTTTTATGTTAAAGCATGTTTTGGAGGGGGTAGTTACGCATTGAGCATGTAGAGAAGATGGTGATCTTATGGAGAACAAACCAAATCAACTTCTGGTGGAAAGATTTGTTTGCAGCTAATGGTATATAGCTCATCTCACTTCCATATTCAGTGCTCTTCCTTCCTAACGGAGAAGAGGGGTTGAGTCTGCATTGGGCCAAAGGTGTTCAATTCCTCTGAACTCTGTTGCAATAAATTTTCCTTGATATCTTATTAGTGTCAAGCATATCTCTAACAATTACTAGGGTAGGCAGGTAACACAGATGATGGAGTACAGGGCCTGGAGTCAGGAAGACTCATTTTCCTGAGTTCAAATCTGGCCTCAGACACTAACTAGCTGTGTGACCCTGGGCCAGTCACTTAACCCCACTTGTCTCAGTTTCCTCATCTGTAAAATGAGCTAGAGAACAAAATGCCAAACCACTGTAGTATCTTTGCCTAGAAAATGCATAGCTGAAGAGTTGGACATAACTGAAAACTACTTAGCAACAATACTATTGATTATATCAAGTCCCATAAACCGCTAAAAGGCTGGGCATATGTTATATCTCTCTCTCTCAAGATCCATGTTAGCATTTCTGGATGCCTATTAGATATCTTCATGTTTCCATCTGGATATCCCACTCATACCTCAAGGATGACATGTCTAAAGTTGAACTTATTATTTTCTCCTTATTTTCTTGCATTTCTTCTCTCTACCAATGGTACTACCATTGGTTAGTACCACATAATTGACCATATGTTCATACTGAGTTATCCTTGACCCTTCACTCTTCACATCGATTCCACCTTCTCAATATCTCTTGTATATGTCCTCCCTTCACCATTCAGACTTCTATAATAAAGGTTTAAGCCCTTCTTTCTCTTCCCAGTCTATTGCAATGACCTCCTAATATATCTAATTTCAAGCATACTTTACTTTATGTGCTCTACATTCTTATTAGACTTCATTAGAAATTCTCATAGGCAGCTGGTGAAGTGGTGGATAGAGTTTTGGGTTCAGAGTCAGAAAGACCTGAACTCAAATTTGGCTTTAGATGCTTTTTAGCTGTGTGATCTTGGGCAAGTCACTTATTCTCTGTTTGCCCTAGTTTTTCCAACTGTAAAATAAAGATAATAATAGTACCTCCCTACCTTGCAGGCTTGTTGTGAGGATCAAATGAGAAAATATCTGTAAAATAGCTTAGCACAGTGCCTAGCACATGACAGGTACTACATAAATACTTGTTGCCTTCTCTTTCCTTCTCATTACCTCTCATTTTGACTATTATAGTATTGAGAGAAGTGATTATTTTCCTATTATATTAATAACTAATTATTAAATTAGAATTAAGGATTTTCTTTTCTATTTCCTCATGCAGGAACCAGCCCCTGTAGGTCTTTCAGTCATTCTCTGAAGGACATTGCTGATAGGTGAGATTGCTCCAATTCTCCAGGTACATGTTCTGTGATCTTGGGCAGGATACCACCCAACTAGAAGACCTTACAAATAGAATCCATACTAGGCCAGTTTTTGCTCCAAGGACGTGAGCCCCTGTCCTTGGAACACTCTATTAGAATGTAGAGTGACCTAGCTTATGAGGAGAAAACTGACCAGAGTGGTCTGAGCAGAGTTAGATGCAGATTGCTGGAGGTAGTTGAGTTTTATGATCAAATTATGTTCTCAGGAGGAGTGAGTGAAGACTTTTTTGCTTACCTTCTCATCAATATATCCACCCTCTCATTAATTGTTCACCAATCATAGCTGATATTTACCTATCAAGGCACTCCATTTTCTAAAGGTATTTTAGTATTCAAAGATCTCTATGGTTTTATTTTTCAGTGTCAAGAGACCAATGATCATCAATTTATTTATTATTAGCTCCCTAATTAATAAATTGATTATTACTTACCCAGAAACTCTGTCTCAGAATTTTCATTCACAATAGTACCTCCTCTCATCTCACTCCATCCAATATATCCTCAATCAATTCCATACCTCTCAGAACTTCTGAAAATGTCTTCCAAACATACGGGTGTGACCATGCCATCCTTCTTATTCAGGGACTTCTTTTACTTAGAAGTGTCTGTGATCTTGTTGGTGTGCATATGCTCTCTCATGAGGACAGATGACAATCCATTTATATCATCTCATTCTTTTGTCTAGGACATCCTGTAATATTCAAACTCCTGAATGCTAGGGGGCTTCCTACAGTCTCTTAATATTGGAGAGCTCTCTTTGGAGCATGGACTGTCCATTCGTTATACCTGGTGTTGCATGTCTGCCTTGACTCAGATTGATCAGGTTTGAGATTAGAATGAAATGAGACACCTGTAGACTCTTTAACAGTTATAAAAAGGAGGTTTACCTAGCTATGGCATGAAAAGGATCCTCAGCAAAGATACAGCACTAACTCAGGTAGATGCAGCTCTCTCTCCACACACGTGTCTGGTCTGCAGCGCAGGATGTGGTGACTCACATGGACACTGGACAGTTGTCAAGTCTGAAATGAACTTATTCCTTACAGATTGGCTACTTTTATCCTCTTAGTCTATTAGGAAGCTGCATCAGTGGTTGGAGCCTTTGCACCCTAAACCAACGTAGTCTTGGAGACAGCTTCTTTGCATTTTAATTGGGGGAAATTTTAACTTGCATAGTGAAGACCCTAGTAGAGTTTGCTCCCATCACACCTTGCTCTCACTACATGACCATCTCACTTAATTTTCCAGTTATATACATTTTAATAATATACTTTACTCAATTTCTGTACAATTCTTCATTGGTAATATGCTGTTGTCTAATCATGCCAATCATGAATCTTTCCATTACTCTTTGAGTGACTTGTAACTTTAATATTTTTTGGAAACTATGGAATTCCATGACTCATAGCCATAAATCATCATCTTCATGTCACAATTAAGTTTCATAGTCAATCTTCCTGGTGGAAATTAATTTTCATTGTCTATCATATGTAGCATAATCTCTGTAACCTAGATCTTCACAATCTGGTTCCAATCTACCTTTTCAATCTTTTATCATGTTATATCCATTTACAAAAATTGTGTTCCTGCCAAACAATCCTTGGCCCTCACAGTACCTTTCTCATTGTGGAATATCCAAATCTTCCCACCCTGGAATATCCCTTAGCTAGGCCCACCCCCTTCTCTAATTGATGAGTGTCTCGTGGGACCTCTATTTTGTAGAGGAGGCCCAGGTTAGCCAGTCTTCATTCCCCTTCTGATTTCCAGACTTTAAAACCATACCTTTGCTGGTGTGTCATCTTGGAACTTTCCTGAGTTCCTAGGGCCTCCTCACCCTGGAACATCTAATCACTTCATGGCCTTCATCTCTACCCATCTCCCAGAGCATTGTGAATGCTTAATAAATGCTTCTTTCTTTCTTTCTTTCTTACTTTTCTTTTCTCTTCTTCCTTCCTTCTTTTTCTTTCTTTCTTAATTCTTTCTTTCTTTCCTGCCTTTCTACTTTCCTTTCTTTCCTTTTTTCCCTTCCTCCCTTTGTCTTCCTCCATATTCCCTTATTTTATTCTGCTTTTCCAAAAACTGAATCTTGGCTTAAGTCATTCTCAATCTATAGGTCAACTCTATCATTCCCCTCTTCCTCCCCACCCTCCAATACACATCCTCATCAAACTATTCCTTCAAGGTCCTATTCGTTTGCCATTTGCTACATGAAACCTTCACTTGTCTACCTTCTCTATATTCACCACAAGTCACAAATGATTTCTTCCTCACTGAATTTGTCATAACTCTTCGTGTTATGGTTAGCTGTGTCTAAGTCCTCCCTACCATTCTAAATTATACACAGGCCCCTTGAAGGGAGTTTCTGTGTTTGATTTCATCTTTATAACGTCAGCATCCAACACATGCTTTATATTTGATAGCCAATCTGTGGTCCAGTCAAACTGTAATCCTCTCTTTTCTTTGTTACGGAGAGAGTACTCTGTCTCCCACCTCTGTACCTTTGTAGTGGTTATCTTCCATGTCTAAAATGCAATTTTTCTTCACCTCAGCTTCATAGATTTCCCCTTTCTGTCAAGATGTGATTCAAACACAACTTTCTATATGAATTTCTACCTGATCTTTCCAAATACTAGCATATTTTCTCCCTAATTACCTTCTATTTAACTTGTTGTTCAGTCATTTGTCATGAAAGTCAATTGCAAATCATATCATCATCTGTGTGATGTCATGGTTTTCTTTAAGAATGAAGGACAAGCTACAACCTGCCTGAATGAGGACCCAGCTAGCAATTTCCAATTGGGCAACTCACTTCATCCTCATCCTCGTCTTCATTTGCTCTCCTCTCCCATACCTTTACCTGAGGGTACTCTGCACAAAGGATGGCTAAAAGCTACCTAGTTAACTTGGGGTTTACTGGTTAGATTTTTTTTCTCAAACATCAAGCATTAAACCTAATTCACTCTGGATCTCATGGACTGGACAACAATAAGTCCCTGCCCAAGCACCACTTAATGGTTATTTTTTGGACCCTCCTGACTCAGAGTGAACATAAGTAGTAATTGTTTCTCTTTGAGTCAGCAACCTTGAGGGTCTTTCCTTCCCAGTTTGATTATTTTTAAATTAAAAGGGCCAATCCCTGACTCACTTCTTTTTTTTATATTAATTTTATTTATTTTTAGTGTTCTACAATCACTACCATATAACTTAGATAATTTTTTCCCCCTACCTACTCCACACCTCTCCCTTCCCTCTCTGAGACAGCATACAATTCTGTATAGGATCTACACACACCTTCCTATTAAATATATTTTCACTATAGTCATGCTGTGTAGAAGAACTAAAATGAATGGGAGAAATCATGTAACAGACCAAAACATAATGCAGACAAAAAAATGATCTGCTACATTCTGTGATTAACTTCCATAGTTCTTCCTCTGGATGTGGAGGGAATTTTGCCTTAGAAGACCATTGAGAATTTTTTTTTTAAGTCCTTACATTGCTATAAATACCAAGTCTACCAGAAAAAAACTCTCACACACTGTGGTTGTTGCTGTGCACAAAGTTCTCCTGGTTCTGCACCTTTCACTCAGCATCAGATCATATAAGTCTTTCCAGGCCTCTCTGAAGTCTTCTTCTTCATCATTTCTTTTAGCGCAATAGTATTCCATTACATTCATATACCATAATTTATTTAGCCATTCCCCAGTTGATGGGCATCCCCTTGATTTCCAGTTTTTGGCCACCACCACAAAGAGTGCTGCTATAAATATTTTTGTACATGTGGGACCCTTTCCCATTTTTATGATCTCTTGGGGATACAGTCCTAGAATCAACATTGCTGGGTCAAAGGGTATACACATTTTTGTAACCCTTTGGGCATAGTTCCAAACCACTCTCCAGAATGGTTGGATGAGCTCACAGCTCCACCAACAATGAATTAGTGTTCCAACTCTCCCACATCTTCTCCAACATTTGTCATTTTCCTGTTCTGTCATGTTTGCCAGTCTAATAGGTGTGATGTGGTACCTCAGAGTTGTTTTGATTTGCATCTCTCTAATCAAAAGTGATTTAGAGCATTTTCATGTGATTATAGATATCTCTAATTTCTTCCTCTGAAAATTGCCTGTTCATATCCTTTGACCATTTATCAATTGAGGAATGACTTGGATTGTTGTACAATTGACTCAGTTCTCTATATATTCTAGAAATGAGGCCTTTATTCCTGAAATTTGCTGTAAAAATTCTTTTCCAATATATTACAACCCTCCGAATTTGGTTGCATTGAGTTTGGTTATGCAAAAACTTTTCAGTTTAATGTAATCAAAATTATCCATCTTGCACTTCATAATGCTTTCTATCTCTTCGTTAGCCAAAATTTCTTCCCTTCTCCATAAATCTGATAAATACACTAGTCCTTGCTCCTCCAACCTTGTAAGGGGTTTGGAACTCTTGGGTTATCAGGGTCATGGTGTCCTTGGGAGAAATCTCTTGGGACGTCATGTCCTTGCATGACTTATGTGATGGACCACCCTTAAGCAATAACTGACCTTCAGCAATTATGTTGAGCAAGAGCAGCAACAGCCAAACACGTAAACTCAGCACACAGTGTATATGAGCTTCTTGCATGCATGGAAGTAGAATGCCTATATATACCCTGAGCTAGCTGAGAATAAACGGAGTGCATACCATCCTTGCTCCTGCCTCATTCATTTGCTCCCGGAAGAAAGATCTCATGCAGGCATAAGATCTTTGGGGGACTCAACACAACCTGACTAACTTCTTAAAGAGGCCTGTTCACTGAATGAGCATTGCTTCATGCAAAGCGAGAACCTGAAAAAACCTTAGCTTAAAAGGATCGAGGTCTCCCACTGCATTCTGGACCATCTCTAGTCATCCTGATTACTATCTGGCCATCCGACCCAGATGACTCTGGAGGGGAAAGTGAGGCTGGTGACTTTGCTCAGCTCTCCCTCACTCAAATCAAAGTCAACTGCAAGTCATGGCATCATCTGCCTGATGTCATGGTCTTCTTCCAAAATGAAGGACAAAAGCCACAAAACAACACACAACACAGTCTCTTAGTCTCTTTATTGACCCCATTTGGGGATTTCTTGACAAAGATACTGGAGTGGTTTGCCATTGCCTTTTCCAGCTCATTTTACAGATGAGGAAACTGAAGCAAACAGGGTTAAGTAAATTGTCCAGAGTCACACAGCTAATGTCTGAGGTCAGATTTGAATTCAGGAAGAAGCGTTTTCTTGAATCTAGTCCTTATGCTTTATCCACTGTGCTACCTAGCTGTCACATCCTATTTAACTACCTTGTTTTTATTTTTTAAGTATATATCTCTTTGCCATCTTGCCTCCCCAGATAAGCTCATTGAAAGTAAGGATTATCAGTGAGCCTGGTGGAGCATTCCTGCAATCTCAGCTAGTGAGGAGGCTAAAGCTAGAAGACATCCTGAGCTCAGGAGTTCTGAGAAGTAGTGACTTATGCTACTCAAGTGTCTGTACTAAGTTTGTCATCAATATCAACAGTAATCTATTGATCTCAATGTGTGATCCTGGGAGCAAGAGGCCATCAAATTATCTAAAGTGAGCATCTTCAAAGCTTCTGTGTTGATCAGTAGTGGGATCAAGCCCCTGGTGAGTGAGTAGCTCCTGCACTTCCAGACTGGGAGAGATGAAGAGACCCAGTCAGGAAAAAAAAAGAGAAAGAAAATAGAGCTTATTTAATTTTTTAGTGTCTATATCTAGAGCTTAGCACATTTCTTGATATATAGTAGATGCTCAGCAAATGTTTGTTGATTTATTGATGGATATTTAACAAATACTTTTGTTTTACTACAAATTAAATTCTAGACCTAAGGACCTACATTCAAGAACCTAGGATATAAGACAGGGATAAGGGGAAAATTTGAGCCCTATCTCCTGTTGTTTTGCACTTTATACACAGTCAAACAGGTTTTGGGAATCTAAATACTTTGGGTAGAAGTAATCTATTTTAATTGGTACTTACTAAGACATATATGGGGACAACAAGGGTTGTAGAATGGGGGGGAAGCAAATATATATGTGTTTCTGAATGTTGGATTTTTAATTATATAATTCAAGAAGGTTGGCAAAAGATATGTTGATACAGAAGTATGCAGTATATTGAACAAGTTTATTAAGTTGGTCATTAGTGAATTTTGAAAATAAGAAGTTACTAAGCCTACCCTTAAGGAATACTCTAGCTCTATTTAACATTTTCACCTCCTATCTATCATCATTACTCAAAGCCACTTGTGGCTGACCACCTATTTAACCACATAGCCATTCCCCTATATTTATACTGAGTTCAGCTGAATAAAAGTTGTCTACTGGGAGACTCTGCCTATCAGGGCTAAAAGGATATTATTAATGTTACTGAGCCAGAACATTACTCAGCATTTATTGATCACTGGATTATTAATCTGATGCTTGCTTACTAAAAGATAATATTGGAAATAATTATTTTTACCATCTTTACTTAACAGTAAGGTAATTAGTTAGATTGACACACAAACTTCTTTAAATTCCCCCCTTTATCCTGTTACACCTCCCTAGTAAATGTTAAATGTTTTACGTGAAGAGCCATAACTATTCATTTTGGTGGATAAGTGCTAAGTGACTAAGGCTAAGTGACACAAAATACCCAATCAATTCAATTACAGGGGGTGATGGTAGGCAGCAATACTCATATAAGAAGGATAGGATCCATATCGGAAAGCATTTGTGTGGTCTACCCTTGATGGAGGAGGAAACAGGTTATAAGGTAGCTACTTATTTTAACTAAGTTTTTTCTACAGTATATTTCTGAAAGATTAGTGCCTTCTAAATTCTAGCACCCAGGAAAAAGTGTGTTCATAGCTCCCTAGTTCCAGCTCATTTCATGTGTCAATACAACTAAGAATCTACTCCCTCCTCCCACCTTTCCTTAATATAAAGGAGATTCAAAGGAGGGAGTCCCCGTGTGAATTGAAGACTTCAGTGTGTGTGTGTATTAGGGATTATCTAATGCCAGGCAAGGCTAGGCACCCAAGGATGCAGTAAGATGAAACCACACCATCCCCCACCTCTGGGCTGCTCACAGGATCACCTTTTTTTGTTGTTGTTAACTCTTTCTCTGGGTTCAAAAGCAGTCTGATATAGACTCTAATATACTTAATAATTTCTAAATTTACAGAAACTCTCAAATTGGCCTATTTCACCTATTTTGTACTAGGAATAAGGAACTCTCTCCTCTAGTGGGAAAGTTTTCCTTCTCTCAGACTTGAACCATAAAACTGTAAGCTGAGACTAAAGAATCACTCTTAATAGACATATGATTAGCAGTATCAGTGACACAGATGATGTAAGTAGACACTAAAACAAAGAATTGCAAGTAGGGACATGAATCAGATGACTAGAGTGTGTGATGTTCGAAAAAGGAGTAGGGCTTGAGCCTGGGAAGAAGAGAGTGTTTCAGAGACTAGGGCTGAGCAATCAAGGGCAGAGCTCAGCAGCAGGACTAGGTGAAGGAATGTCAAGGTAGACAGGGGTGGAGATTAATGGTTCTGGAAGCTAACAGGTAAGATGAAAAGGACAGTTTGGAGTATGGCTGACAAAGATCGAGTCTGAACTGGAGAGGAAGAAGCAGTAGATGAGAGAGAAGTCACAATCAGTGTCTGAGTTAAAAGCTAGATAAATGGAGAGAATCATTTACTGAAGTGTTCTGTGTTGCAATGCAAAAAGGGCTAGTTTTGTATTCAGAGGACGTAGGTTCAAATCCTGGTTCTTCCATTTCTTACCCATCTATATGACCTCAAGTTTTTCATCTATAAAATGGGAAGGTGGGACTGGACAACCTTTAACATCCCTTCTAGTTCTAAATCTATGATCCCTATTACATTTGCTGTTGCAGTAAAGATTTGCCAAGTGTAACCTTTTAAATGTACAACTGAGAGATTTCCCTTAACAACTCTACCCTTCTGTCAAAGGGCCTGTTAGGGTGAATTTTATTCTCTCTAGATTAATAGTGAGGGAAATACATTTTGACTTGGGTCAGGGTGACTGGTCTGATTTAAAATACTCTAAGAATGACTATATCTGAGTATGGGGTTGCATCTGAACCCAGACACAGTTTGAGCTTCTGTGATAAGTGTGGATAGCAACTCTAGGCTGTGATTGGAATGGCCCACCCAGATACAGCAAGCTGCCAAGTCTTGGTTTAGGATATTATTTTTCTTTTGATATCAACATCTACTTTATGTTCAATTCCCATGACATCTTTTAAGCAAAGCAACTCGTTGCTTAGATTAGATATTCTTTTCCAGTTCGTATCTTGGTGACATTTTTTTGGCCTAACGTATCTTCCCAGAGGCCCTTCTTTTCTTCTCTTTTCCATAGGTCCCCACATCCTGCCTACTACCCGTCCCCTTTGGGTGAAACAAATCTAGGCCATTTATAATTTTCTTAAGAGGAGGAATGAAGATTATATACTCCCTGAGGGCAGGAAATGTATTCTCCATAATCTATTACATACCCCATGGAAATTTAGAACAGAGCCTAATGTGTATAATGTGTTTTATATATATATATATATATATATATATACACAATGTGTATAATAAATATTAGTTTATAATGATGATTGACAAAGAAAATTCATGAGACATTAAAGTGACATTTTAACTTTAAAAGTATCTGAGAAAAATAAGGTATAGTCTAATTAGGTATATATACTCCCCCTAGATATCAGGGGACCTGAGTTCTAGTCTCTGCTGCTAACTGACTTTAGAACTTTGCACATCAGTAAACTCATCTGTAAAATGGAGATGACGATACTTGATAGACTTGTAAATCACAAATGAGCTGTGATAAATCATATGAAGTCACTTTTAAAATTTACAAAGCATTATACAAGTGGCAGAATGGATAGAGGGATGATCTGGGAATCAGGAAAAACCTTGTTCATGTCTTGCTTGACACATACCAGCTATTCAGCCATAGGCAAGTCATAACTTCCCAGTGTCCTCAAGGAGCTAGCACTATAAATTAACTTGTAATATAAGCCAAGGATGGCATTCTCTAAGATAAAGGAGACATACAGGTTAGTGGTTTTTTTAGCTTTTCTTTTCTTCTTAAGAAGCTCAGAAACTACATTGAAAAATCCATTCTAGAATTTTACTAGGAATGCATTTGAAGTGTACTGTCCTGCACCTATTAGAAGCCAGTCTTTTCCTCCTTTTGAAAGTTGTACGATGTTCTATCAGCTCTAGTTTAAGGATATTTTACCTACTCTCTATGATTCCTCAAAGCTTACTAACAGTGTTTCTGTAGACACATTTAAAGATTGTTCAAGATTCCGGTACGTGATTCATCTATACCCAGAGACGTGGAACTCATTTAATGCAGGTAAGTGCTTTTTTGCAGTTATCTTAGCCTCTATTCCTTCTTAATGAAGTTTATCCTATCATTTCTAGTTTGAAGATGGATTTCCTCAGTGGAAAAGACAGAAACAAAATGGGAATTGAATAGTTCTGCTTTCTTTATTATCATCTATTAACATGAAATAATCTTCCCGAAGAAATAGATCTATTCCCTATCTTTTCTCCCACCCAAACTGTTAAAAAGCCCTTTCTTATTATCTTGAAAAAATTTCATGTCTCTTATTATTTACATTCCTGAAGTTTTACATCATCTTTTTGTATTTGTCCCTCATCAAATAATACCCTTTCCATTTTTATCATATTTTTTTCAAAATTTAAGACCATCAGAGAATTCCTTGTGTAGCTACATTGATCTTTAAAATTTTCTCTCTTTTTTATTCTTACTGAAACTGCTCATGATCATAAGATCATTTTCTAGAAGGGGTTCAAGAATATCACAAATAATGTATTTGTCAATCAATAAACATTCACTAAGCATCACCTACATACAATAATAATTTCTATATAATGGATAGATTTACATATTGAATACTAAATATTGTAGGTCCCCTGAAATGTTTTATGGTTCAGGCTCTGACATAAATTGTTTGCTTTTAGATGAACCACATCAATTTCCAGAAAACATAACATTTTTTAAAAAGCTTATTCAAAAGGACTTCTACAATGCCATTAATGTTTAGGAGATATTTATTCTATGTAGAGTGCTGCAGTGGTACTGGAGGAGATGCAAAGTTTAGATAAAAAATTGTAATTTCACTCATGCAGAATACGTTCCAGTAGGGGGATAAGACATATGGGTAACCATTATACAAAATAAGAAACGAACATTAAAGAAGTGCAGAATAAGCATCTAAGGTTCAAATCAGGGGACAGAAAGTCACTGATGGAGAGATCAGGTAAGTTTTCTTGGAGGAGGGGACAGCTGAGTTGAGATTTACAGGATTCAACAGGTAAATTCAACAGGAGGGAGATCTTTCAAAGTCCAGGGATCATCATGAGCAAAGGCATGGAAGTAGGAAAGCACAAGGCAGGACAGACAGTAGTCTAGTTTTCTTAGAATTTAATATATGTATGGGAATAATATGAGATGAGGCCAGAAGGCAGTGGGATATCAGAATGTGGATGGCAGACAGAATAGCTATACCTTTACTCAACAGGTAGTGGGGAGCTACATGAAAATTTCAGGGGCAGCTAGGTAGTGGGGTGGATAGAGTGCCAAGTCTGGAGTCAGGAAGACTGGAGTTCAAATTCAGCCTCAGACACTTACTAGCTGTGTGACTCTCGGCAAGTCACTTAACCCTGCTTGCCTCAGTTTCCTCATCTGTAAAATGAGTTGTAGAAGGAAATGGCAAACTGCTCTAGTATCTTTGCCAAGAAAACCCTAAATGGCGTCACAAAGAGTTGAACATGACTGAGACAATAGAAAATTTGAAGTGTACTGACATTTGCTACATATAAGGAATACCTGTCTGACAGTAGTACAAAGGATGGATCAAACAGGGGAAAGAATGGAACCAGGAACATAACATTTTCAAGTTGAAGTGCAATGTGTTGTTTTTTTTCTTGGTTCTGAAGTGCGGAAATGTGCAGGATAAATTCTCTGAGCAGTGCAGGTTACATACCTATGCCCTGTACCCCTTCATTGTGGCAGCTGATTTTTTTTAAAATTGTCACCTGCTCATTCAATTCAGCTAGGAGACAGGTAGGTGGAGCCTGTCACTCCTATGAAGGGCAATAGCTGATATTGTGCATTTTACCAACATAGTTAACTGTCTTATCTATAAGGACAATTCAGGATAGGAACTGAGGGAAGTGATGTGGATGAATCGAGGTGGAATTAATTTTCTAGCTTGGCATGAAGCACATCTGTGCCATTGGAAGTTCTATCTTTTGGATAAGATTTCCCAACCACTTGGGTCACTGGAGATTTCGTGGTCTGTGCTCTTGTTGATGTCCTGTCTGAATTCTCTTATGTGTAATTATTTTCTGTTGACCTCTCTCTCCCTAGTAACTTCACCCAGATATAATATTCTTCATTTTGGATCCTAAATCGTTTTGTGGCATTTCTATGCATAGTTAAGCAGTCAGCATGCTTTATTATGGATATGCATTTCAAGATATAACCTTTGGAAGATGCAAGCTTTGTGTCTATTTTCTATATGACTTGAACACTTAATAGTTCTAAAGTAAAACAAATATGAAACACAATAAAGTGATATGTAGTTAAAGGTGTTATCAAGTCCACACTGGAAATCATATATTTCCCCCATACATGTTGTCAGTATGAGCTCTTAACCCAGTCACATGTCAATAGGTAGAGCAGGAAAAGGGTAGGTTTGAGAAACTAGCTAATTTTTCTTAATGTTAAAATTATAATTAATAGGGCACATTGTTTCCTTCATATTGGCTCATTGATTTATGACTTGGAGAATGTCTCAGCATAGCAGGGCTTGGTCTTTGATGGAAAATGACTAGTTCATTTGTCTACACAAGTAATTGCTTGATTTAAAAAAAAAAAAAACCCAAGGAAAGCAATACACTGGAACAGAAAGGTGTGGGGAGGGCAGCTAAGCAACTGGGTACCCAAACAATGGAGTAGGGATTGTGTTTGCCTAAAGGGCTGTAGACCGGTTTGATGAGAGCAGGTTGTCCTCCTAGCTTTCTTGTTCAGCCTGGGATAAATGAAGTATCTTTGTCTCTTTGGAGCTTTCTTATTGCTCAACCTCAGCCTCTGACTGTACATTCCTTACTTTAGAGTCAGCCTTCCCTTATCTGGCACTCCTCTTTCCTACCCTATACATCAGTGCAAATTACCAAAAGGCACTGGAAAAATCTGCTTGGCTGCCACTTTACCTCGTACTCTATGATGATTCTTCACATGGCACCTTCTAATAACCATTTCTTTCATCAACAGCATGTAATTTTTCTACTCAACAATGACTACTGTGGTTCCTGGTCAAAGCTGTCTGCCAGTAGGAAGATTCAATGCCCATTCTCTGATTACTTTTAAAATTAAGGCTCTTTTTCTATATTGATAAAGTATTCCTCAACTACAGAAATTTCACTTTCACCCATTCAAACTTGCCTCTGGATCCTTAATCTATCCTTAAGATGGGGGCTCGGAAAGTGGTGGTAGATGGACTACGTCCACTATAAATAAATATTTAAGTACCTGGTAATAATAATGGAAAGTTACATAGCTCTTCAAAAATTACAAAGTACTTAACAAACAATAATAACTAACATTTATATGCGAGGCACTATGCAAAGCACTTTATAAATATTATCTCATTTGATCCTTTCAACAGCCCTGGGAGGTAGGTGCTAGTATTACCTCCATTTTATAGCTGAGGAAACTGAGGCAGAGACAGGTGATGTAATTTACCCAAGATGACATGGCTAGTGAGTGTCACAGACCAGATTTGAACATTGGGAATTCACAATAACCCTGTGAGATAGGTACCAAAGGTTTTCTTATCTCTATTTTACTAATAAGAAAACAAGGTACATGCCTATAACCTCATGGCTAGTAAGTGTCAGTAGCAGGATTTGAACCCAGGCCCCTTAATTCCAGGTCGAGTTCCCTATGCTCTAGGACACATTGCTCCTCTTAGCTACAAGGCACTGCATTAGGTGAATAGAATCTAGAAGGGGTAAGAAGACATGGATATAAAAGTTAGCTAAGAAATCATGGTAGAAAGTTAGGATAAAGAATCTTGGACTGGGAATTGGTAGATCTGAGTTCTAGTCTTAATTCTGTCCAAAATTAACTGTGAAAGTAGATATATCACTTATGCTTTTTGAGCCTCAATTTCCCTTTTAAAAATCATGTATGATAAAAATAATAATAGTAGCTCACCTTCATATAGTGTTTTATATAATCTCAAGCTGATTCAGGACCCTGGCCCCAGGCCCTTGGGAGTTTGCCTTGATTGAGAACCTAGGAAAGAAGGCTATATAGCCCTACCACTAGATGATGCCCCAGTGTGGCTGGTGGTCCACATTGGCCTGCGTTACTTTGAGGATCTGGATGTGGTGGTGAGAGGTGGAGGAGGAGGAGGGAGAGGAAGAAATGTTGTGTGATAATAGTAACCAAGCCTGATCCCAAAAAAGGGACGAGAAAATGTACTACCTTCTTTGTAGTGAAGGGAACTACGAACATGAAATTTCCGACTCATTTCTTGTGCTCATTAGTTTTTTTTAACTTTTTAAATCGTGTTACTGTTGCACAGCTTGGCCGTCTTGGGGGGAAGGCAATATCTAGAAATGAAAGTAATGCAAAAACAAACTGTATCAATACCTTCTTTTTAAAAGTTCTCTCTTGTAGTTTTAAAGCACTCATGTGACTTCATGAATACGAATTGTAAGCGCCAGAGTAGTCCCAATGAACGAGTGGGTGCCCAAGGAAGACTTCTTGGAGGAAGTAGAAATTGACCCACCCACTGAAAACCAGATTTCCAACTTTATTATTAGAAAAATGGGACTAGTTTTATGAAAATCACAAAAATACTCTGTTATTGATAAATCTTTTCAATATTCTCATGGAAAAGATCATAGGTGAAAAGTTACAAGGGACCTTCTAGACCATCAAATTCAACCCCTTCATTTTACAGATAAGGAAACTGAGGCAAGAGACATTGAGTTACTTGCCCAGGGTCACAATGCCAGCAAATATTCAAGGCAAAATTTGAACTCATCTTCCTCATTTCAAGTCTGGTTCTGTGCCCACTATGCCTTGCTGTCTCTTAAAGAATAACAACAGGGAGAGGAAAGTAAGCCTCAGAATCAAAGTGCTATTTATTCTATCAGTATGAAGGATCAGTCTTCACCTGGCTAAACCCATCTCTAGTCCTCTCTGAAGAAAACCTTTGAAGCTGTCCTATTCTGAGCAATTAAACTGCACCCCAGATTCAAAACATAAGGAAAGGGCAGAAGAAGGAACAACTGAAAGCAACAAAGGGAATGAGGACTATATTCTCTGCCTTGTCCTAGGTATATTTTTTGCACACTGTTTCCATTTTGGACCTGACTGTTGTTTTGTATGGTGCAGTATAGGGGATCAATGAAGCCACCTTCTTTCTCCAAAAAATAAAAAGAAGAATGGATAGCAAAGGGGAAAAATGAGTTTTTAAATAGGTGAAAGAAAGACCACACTGGTGGAAAATGATAAACAACCCTGCACTAGCACCTCATGAAGTATGCTCTCCTAGTTTCCTTTTAAGCCTGTTTACCCTGAGAAGGGAAGACAGAATTTAGCTCAAATGTTCATACTCTAGAGTTCAGGCCACAAGTTAGTTCTCTCTCAAAGGACATTTACAGATGCCAACGTTTTTTTTTTTTTTAATCTAATCTCAGCAAGTCTTTTTCAAACCAAGGAAAGCATGTGATCCCCATGGTGAATATGTGTGGGAAGAGCTATTAGGAGGATTTTGGGGATCTAAACGGGGAAAAATGCAATTAATGCACCACTACCTTTTACTCAGTTTGTTTTCTTTAAGTAAAAGGGGTCAGGAATCAAAAACAAGTGAAATCATTTTTCTTAAATCTTTCAAGAAGTTCACTTTGGGGTTGAGACCAATGATGAACTCTGTAAGCCAAAAAAGGCCTATTTTCACAAAGAGTTGAGTGATGGAAAGCAGACTGTGTCATGGAAAGTGTTATGTAAATGCTCTAGTGAAAAAAAAAAACTGGCTGTGGATGGGCAGACATTGCTGAACCTTTCGTATAGCAACCTTGCCAAACTTCTTTCCTTTCCGAGGGTGATTATTTGAGCTCATTTGCCTAAATTCTGAATCCCAGGGCTCTTGTGACATCATTTGATAATCTTGAAAAGCTTCTCTCCTATTCTGAGGTCAGATTTGGGCACAGATTAACCTCAGAGCAAAGCTATGGATGACCTAAGCTTTGTAACTGCCAAAGTGTTTTTGATTGACAGAATTTTGTGCTCTGTAATCCTTTTCCTAATGTAAATTATGAATGCAGTGGATCACTAGCAAAATTTCTTGGTAAGGTATGACCTCAGGAAGGGCTATCTTCAACCTGTAATTGCTAAAGAAAACAACACACAACAGCTATAAAATTTCATGAAGAGTATTGCTATTAAGATGAAATAAAACTAATATGGATCTAAAGGAAGTATAAAGTAAAATAATTATTCTTCTAAAAATCGGGATAACCATATTCTTTTTGGGTCAAGTTTGACTTTAGGATTTGATAATGTGGCACCTTATTGCGCACTGGTCTCACTCAATCAGTCTTTGTTCATCCATTCAAAGTAATCTACTCCTCCTTAGAGATTGTTTCACTTCCTATCTTCTAGAATATTTAAAATAGAGATGAATTTGAGATGCATGATTTTGTTAGTCTTTTTTCTGATAAAGGTATTTGGATATAAGGAGATTCAGAGAAAATTTCAATTCAGCTAAATAAAGCTCCAACAAAAATACTTGTTATCCTTAGTATTTGGAAAATATTCCAAATGTTGGCATTAATACAAAAATCACAGGGATGGAAATTTATGGGATTTATTACTTCTTAAAAAAAGTCGTAGGTCTATTATCATTTAAAATTCTGTGCACACAACTTAGGAAAAAGATCTGAGAAACATTCTCAGATAATATTCAATGTTCTGAGAGTCTTAACTGTAGTAAATTTGTAATGTAATACCCCCATAATTATTTGACCTAATCAAATACCATTTAGTAGCTCTGATATGCTAAGATCCTTTAGTATCTTGCTTTGATGCTTTTTTGTCAAGTGATAACTATTTTTTTTTCAGGGAACAATGTAATAGAGATAAGACAAGAGAGAAGTGAGTACTGTGATGGCTGTGACACTAAACTAGGAAGTCAGGAGTTTTATACTCCAGTTCAAATTCTGGCACTAATTAGCTGTGTGACCCTGGGCAAGTCTTAACCTCTCTGGAACTCCATTTCCACACTGGGAAAAATGAGCTTTAAGGTACCATCCAATTCTCAAATGTTATCATTCCAAGCAAGGCTAAGATATAGGTTTAAACTAATGCCACTTTAGAGTGTTTCAGGTATATTTGAGAAAAGGAAAGATGCTGCTAGGTTATAACATATTTGTGAAAACTGGAGTAAGCATGTTTTAAGCAAGGCTTCTCTTTAATTATTGTCTGAGTTTCACATAAAGTCTGCTTCATCAGCTGGATAAATATTTGACTGCTGTTCAGTAAATTGCATTAGTTTACTTTAACTGTATGCTCAGCCTTATTCAGGCATCCTACATTAGGCAATGTAGTGTGTAATGCATCTCCGCAGGTGACCAGAGCTATTCTCTGTATGAGGTAAATTAAAACTCATATTTTAAAAATTAAACATTCTTGCACTTCATGATTTCAATATTTAATTATAACCTGTGTCAAGGCCTAATCTCTGACTGAGTCAGGCATGAAATTAATCAAAAAAAAAAAAAAAGGCAAAAGCTTAGCAATTCTTCTGCACTGTAAAAATAATGTGATTTCTTGAGCAACACAGTGATTTTCATATCCATTTTATGAGGAAGACTCCAATGACAGGGGAGTTAGATGCTCTAAGTTACCACCATGGTTGAAAGATTGGCATGTCAGAAAATCAATGACATGGTATGATGGCTGGTACTTTGACAGAGAAGCAAACCTCCCTTTTTCAATAAAAGGATAAACTAGAGATCATGAAAGCTGTTGGGAGAGTTAAGAGAAGATAAAAAAAACTTAAATGTTGAAATAAGTTAAAAAATGTTTCCATTGTATGTGAAAAAAATAAATCTACAAATACATCTCTTAACAAGGTCATAATTTTCCTTGTTTAAATTTTGGCCCTTTATGATAAGAAATGATCCTTTGTAGCAAAATTATAAATGATGTATGTGAAATTTGTTAGTTTTTAAAGAATCAAGTCAGATATGCATGAATTTTGAGAGACATGTGAAGCAAAACTTCTTCATGTCAGTTTTTACACGAAATTAGATCATTGTGCCTCAACTCTACTGTGTGTCATCAGGATTTTCTTTATATGGAGTAAAAAAATATACCATGAAAAAGAGAACATAAGATAATAATTTTTTCAGGGAGGGAAAAAAGCTTCTCCTAATTTTCCTGTATTTAAGGGGACATAAATGAGCACACTCCTTTGAGTAAAAGGTAAAGCTATCATGTTAACATACTTTAGGACAAGATGATATTTAAACTAATGAGTATTATATTCATTTTCTACAAGCAAAGAATAAATTTAATGGATTTAAAGTACATATTAACACAATCATATTTAAATGTGCATAGCTACATATATATGTGTGTATATCTATATGACTTTAGATATGTACATATGTACAAATATATACATATATGAAATTTCAAGTTTTTGAAATTTGGTTCAGATTTGATAATAGTTCTAAGAAGACAGAACATTCTGCACATTAAAAAATAGTTAAATAACAAAGTCATAACTAGGATAGGACAATCAGGGCTTTGTCAAAGGGCCCTGAAATTTAGACAGCCTTATAGCCTTTTAGCCCCATAGAAGCCGTTGACCTTAACAACTAATTTACACAAAGGATTAATTCAAATAGGAAGATACCAGAGGGTAAAGCTTTCTCCTTTCCCAAGTGGAATGGTCTTACTGTTTCCTGGGATCTCTGTTCATTGGTGTCACTCATCTGGGTTCTGTCTCCTCTAACTCAACTTGAGTTGGTCTTAGAAAGCTGGTTTAAAGATGCTTTTCATGCTGTTTGACCTGGTGGTGTGTTTCTTAAAATGTCAGTATTTTTATCAAACACCTCTGTCCTTTCCTAATGACTTTTTCATTATTCTTCTCCCCTCAAACCACCCTCTCTTCCTAGCCTCCCTTTTACTGTTGATGGTACCAGTCACCAGTCTCACAACCTAGGTGTCATCCTTGACTCCTTACTCTCTGTCACCCTCCACGTTCAAAATAAGTTGACAAGTTTCATTGTTTCCACCTTTGTACGATCTCTTGTAAATGCCCGTCCAGCCCGCTTCTCTCTTTTGACCCTATAATGTCATCACTCTGGTGGAGGTCTTCATTTTCTCACAACTGGACTATTGCAATAGCTTTCTGGTTGGCCTGACAAGACCCTATCTTTCACTCAGTTGTCAAATTGATCATTCTAAAGCACGGCTCTAACAATGTTACCCAATATTCAGCAAATACCAATCAAATATGAAAGCTTCTCTTTAACTTTTAAAGCCCTTCCTAACCCTTCCAACCTTTCTAGTTTTCTTGCACCTTTCTTCCTTCCAAGTACTTAACAATAGGATGATATTGGTTTTTTTTGTTGTTCTTTGTTGTTAGACACTTACTCTCCCCATTCCTGCCACTTCCACTGGCTGTCCCCCATGCCTGAAATTCTCCTTGCTCATCTGCATCTCTCGGCTTCCTTTGCTTCCCATAAGTCTCAGCTAAAGTCCCACTTTCTTTACAGAAGTCTTTCCCAATGCTCTTTAATCTTAGTGCTTTTCATCTGAAATTATCTTCAAATTATTCTGTATTTATTATTGGTACATAGTTATTTGTGTATTGTCTTCTCCATTAGACTGTGAACTTGAGAGCAGGGATTGCTTGTGCCTGTCTTCAGTGTTTAAGCATAGTGCCTGACATATAGTAGGCCCTTAGTAAATGCCTTTTGACTTGACTAAAGGGCCCTTGTCAACTCCCTTGGAACAAAGAGATACAGTTAAGCAACAGCAATAATGATGACACATTGGACATACTTGACAATAAATGACTTACTCTATTACCTAAAATTTACCACTCCTCTGCTGAGAGAAGAAAGGTCTATTGCAATTCTACTCCACTAGAACCAAGATTGATTATGATTTGTCATCCAACAAGCATTTGATTAGCATTATGCTTTCCTTGAAAACTTTATTCCTTTATTCTGCTTATTGTGTTCTCATTTCTATCTTTGTATCCATGGTTCCTCATTTAATACTTGGCATGTATCGGTCACTTAGTAAGTGCTTGCTGAATTGAATTAAACTCCACTGTACATGAAATATATGTGAAGGGCATGATGCCCGGCCCACTGACATGGGAGCTATCATCAAAGGGTGTGGTATCTGATGCGGTCCCCACACACTCTTGACTCTCACTCTCTCTCTCTCTCTCTCTCTCTTTCTCTTTCTCTTTCTCCCCTCTCTCTGGGATGACTCATTTATTCCAACCTGCACTAAAGAGTTTTCTTTTTCAGGTGGGGGAGGGTGTTTGGAGAGCAGAGGTGTCAACACAGCTATTTGGATACCACAGCTGAAATGCAAACTTCCCCTTAAGGACCTAGGGATAACCCTGGTGTGTGTGTGTGTGTGTGTGTGTGTGTGTGTGTGTGTGTGTGTGTGTGTGTGTGTGTGTGTTGTACTCTCACTACTTCCAGCGTAGTTCATGACTCCCTCGCAACTGGCATGCTTTTGATTTACACAAAACAGTTACCATGATACCACTGACTCATAAACATAAAACAATTAGCTAATAATAAGGCAAAATCAAGAATATTCATAGTACTTTCTCAGTAGATGACAAAAGCAATAATAATTTAACATTTTCTCAATAAAAAGCAAGAGTAGGAATAATTGAAATATACTAGTCCACCCATAAACCTGGGTCACACTCTCCTACCAATACACATGGGTTCCATGAGGAAAAATGGGCACACACAAAAATTTAGCAAGAAGGCACATAAATAGGGAAGCCCAAGTATCCAAGGAACCCAACAATAGCAAGCCTTGATGTTTTGGGTCTTTTCAGAGAGCAGTATACACCACATAACTGGCTAGGACTCTTCTCTTCTACCTGTTCCCTTTCTGGTCTTTATGGCTCTGCTGGTAGCCAAAGCTGCTTTCTGCTAACCTTACTTTGCCCCTGAAGTAGTGACAAATTCTTTCAGCACATAGCCATCCTTAGCAGGTCATGAAGAAGGTGTTATGCCCTTTTGGTGACAAGAATTTCACTTAAGCCAGGTCTGCTATGGGATTCTCATGAGCTTCTACCTCTCCAGTAGTAGGTCCATGTACTCTTTATCCAACTAGCTCTTCAAATAGCAGAGGATTCTGCTTTGTCCAATCAGCTCTCCATAATCACTATCTCATAGAAAAATAGATTTGAAGACTGTATTTCTTTCTCTCAAATTAGAGGGCAGTAGAAATAATCTCTGAGAGTTTTCACTTCTCTCTCTCTCTCTCTCTCTCTCTCTCTCTCTCTCTCTCTCTCTCTCTCTCTCTCTGTATTTCTCTCTTTCTCTGTCTCTCTCTCTCTCATGCTGTAGATGATTCTAGAGAGCAGTAGGTGCAGACAGTTTTCCCCACAGGAAAGGGAGTCACCTCTTTTCCAGTGAGCCACTCAGCTCTCAGCAGAGCAGGGCCTCTCTTCCAATAAGAAAGGCTACTAGCAAAATAGCTGGAAAGCCTTCCTGTCAGCTGTGTTCCTGTTATCTTCTGTGTTTTGGCTTCTCTAAGCAGCTTTTCATAGTTCCTCTTCTACTTTTCTACTGTTCTTACACTTATAACTTTGAAAGCCTCAAATCAGGGCTTTCTCTAACTGGGCAGGAAAAATGCTAATTATATATTTAAGTGTATATACATATGATATTTGTGTGTGTGTTTACATACATGCAAACAAAATATGGAGACTACAACCTTATTTATTAGGGCAGTGTTATAACATAGTGTATTATTAACAAGTTTCAGCTTTGACATGGTTCAAATCATGTCCTATGAAATATAATTTAGTTGTCACTTTAGTTACTGCTTGGCATATATCAGTCACAATAAGTTATTTTATAACAGATATAAGAGTTTACCTAAATTATGGCTATTGGGTTAATCCCCAAGTGCCTTTATGGTAGGGGGTTACACAATAACTACAAAATGGATTTTAGGACTTGGTATAAACAGATGAACAAAACTGTAAGAATCAAGAAATGCTTTGTTCAGGATTGGAGGCAACAATCTGTTCAAAGGCACAGTGACAGGACATGGATTGCAGTATAGGAGGAACCCCAAATAGACCAGTTTGCTTAGAACTTTGAGTGTGTCAGAGAAGTAATATGTAAAAAACCCTGAAGGTACAATAGAGAAATATTATGAAGGACTTTAAATACAAGAGGGTTTTGTACTTTATCCTGGAGGCAAAAGGGAACCACTAGAGCTTTTTGAGCAGGAGAGCGACATAGGGCTGGGCTTTAGGAATATCAATTAGGTAGCTGTACTGGGAATGGATCTGAAAGAGGAAGACTTGAGGTTGAGAGAGCATTTAGGAAGTTACTGCTTCCTAATACAGGCAAGAGATGATGACAGCCTGAAGAAGGATGTTGGCTCATTGACTGGAAAAAAAGGAGATGGATATGAGAGATGTGGTAAATGGGACTTGGAAGGCAGTTGGTGGTGGTGGTAGGGAGGTTATTGGGAGAGAGATGAATCAAGGATGACTGAGTTTTCAAACCTGGATACAAGGAATGATGGTGGTGCCTTTAATAGAAATAGGGACATTAGGAAGAAGGATAGATTTTGTGGGGGAAACAATGAGGTAACGTTGGCCAAGAAAACTCTTATATTGACTTCAAAATCTATGATCCTGTGAATCACTGAAAATCAACATTTTCTATGCCCATTCAAACAATAAATAGGTTTTTAAAAAGTCAAAATCTATGATCCCATGAATATTGGCAAGTTCTTTCAGATAAAACTTGGCATTCTTTCTAAACTGTATGAAGTAGTAGTACATATTTATATGTATATATATATATATGTATTACATATACATATATACATGTGTGCATGTACACATTATATACTTGTGAGTATATTCCTGTGTTAGAACTCTTGTCTCAATCATCAGAATAGTAAGTCCTGAGCAAATTCTCATTGAATTCTGTAGCACTGAATTAGTGCTATAGTTCCCAGATTCACAGACCACATGTGCATAAAAGGACTATGATGCTATGAGGCCTAGTACACTGAACAAGAACTGTATCTCCATTAACTGAACTGTGTCTGTGCTTGTCCTTTGTTGCCGAAGAAGACCACGCCATCAGAGAAATGATGACATGACTTGCACTTGACTTTGTTTTGAGTGAGGGAGGGCTGTGCAGGTCACCAGCCTCACTTCTCCTCCAGAGAGATCTAAATCCAGCGACCAGATACTCATCAGGATGACTGGAGACGACCCAGGATGAGGCAGTTGGGGTTAAGTGACTTGCCCAGTTCACACAGCTAGTGAGTATCAAGTGTCTGAAGTGAAATTTGAACTCAGGTCCTCCTGACTCCTGCACTGGTGCTCTATCCATTGCACCACCTAGTTGCTTCAATTAACTGAGCTACTGATTGACTCTAGGTCCCCTCCCAGTAGAGATACCTTAATCAAAACCAATTCAATGATGACCCATCTACATACAAGGAAGACAAATTGCTCTAGATATTAGCCAAAATTGCTTAGTCTAAAAATAAAGAATTTTTGCCAATAGGAAGTTATCAATAGCTTTGGTCAAATAGATTACTCCAATTTTACCTAATCTGATGGAAAAAGCATTTCGTAAGTGCTTATGATTTGAACTACCAGGCACCATGTTAGGCACTGAGGATGCAAAGACAGTCACCCATCCCACCCCCAAAATAAGTCCTTGTCTTCAAAGGTCAGCAAGAAATAAAAACAGTGTAGTATATAAATGGTCATTTGAGGAGGTTGAAGGTCATAGTGAATTAATAAAAGTTTCTTGTGTGAAATGCCACCTGAATTAATCCTTGAATGAAGCTGTGGAAGTAGGGACAGAGTGCATGTCTGGCATGAGGCATTGTTACATTTGTTCCTAAAATAATTTATTTGACATGGAGTTTTGTGTAGCTCTGTCGAGATCTTTCAGGTTAGCAGAATAAAATTATATTTTATACATGTACATTTATAGATATGCATGTATATACATATATGCATATATGTATACACATGGGGAGAGAGAGAGAAAGAGAGAAAGAGAGAGAGAGAGAGAGAGAGAGAGAGAGAGAGAGAGAGAGAGAGAGAGAGAGAGAGAGAGAGAGAGAAGATTCATGATTCCAGTGGAATGGGGAGCCTGGAATGAAAAAGCTATCTCTCCCTATACAAATTAGTACTTGCTCCACAACTTATGGTCTTTCTTGTCTCTAAGATTCCCATTTTGCCACACTGCCTCTCCTGATTTTAATAACATATTTATATGGTGATTTTCTCAAGATCCTATGAGGTAGGAAGTATCATTAACACAGAAGCACACAGTTTTATAGTTTGAAAGGACTTTAGCAGCCATCTACTCTAATTCATACCCATAAATAAATAAATGTTGAATGAATGAATGAAGACAAAATTATTAAGTATTTAATATATGCCAGGCTCTATGCTAAGCACTGGTGATACATATATAAAAAGAGAGATAGTCCCTGCCCTCTAAGTACCTTACATCCTAATGGGGGAAAAGCTGGTATTATGGGAGTGGTGGCCAAGGAAAACTTTTAGTCTGGAAGTTACAAGAATAGTAGAATGATTAAGAAGGCAAGTAACTGACACACTTTTCCGGATGCAGTAATACTACTGATTTGATTAAAGTGCGCAGAGCAATACTGTTTCAGGCAGAGGTTAGGGAAGAGAGGAAAAGAAAGAATTTAAAACTCAAATATCCAAAAATGAATGTCCAAAATTGTTTTTACATGTAATTGGGAAAAATAAAATATTATTTAAAAAAATGAAGTGCCCAGAGCAAGAAGGAAGGAAACAAGCATTTATTAGACATCTCCTGTGTATCAGGTATTGTGCCAAGTGCTTTACAAATACTGTCTCATTTAATCCTCCTAACAGCCCTGGGAGGCAGATGCCTTTATAGTACATAACTGTAAAACAGGGATGATATTTTACAGTTAAGGAAACTGAGACTGATAAAGGTTAAATAAGTTGCCAAGGGTCACACAGCTCATAAGTGTCTGAAGTCATATTTGAACTCAGGTTTTCTTGGCTCCAAATTTAGCGTTCTGTTCATTGCATCACCTAGCTGCAAGATATGGAAAGCCCTTGGGGGTGAGGAGGAAGCGGGGTAGAATGTTCTGGAATCTGGGTCCAGTTAAGGACAGTGGGCTAGTTTGCTTTCAATCACCAATCAAGATAGCTGAGTCTGGAGGTAGGATTGCGAACGCAACAACATATTGTTACCCAGCTTCTGCCTGAAGAGTTCCAATGAAGGGGATGGGAATCATTTACACACACACACACACACACACACACACACACACACACACACAGCACCTACTATGTGTCAGGCATTGTGGTAAGGGCTTTTGTGTAAAAACAAATATTTTATTGAGCCTCACAAAAACTTACACTTATCCTCATTTTGCAGTTTGGGAAATTGAGGTAGGCATTGGTTATATATATGACTTACTGAGGGTCATAACTTGTATTTGTCTAAGATAAGATTTGAATTCAGGCAATTCTGACTCCTGACCAGCACTCTACCACACCTTCAGCTAGTTCCAATGAGGAGGCACCAATCAGACTCCTTATAAATGAAGAGAATGAGCTTCTGAGATTTTAAATGACTTGTCCACAGCTCAATAAATGTCTGAGGCAGCATTGGGACTGAGGTCTCTGTTGACTCTGAGTTCCTGTCCACCACACAACCCTGGCTCTCCTGTTTCACATTGTTGTAGAGAATGTGATTTAGAAATCATTAAGTGCAGAGGATTCCTCCTTTAAGAGGAAGAAGGAGGAGGAAAAGAAAAAAGAACACTAGAAGAAACAGCAAAAACACTAATCAATGCATTATCAATACAATCATAAAAGCACCCGAACTTTTTCCAAGTCTATCATTTTCTCAGACGATACAAAAGTTATTGTTCAGTGCATGCAGTTGTTATATACTTCTGTATTAAAACCCAGACCTTTCAAAATCCACAGATGAGAGAAATCTGATCCACAGTGTTTTTCAATATGCTGTGTTTTACTGAGGTATGATTTAAAATAACCAAGACTATTTTAGGATCCCAGAACTCAGGAGGCTGCAAACCTCAGAAAAAAGTGTCCATGTGGGTTTTCACAAGCAGAGTCAGACCCGTATATACATGGCTAATCTGTAAGCTTCTCAAGGGCCAAAGACTAATTTCATTTTGGTTCTTGTATCCCTGGTTCCTAGCACAGTACCTGGAACATCCTAGGATTTTAATAAATGCTTGTTGATTTATACCGTTGTCAGTTCAAGTCAGAAAGTTCCGGCTGAGAAGTTCAAAGACAACTTCCATTAATCTGGAAAAGGTGACTTTTTTTTTCTGATATCAAGGGAATGTTTTCTCTCACACAATTTGGGTGTCAATGAAAGTTTTAAATTGTGTCATAATATTCTTGTATGTACTCGGTGGACTGAGTCAGACAGGAAAATATGGTAGCCTTACTTCATATAATTCACAGGAAATCCCAGTTTTGAATTGGAATAACTTGGCTGTGCTGTATCAGTATTCTGAACATATTATTAGATGATTCTCATAGTTTCATTAATTCTGATTAAGCCCCATGTAGGCCCTCAGACCAATGATTTACTGTCCCTTGAAGATACTTGAATATTCATTAACTTGTGAGTTATGCAACTACTTATGAATCTTGGTAATCATTTATCTGTTATAAATGTCTCCTACCCCCATTGGAGAAGAGATATCCCTACAAACTGATGCCTCAATTTCTAGCAAACCGACCATCCTTTCAAAGACTCAAATTCATATTGTCTTTGTCTGTAAGATATCCAAATGAGTTCATTTAGTCTATCCAATTAAAAAAAGTAAAATCAATTTTTTTGGCTAGATTATAAACAAAACACATGCTTATAATGGAAAGAGCACATGACTTGATATGAGGAGACCTGGGTGAAAATCTTGACTGCTACTTGCTAGCTGTGTGGTTAGTCATGTCTACTTAGAGGTTAAGCAAGTTTCTCCTTCTGTAAAAAATGAAGGAGGTAGAATGAAATAATTTTAAAAATCCCTTCCAGCTCTAAATTCTGTGAAAAAGTGAACTTAGTAAAGTTTTGGCATCACAGAAATGAAAGCTTATAAAGGAAATTGGAAGACTGTTATAGGAAGGCTACAAGATCTCTCAGAGAAACAGTTTCTTTTAACATTCACCATAGGACTCACAGATTCTCTCATCAATCTACCTCCAGACCAGGTGTCATCAATTGATTGCCAAAGCTGAAATTGATGATTTTCAGCAGCACTTAAGTAAACCCGCACCATTATAGTTCTGTGACAAATTAGATAGGAGTTGAAGTTGGTCTTGGGCACCCTTTGATTCTAAAGATTCTTTCTCCTCAGCTTCCATTACCCTAGGTAACTATTCCCTTCCCCTTTGGGTATCCAGAAGCCATTGCTGCATCTCCTACTTGGCTCTGTTCTGTTCCCAGGTTTTTAAAAATGCCTAACAGCTCTCCCTATTCCCCTCTTAATCAAAATTCCCATGGGAATAGTGATGAGGAATGCGATCTAATGGCCTGATTGAAATAATTCACACTCAAACATGAATGGCTGATAAAGTTAACTCCAAACAGGATATTTCTATTTTAAAGGAAGATTCTCAAATGCGTATTTAATTAGTTTAATGTATAAGGATGACATTTTTATTAAGAAAACTTTTTGGCTGCAGTTGCCTACTCTGGGCACATGCATCCCCAAATGGCACAAGAAGTGGGGTCACCAGCTTGTCACTCCACTTTGGAAAGGTTGTTGACCTTTGGATGAATCCTCAGAGAATGTGAAATCGACCCATAGGTGATATAGCCAGCTACAAGGTAATTATTTAGATTTGAACGTCAATTCTAGAATTCCATTATCCCTTTTTAGGCATAGAAAAATGTGGAATAAATGTAGCACCAGTTTGTTAAATAGCAGTTTGAATAAATTTTTCACCTATGAGTGGTAAATTCTTAAATTTTCATGTAATTTTAAGTTTTTGAAATACAGAGTGTCCTTTAAGTCTTAGTGAATTTTTAAGTTATTATAGTTTAACTGCTGTAATATATATACGATAGTGTAGTGGAAAGGGCGCAGGAATTTGGTGTCATAAGACTTGCCTTTACTTCCTATCAGTTCTGTGCCCCCTAGCAAGTCACTTATCCTCTATGGGTTTCAGTTTTCTTACCTATAAAGTGACAATTTTTGACTAGTTTTTAAAAACCTCTTTCAGTTCTAAGAATGTCCCCTGATTCTATTGTCTCTTTTTTCTTTTAAGGGATAAGGGAATGTGGATCGATTCACAATAATTATGCCACCCTAATCTCTGCTGCTGTGTTTGTTCAGTTGTGTCTAACTCTTTGTGACCCCACTGGGGGTTCTCTTGGCAAAGATAATGGAAAGGTTTGCCATTTTCTTTTCTAGCTCATTTTATAGATGAGGAAACTGAGACAAGCAGGGTAAAGTGTCTTGCTAGTCACACAGCTGGTAGGTGTCTGAGGTTGGATTTGAATTCATGTCTTCTTGATTTCAGGCCCCAGTCTACTGTGCCACCTACATGTTCTTGCCTAATCTCCAGGTGATATAATAATAAGGAAAACTAAAACATTTCCAAGCACTTCCATCTTTACTAAGAGATTAGATCAGGTGTGGGGAATCTGTGACCTTAAGGTCACATGTGGCCCTCTAGATCCTCAAATGTGGTCCTTTGACTGAATCCAAACTTCACAAAACAAATCCCTTTAATAAAAAGGATTTGACTCAGTCAAAAGACCACACCCAAGGACCTAGAAGGCCTATTGTGGCCTTGAGGCAATTCCAGGTTTAAAAGTTCTGTAACCTCCATTGCTCTAGTAGTTTTCCACATATTGTCATTATGTGATAGAATATGGCCTTCTGCTCAATGTACTATAAAAATCTGATCATGAAGTTACTTCATAGCCAGCCCCATACTTCTATTTCTAAGGATAATGTTCAGATTTTAGATAAGATCAGAAGATGCATCAAATGGCTATAAAAAACACAATTTCAAAGCAAGGAGGTACAATGGATAAAGTGCTATATTTGGAATCAGGAAGACCTGAGTTTTCTCTCAGCTTCAGACACTTACTAGAGGGGTAACTCTTGGTCAATTATTCATCCTCTCTCAGCCTTGATTTCCTAATCTATAAAATGTGGATTAATAGCATTTACTTCACAGAGTTGTTGTGAGGATTATATGAGAAAATATATGTAAAACTCTTGGTCAATTTGAAAGCATTATGTAAAGGTTAGCTATTACTTTTATAAGACCACAGAATTAGATCTAGAAGAAACCTTACCAATCATCTAAGGGGAAAGGGAAGGGACATGAATAAGCAATTATATATTGCCCACTATTTTCCAGGCACTGGAAAATTAATTCATGAGGGCAGAACCAAGATGGCAGAATAAAGGTAGGGACTACCTGAGCTTTCCCAAATTCCCTTTCAAAAAACTTTAAAATAAGACCTCAAAACAAATTCTAGATCAGCAGAACCAATATAGGCATGAGGTGAAACAATTTTCCATTCTAAGACAACTTAGAAAGGCAATAAGTAAGGTCTATTTCAGTAGGGAGAGAGTAAAAGTGCACTCAGGCACAGGTCCCACTCTGCATTCTCAGAGAAGCTAGCAGCAAGTCTGGGGGGCAATTAAATCAGCCAAAGTGACTTCTGAAGCTGTCAGCCCACAGGCCATAAGGCAGTAGGACAAATGGTCAAAAGAAAATTATAGGGTACCCATTACTGGCACTGGGTGATGGACTCTGTTGCATTGCCCATATAGGGATCCTAGAAGCAGGCCCAGGTAATAATCCCAGGGAGAGGAAGAATGCTAGCACACTAGAGCTCACAGTCACGGGAGGGTTAAATAGAAATTAAAAGAATTCACTGATCACCTCCTGAAAGAGAACCAAAAACGAAAACTCCTAGTAACATTTTAGAGAAATTCCCAGCTCTCGAGCCATATAGAAAATACTGCAAGTAGGCAAAAAGAAACAATTCAAATATCATGGAATTACAGTCAAGATAACATAGGATGTAGCAGCTTCTACATTAAAGGATCAGTGTCCTTGGAACATGAAATTCTGAGTAGAGGATCTAGCATTATAAACAAGAATCACCCACCCAGCAAAACTGAGTATAATCTTGCAGAGGAAAAAAATGAATTATTTAGTGAAATAGAGTTCTTTCAAGAATTCCTGGTGAAAAGATCAGAGCAGGACAAAAAATCTGATTTTCAAATACCAGATTCAAGAGAAGAATAAAAAGGTAAATAGGAAAGAAAAATCATAAGGAATTCAATAAAGTTAAACTGTTTAACATTGCTACATGGGAAAAGTATATTTATAGTTCATAAAAACTTTATCATTATTAGGGCAGTTAGAAAGATTATATGTAGACAGAGGGCATGGAAGAGGGATGTACTAGGAGAAAGGGAATGGTTGAGGAAGAATGGGGTAAATTATCTCACATAAAAGAGGCATGAAAGAACTTTTACAGTGGAGGGGAAGATGGAGGACATGGTTTGGTGGGCAACACTTGAAACTTACTCTCAAAAAAATTGGCTGAAAGAGGGAAGAACATGCATACTCATTTAGGTATAGAAATCTTCCTTAACCTACAAGGAAGTAGGAGGGGAAAGTGATAAGAGAAGGGAGTGGTAATAGAAGGGAGAGGCAATGGTCAGAAGTAAAACACTTTTGAAGAGGGACAGGGTGAAAGGAAAGAGAAAAGGATAAAGGGGGAGAAAATAGGATAGAAGGAAATACACAGTTAGCAATAATAATTGAGTGTGAATGGGATGAACTCACCTGTAAAATGGAAGAGGATAGCAGAGTGTATTAAAAGCCAGAATCCTATAATATGTTGTTTACAAGAAACAGACTTCAAGCAGGGAGACACATACAGACTAAAGGTAAGGAGCTGGAGGAGAATCTTTTATGCTTAAGCTGAAGCAGAAAAAAAAAGCACAGACAGTGATCATGATCTCAAAGCAAAAATAGATCTAATTTAAAAAGATGAGCAAGAAAATTAGATCTAGCTAATGGTACCACAGACAATAAAATAATACTAGACATATATGCACTAAATGATAAAGCATAGGGATTCTTAAAGTAAAAGTTAAATGAGTTATAGAAGGAAATAGACAGTGGGGGACCTCAACTTTCCCTTCTCAGAAATAGACACATCTAATCAGAAAATAAACAAAAAAGAAGGTAAGGAGATGAATAGAATTTTTAAAAAGTTAGATATGTTAAACCTCAGGAGAAAAATGAATGAGAATAGAAAGAAATATATCTTTTTCAGCAGTACATGGGACCTACACAAAAACTGACCATGTATTAGGGCATGAAAACCTCACAATCAAATGCAGAAAAGCAGAAACACTAAATGCATCCTTTTCAGATCATAATGCAATAAAAATACATACAATAAAGAGCCATGGTAACATTGATAAAAATTAATTGGAAATTAAATAATCTAATTCTAAAGAATGAATGATTCAGAAAACAAATCACAGAAACAGTCAGTAATTTCATTGAAGAGAAAAGCAATAAGACAACATACCAAAATGGATGGGATGCAGCCAAAGCAGGATTTAGGGTATTTAGGGTATTTAGTATTTATATCTCTAAATGCTTACCTCAATAAAAGTGCATGCAACCAAAAAAACCAGAAAATGAATCAATTAAAAATCCCCTATCAAACACCAAACTGAAATCCTGAAAATCAGAGGACATGAATAAAATTGACAGTAAGAAAACAATTGACCTAATAAATAAAACTAGGATCTGGTTTTATGAGGGGAAAACCACCATAAAATAAACCATTGGTTAATTTGATTTTTTTAAAAAAAGAAAACCAAATTACCAGTATCAAAAATGAAAAAGGTGAATTTACCACCAATGGACAGGAAATTAAAGTAATTATGAGGAGACAGTTTGCTCAATTACATACCAATAAATCTGACAATCTAAATGAAATAGATGAATATTTACTAAAACATAAATCACACAGATTAACAGAAGAGGAGTTAGAATACTTAAATAATAACTTGGTCTTAGAAAAAGAAACTGAACAAGCCATCAAAGAGCTCCCTAAGAAAAAATCCCCAGGATAAGAAGGATTCACAAGTGAATTCTACCAAACACTTAAAGAACAATTGATTCCAATACTATATAAATTATTGGGGAATACAGGCAAAAGAAGGAGATCTAACAAAATCCTTTATATGATCATTCTGATACCTAACAAATATTCTGATACCTAAACTTCATTCTGATACCTAAACTGAGAAAACTATAGACCCATTTCCCTAACGAAAATTGATACAAAAAATTTTAAATAAAATAATAGCAAGCAGATTACAGTAATATATCACAAAGATCATACAAGCAGGTATGTAGGACTGTAGGACTGGTGCAATTTTAAGAAAACTGTTTGATGGAGGATTTTTAATTTATTCATTTTCTGGTTTTGTTTTTTTTTTTGGTTGCATGCCCAATTCATTGATCTGCTTTTTCTTTTTCTTTTTGTAGCTCTTTGGACATAGCTCCAAATTGATCTCGAGAATGATTGGACCAGTCCACGATAGCAACAGTGCATTAGTGTCTCAATTTTCCCATATCCCCTCCAACATTTGTCATTGTTCTTTCCTGCCATTTTAGTCAAGGCATGAGGTGGTACTTCAGACTTGTTTTAATGTGCATTTCTCTAATTGATAGCTAGTTAGAACATTTTTTAATATGACTACAGATAGCTTTGATTTCTTCATCTGAAAACGGTCTATTCATAGCCTTTGGGGAATGGCTCACATCTTTACAGATTTGACTTAGTTCTCTATATATGAAAAATGAGGCCTTCATCAGAGAAACTTGCTATAAGAAATTTCCCTCTAGCGTTCTACTTTCCTTCTAATCTTGGCTGCATTGGTTTTATTTATGCAAAAACTTTTTAATTTTACATTATCAAAATTACCCATTTTACATCTCTTAATGCTCTCTAGCCCTTGTTTGAACCTAAATTGTTCCCTTATCCATAGATCTGACACATAAACTATTCCATGTTCCCCTAAAAGGCCCCCTTTATGCCCAAATCATGTACTCATTTTGACTTTATCTTGGTGTATGGTCTATATTTGGTTTGTGCCAAATTGTCTTTCCAGTTTTCTCAACAGTTTTTGCAAAATAATGAATTCTTGTCCCAACAAGTGAGATCTTTGCTTTTATCAAACAGTAGATTACTACGGTCATTTGTTATTGAGAATTGTGGACCAAATCTATTCCAACGATCCACCACTCTATGTCTTAGCCAAGACCAGATTGTTTTAATGATTAGCACTTTATAGTAGTTTGAGATCTGGTATGGTAAAGCTGCCTACCTTCACATTTTTAAAGAATTAATTCTCTTAATACTCTTGATCTTTTGTTCTTCCAGATGAATTTTATTAATTGTTTTCTAGCTCTATAAAATAATTTTTGGGTACTTTGATTGGTATGGAACTGAATACGTAAATTAATTTAGTTAGAATTATCATTTTTATTATATTGGCTTGGCCTAACCAACAGCAATTAATATTTTTCAAGTTGTTTAGATTTGACTTCATTAGTGTGAGAATTGTTTTGTAATTATGTTCATATAGTTCCTAGGTTTATCTCAGCAGGTAGACTCTCAAGTATTTTATATTGGTTATAGTTATATTAGATGGAATTTCTCTTTCTATCTCTTGTTGCGGCACTTAGTTGATAATAATATGTAGAAATGCTAATGATTTCTGTGGGTTTATTTTATATCCTGCAACTTTGCTAAAGTTGTTATTATTTCAACAACAGATTTTTTACTAAATCCTCTAGGATTCTATAAGTATACCATGATAGCATCTGCAGAGAGATAATTTTGTTTCCTCCTTGCCTATTCTAATTTTTCTTCTCTTACTGCTACAGCCAAAACTTCTTGTACAATAATGAATAACATTGGTGATGATGGGCATCCCTGCTTCACCCCTGACCTTACTGGGAAGGTGTCTAGCTTATCTCCATTACAGATAATGCTTGCTGATAGTTTTAGATAGATACCATATTTTGGAAAGTTCCATTTGTTCCTATGTTCTCTAGTGTCCTTCACAGGAATAAGTTTTATGTATTGTCCATAGCTTTATCCTGTATCTACTGAGATAATTATATGATTTTTGTTGATTTTGTTACTGATATTGCCAATTGTGCTGACAAGTTTTCTTAAAATTGCACCAGCCCTACATTCCTGGTATAAATTCTATCTGCTTATATGATCTACTTATCATTATTTTACTTAAAATTTTTTGCATCAAATTTCGTTAGGGAAATAGGTCTATATTTTTCTTTCTCTGTTTCTTCTCTTCCTGGTTTAGGTATTTGAATGATATTTGTGTAAACAGTAAATGTCTGAGGACAGACTTAAACTCCTGTCTTCCTGACTCTTATGTTCTTTACTGAATCATCAACATCTACCTAGCTCAGTTTTTTATGAATAAGGAAATGAAGTCTCATAGAAATAAAATGTATTGGCCAGTGTCACACAAATAGTAAGCAGCAGAGGAAGAATTTGAAACCAGGTCCTCCAGAGCTAGATCTGATATTCTTTCCACTACATGACACTGCTTTTTTCTTTCTTTTTTTTGGACACTGTTACTCTAATGTTCAATGCTTGAACAAAACAAACAAACAAACAAACAAATAAAAAAAGACTACCAAGAAGATAATCAGAAGCAATCCATGTTGGAAGTAAAGCAAAATTTAAAGTAGTAAGGAATAGTTTATAAGGTCTTAGGGAATAAAAAATATCAAAAGAAGGAAAAAATTAAAGATAATATTTATCATCACTATCTATATATGGAAATATTTGTAAAGTGTCTGAAATATAATAAGTACTTAACTAAATACTTATTCCCTTCCATTTCCCTTGCCAAAACTCATTTGAGAGGATATCAGTAATTATTAACCTGTAACATTACTTTCTTATGCTTGTAAAATCTTTATAAAAATGATCTATACATATACAAAGGTCATCCTTGATGAAAATATGACAATAGAACAGATACGCTTTCACAAATGATTTTCTATAGCATACTGTATCTTTGTAGTCACACAATTGACCAAGAGATGTAAAGAACATGATATCTCACTGTTTTATTGTTGCTTACAAAAGAAAACCAATTCTGTAGAGCAAAATACAGCCTTAAAAGCTCTTTTCCAACAATAACTCTCTAATGCATAAATGATTGCAATTTATTTTTAATATATACATCTACAGAAACTCTATTCAAGGAGATTCTGACTTAAAAGTTTGATTTAATATCAAGCAAAGCATAAAACAGGGAAATATATACCTGTCATTGGTGCTTTCCACTCTCCTAGAGGACATCTAATACAGTCTAAGTGACACATATCCTTTGCTGGACACATAGCCTCAGCAGGAGACATACATAGTCTTTTCTGGTCTTGCGGTCATCACCCACTGTATCCAGAAGCAGCTTCTTTGGGCATGTGGTTAAAGAGCTCCTGGCTTTAGCTGGAGTACTGGTTCTTCCTCTCGAGAAAAGTGAGTTCTGTGATCCTAAAAACCACTGAATTCTTTAAAGTTCTTTTAGAAAGCAGTATCCCTTAACATGTGGGAGCCAGTGGATGAGGAAGGGTCCTTCTTTGGGGAGAAAACAAACCAAACCTTAACAACTTTTTTTTTCCCTCAGCGTTCTGTCTATTCCTTTAAAACAGCCTTTTCATTTTCAGAAGAATATTCTTTGTCACAGGGCTACTTACAACTAGCCAGTGTCCTCAGGCTTAATCTTTTTTTTAATAGCATTTCAGAAATTCTAATATCAGTATTTTTGTCAATTGGGCTTGCATCTTTGTCTGAGATCTCGCACTAGCTCTGGGTAAAAATTCCTCATAACTACCTGTTTAATCTCTTGTGGCTAGACTATACCTAATTAACATTTTCTCTAGAGGCAGTCCTTCCAGCAAATTGCCAAAGGCTCTCAGGGCCAAGGGTTCCCGTGTTTCTCAGTTCCAAAGCCCCCTGCCTTTTCCCAGTCAGATTAGTCGGACTGTGGTAGGCTCAGAAACAAAACTATGCCAGGCTGGCAAAGTCATTATCTTCTCCATACTTAGGTACATTCCTGCCTTTACTATCTCCCTGGGGCCAGGAAAACCTTTTGGGCTTTTGTCATTACAGAAAAAGAGGAAAAGTACTTTACAAAGCAAATGTGTTAGTCCCGTAGACACATACACACACCAAAGGTTTTATCAAAACCATAGGCTCTTATTTAAAATGGCTTCCCAGCAGTACCATATTGACTGGCTATCCTTAGCAGCAGTTGTCTTCTTCACTTCCTTCTTTAGAAGAGAAGCTGGTCTGAGAAGAATATCTTGTTTAGGAGCTTGGATTTAGTAAGTTTCTCATTTTATACTTAGCTATAAATCAATTTGAGAGAGATTATTCTTCAACTCTTTTTTTCAACCACGGGAAAGGTAGGTAGCACAGTGGATAGAATACTCAAAGTGTAGTCAGGAAGACTCATCTTTGTTGGTTCAAATCTGGCCTCAAATGCCTCCTACCTGTGTGACTCTGGGCAAGCCCCTCAACCCTTTTTTGTCTCAGCTTCCTCATCTATAAAATGAGCTCGAGACGAAAATGGCAAACCACTCTGGTGTCTTTGCTAAGAAAACTCTAAATAGGGTCATAAACAGTTAGACATGACTGAAATGACTGAACAACAAATAAGTTTAAAAAAAATTGAAAAGCATCTTCCTCACTGATGGGTATAAATTGTTCACAGAGGTGTGTTGTTTTAGCTTTGCACTAAAATACATGACTAATTACATAATACAGACTAGACCAAAACCATATTAACTTGATCACAGTAAACTGGTTGTGAAGCATACATTTTTAGTTCATTCAGATTTGTTTATGAATATGTTTACTTAAATGGGAATGAGTTTATTACTTATATATTCATGTATGTTTGTATATTTATGTTTATTGAATATGTTTATTGAAATTAGGGCTACTGGGTCCAATTGTGCAACTCCATAATGGAAGGAGTCATCTTAGACTCTGAAGGAGGAATCTGCCTTACCAGCTCTTGTGAGAAGAACTCAGCTGAGCCATGTTTCTGGCCTTTGTATCACTAAGGTTTTTTTCACTAAAACGTACTAATGAGGGGGTGGAAAAATAACATATGTGGATTCCTTGGAAATACTGAAATACATTAGATGAATATATCAGAGTTTATTTCAACACATCCAAAGAATCTTCCTGGATGTGATGATTTTTGAAAGTTGAGCGAAGTGGTTTGAAATAATTTGACCTTTTTGCTAACTCTGAGCAAATGAATAAACTGATAGAATTAGTGCATCTAACAGAAGGGGTCATGAATTTGAAATTCAATTTTATAAGAATGAGCTAAGTATAGAGAAGCTCATCACCAGGAGACTAGCTACTTGGAGATAAATTATTTGGCCAGGACAACCCATGAAACAAAGAAAAATGCAAAATGACCTGCCCTACAGAGTTTCAAAATTCATAAGTTTTCTTTATGTAATGTAACTTCTGCCTAAACTATACTTCCCTTTAGCCCCCTTACCAATGAGGGGCTACACTGGTCTCCCTTAAGAGTATCACACCAGTTGCTCCTTGAAATCGGTTGTCACTAAATCTTATGATATCAGCTTCCTTATTTATATGTATATCAGCATTTCTTAATTAAGAAAGGACTTTTGTAGTACGTTGTCACTCTTGTACAAGCTTTTGATTGCCAACAGTTCCCTGGCATAGCCAATGAGACCAGGGTCAGAAGACTTGGGTTATCTGGCCATTGCTGATTACTACAAAACCATGTGATTTGGGGCAAATCATTTCATTTCCCTGGGTCTCAGTATTCTATGTAAAATGAAATGGTTGGACCAGAAGGTCTCCGAGGTCTTTTCTAGCTATAGCTTTATGATCAGATTATATTTTGTCTTTTGCCAGTACTCAACAGAGCTTACCCATTGTATCTAAATAGCTCCTGGCCCAGTGCCTGCTTTAGAATTCATTACTATTTATACTGAAATATGTTCTTTGCTTATTGGGTTGTTTTTGAATAACTGACCTTGGGTTCTTGGCTTTTAATATTCTGCTTTGCAAATTCCATTAGTGTGTCTGTATAGTTTAAATGCTGGCACATAATAAGTGCTTAATAAATATTTGTTGCATTGAATTGGTTCTCAATTAACGAAAATAAATTTGAATGAAGTCACAATATGCTATATCCTTGACTCTGAACAGAAACTAGGACTGCAGATACCTCTGCTTTCTTAAGGCAATCTAATGGTTTAAATGTTATATGATTGAGTTTATCTTGAGAATTCTATTCCTCACCTTTCCCCTCCCTCTTCTTTACAGAGGTGGGGGATATGGGTATGAAACGCTGCATGTAAGAGACTTTTTGAATGTTTTGGTTAGTTTTTAAGAACTAGTTTGCCTCTCCCCTTTAAAAAAAATACTTTGTTATAGCAGACAGGTCACTAAGGGGGGAGGAAGGGAGAGAAAGAGCATATTGGCAAATGTAGGTGATGTAAAAACAAAAGACACCAGTAAAAAGATGCAAGAAAATGGAAGAATTCAATGCCTACCATATGCAAGGGAATCACAGGCTCATAGATGGCATTGGAAAGGATATTAGAGGTTATCTAGTCCAACCCTCCAATTGTGTAGATGAGAAAGCTGAGCTCCAGAGACGTTAATTGATTTGAGCAAAATCATGCTACTATTAAGTGAAATAGCCAGCATGCTCTAACTTGAAGTTTGGTGCTCTTTTCATGATGCCATAGAAATAGAGTAAAATAAATTTAATTTGAAAATCAAGGGTGGGAAAAGCCATTGACTTGGAGCCATGCCTTACAGGGATAACTAGCTGGCACATTGGATAGAGTACTGGGCTTAGCATGAAGAAGACTGGATTTAAATCCTACCTCATACATTTATTATATTGTGTGACCCTTGCCAATTAACTTAACCTTTGTCTGCCTCAGTTTCCTTATCTGTAAAATGGGGGTAATAATAGCACCTGTCTCGCAGATTTGCAATGAGAATTCAATGAGATAGTGTTAAGTACTCTGACAATCTTAAATCATCATATAAATAGTAGTTATGATTCTGATTCCAATATTTAATATGAAACCGTGAGCAAGGCTCTTGAGTTTTACAAGCCCCACCTTCTTGCAAAATGGAGTTATTAGTTTCACTATTTAACTTATAACATTGATTATTGGGGGGAAAAGCTCTATTTAAATGTTACTAGATTCTACCCATAGCAGGTGCTTAATAAATGTTTGTCAAATTAAATATTCAATTCTGCCTGAATTTTTAAAAAAAAGACACTTCTAACATAGTGATTTTATTGCTCAGATGGATTCCTTTTTGATGCATATGGGATTTCAAAGAGTAACAGAAAAACATGCAGAGTGGAGCGGACAGGGAACTGGTCTTGAAGCAAGGAAGGCCTTTGATTAAGTCCTACCCTTAACACATACTGGCTATGAGATGCTAGGCAAGTCACTTAAATTAATTTTCAATTTTAGGCAACTCTCTAAGACTATGAGTTGCAGAGGATGTGCCAAACTACATTTGGAGAAGGAGTTCACTAAGTCAGGGGTTCCCTGTACCAATGAAATCCTGTTGGTTAGAAATGTTTGGCTAGAAATCTTTGCTAATGATACTCAAAAGCATTCTATAGTATATGGTTGCAAAATAAGCCAAGTTTGTCTTCAGGGGCACCATCTTCCTCATTCTTCATCTTTTCTCGCCCTAGAATAGTCCCTCCAATAATTCTTTCACCAAAGTATCCAGCATCCTCAAATTCTCTCTACAATCCACCACTCTCCCCAAATCTACTCTCATCGAATCTAATCAAAGTATGGTGAAAACAGTAATGGACTTGGAGTCAGGAAAATTGGGTTCAAAGCCTGGCTTTGCTGCTTATTACTTGTGTGACCTTGAGTCATACAATTTAGCTTTCTGGGCCTTAGTTTCTTCATCTCTAAAATAAAGGGATTGAGTTTACTGATCAGTTGGAGACTAGATGAACAATGTAATGGAATACTCTTGTACCACAAGAAATGCCAAAAGAGACAGTTGCAGAGAAACCTGGGAAGATTTATATGAACTGATGTAGAGAGAAGTGGGTAGAACCAGGAGAAAAATTTATACAATAAAATAACATTGTAAAAAAAGAAAGACTTAAGAACTGTGCTCAGTACAATGATCAGTCATGATTCCAAAGGATCTATGATAAAGAATATGGCTTACCTCCTGACACAGGGGTAATGAGATTCAGGATGCAAAATGAGACTTTGTATTTTTGAACATGGATAATGTAGGAATTCATTTCATTTACATATGCATATTTATTACATGTGTTTTGTTTTCTTGTTTTAAATTGGGAAGAAGAGAAAATAAATTCTTGGTAATTGGAAAATAAAATAAAATGAGAGAGTCAGAGTATGTGATCCGTATGGTTCCTCTCTACTTGACAAGAGAATTATGAGAATTAGGTAATCTCAGCTTCATAAATCTAGAAGTAACTTCAGAGGTCATCGAGTCCTACTCCATCAATGTATATATAAAAATACTTAGAATGAGAGAGTTTGATTGATTCACCCAAGGTCATATGGCTTTTTAGTGTCAGAGATGAAATTTCAACATTTGAATTTGAATTCAGAGCCAGTGTTTCTCAGTATCAGAGATTTCATGAATACAAGTCAGAGCTTGGAGTCATGAGGACTTGATTTCAAATCCTACTGAGCTATTTGAACCATGAAAAGTCACTTAATCCCTCACACCCCAAGACAACTCTCTAAGACTATAAATTATAAAAGTACATATAAAATACAGAAGTTATTCCTTCCTGCCCCTGTGATCTGGAAAATTCGAGTGAAATTTTTTGGCCCTCCCTTCCTACCAGAGAAGAAGTCTGAATTTTTTCCTTTTCTTTTATGGGGAGTTTACAACACTTTGTTGTAAATTTGGGGTTAAGTATTTGGTCACAGGCTCTGTGCAATCTGCTGGCCTTGGTGTGTGGTCTGTAGTTTTCACAAAACTCCCCCCAAATTCCCATTTAACTTCTTATGCCAACCCAATATATCGAAACCGCAATTGGTAAAGTTGCAATATGGAAGGGTTAACTATATTTAAAAACAACTTAAAAAACAATGTAAAAAAAGTCAGGGGCTGGCAGCATGAAGAGTGGAGGAGATCAAAGGAGTAAGATGTACCATAAAAGCAATGAGGTCTAAAGACAGAAAAGGGTCTAGACTATAAAAGGAAGTATACTAATTGCACTGTACTCTGTTCTTTGAGATCACATCTTGAGTGTTGTGTGGGCACCCCAGTTTAAGGAGGACAGTAATGAGTAGAAAAGGGCAAATAGAATGGTCAAAGGCCTTGAGTTCACAACATATGAAAATTGGTTGAAGGAGCTTAGCCTGGAGAAGATTTGAGAGTGGGAGGGTCGGGGTGGGTCATTAAAGTTGTGTTCAAGTATTTGTAGGGCTGTCCCATGGAGAAGGGATTAGATTTGTTCTGTTTGGCTTCTATGATACTCTTATTTCATTGAAAAACTTCTTTATAGAGAAAACTAGCACTCCTGGAGTGTAATCAGGCAAAGATAGCTTATGATTTAGTATGTGCTCCCAAGGCTTATCCTGAGTAAATTCTAGGCAGGCCTGGTATTGTCTAGTTTTCCCAACAGGAAGCTGTACCCCTGCCAGGTGAGCTCTATGTCAGCCCAGCAGTAGCTTGAACCAACCTGGGGAATAACCACTAGTGAAATTGAGTATATCCGCTGAGCCAAAGGCTTTCGACAGCCACATGGTTAACCCTTTCACAGGTGTTTTGGGAACTGAATAAATGAAGGCATTGTGATAATAAAGGTTTTTTTACTTTTTATTTTTTGCCAGAGGACCAACAAGAAGGAGAAATGGGAACAGATGGGAGGGCAGTAATTGAGATGGATTTATGAAGTCACCATGAAAGTTGCACCATTGAATTCAATGATAAATCATGTTGAAAAAGAAGAACATATTTTAGGGATGAGCTTTATTTCCCTAAAGCATACTTATAAAATCAGATTTTTGAAAAAGCAATATTCTCTCTATTCCTGAAAAAATGTAAATGTTAACGTTTTTGAGAGCTCTGTTCTAGGGTTCGAAAAATTAACATGAAGGGTTTTAAGCTTGTTGATAATTTCTCCTACTAGTCTCACCTACTTTATCTGACTATCGTAGTCAATTTTACTCGATGAAAGTACTCACAAATTCTTCTGCTATGGAAGCTACAAATGCTTGAAATCCATAGATGTTCACAACCACTCATGCAGAAATGAAATATTTAACTGCAAAGATATCTTGTATTTGGGGAGCTATTTGCTGACATATCTTTGTCTGATATTTGGAGACCATGCCAAGTGATCTGTGTGTAGAAATTCTAAGTCAATGCTCTCATACTAGCTCTCTGAATATTTGAAGATTATGTTAAGTGCTTTCTGCTCTGAACTTTTTCAGATTTTGTTTTTATCAAGTAAAAGCATATTGGATATCCGAATTTTCTACAGGAACTTCTCAGTTTGTCTAAACACATGCACACATATACAGTAGGGTCATATGGGTCTAGATTTTTGTAATAAAGTGGGAATAACATGAAGTGTATTAATTATGGTTATTAGTTAAACTTTGGTTAAAAGGAAAGATTAATTATAACACCTGGAACAATAGCCCTTCATTACTTTGAACAAACATGAAACATTCATATTGGAACAACTGCATTTGGTTTAATATAAATTGTTATTAAAGAAAAGTTAAATCAATATTTCAACATTAAAGTGAACTCTAGGTGTGTCTTGCTATAAGAAGACCTAGCATACAAAAGTACAAAACTGATAAATTACTGGGAGAGAACTCATATTATGAATGAATTCTTCTGTATACAAAAGTTTCTTTAATCAGCTTCCCTAATGCTCTTAAGTGATGAAGTGGAAAGAACCACTTAGTACCTGTGTGACTTTAGGAAAGTCACTTAACCTCTTTGGACCTTAGAAACTTATTATTATAAATATCTGTTAAAGATCATTATCTATTTATCAGGAACCACTGGGGGCAAAGAAACTTATTGAATAAGTGTTAAAAACCATTGCCAACTAAAGGTCAACATTTTCTGCATTTATGATATAAAATGAGGCATGGGAAATTTGATTTATTTTAAACAATGTGTATTCAATAAATCTGCCAATGTAAATAGGAATTGTTACTGTTTTGGCCAGAAACCCTGAGGGTCTTCCCCTCTCAGTTTTTTTTTTTTTTGGACAACGTTAAAGAGGCCATTCTTTGCCTTTTTTTTTAAACCTAGCCTTAATCATTGAGCTACCTCAGTCAAAATAAGACCTGCATTAGTTTTAGAAGACCAAGGGCTTCCACCACATCGGGGGCCATCTCCAATTGTCCTGATTTGTACCTGGCTGCTTGACCCAGATGGCTCCACACAGACGTTCCTCCCTTAAATCCAATTCATTTGCATGTCATGGCTTCACCTACAGGATGTCAACAACAATAGTAAATTTAGTGTTTTTCCAGAAGGGACGTTAGTAAATTATCTATTTCAATCTTCCTGTTTTAAAAATGAAGAAACTGACATTTAGAGAAATAAAACAATTGCCCAAAGTCAATTAGTTATTTAGTAGCAGACACAGAATGAAAAACCAGGTCTTGTGATTTCCAGATCAACATTCTTTGTGCAACACTGGATCCATATTGAACAGAGCTCTAATAAAGAAGTCTGGAAAAGCTGGGAAAAAATACTGGCCAAAATTTAAAGTTTCAGCTATGAACTTTTCTTCCCCTTTCTTTAGTGCTTTATCAAAAAAAAAAAAAAAAAAAGGCTTTTTTTCCTCCTTTCTTCAGTCCTCAGCAAGATAATATCATGTGACCTCTCTGAGATTCTGTTTCGTCATTTGTGAAATAAAGCAGTTGGATGAGTTGGCCTCTAAGATCCGTTTAATTTCTAAATCTATGATCCTATGAATTCTGTGTTCATGAATATGTGTATAGATCAGGGTTCTATTAATACTCTACTTGAGTCTGCATCTTATAAGCCTTGTGACCCAAGACAAGTCATTTTATCTCTCTAAGACTCAAGGCCTTCATCTATATTAAATAATATAGCAGTAATATCTGATCTGTTTACCTCACAGGGTTGTGGGGATCAAGTGATGTAGTATGTGGGGAAAAAAGTATTTTGCAAACAGTCAAGTGTTATATAAATGTATGTACTCATGTATCAAGGTTTGGATGACGACATTACTAAAAGTCCATTTGGAATTATCACAGAGAGATTATTAAAAAAGAAAACTGATACATTAATGCCATTGCTAATGAAAAAGAAAATGTTTGAGGAAGTATTACGCTTATTACTTTATTATAGTAATTATTATATTAATTATTTTTATCAACATCTCCTAGTCCTATTAACCAGGTTGGAGTATACATATCCCAAAGCTAAAGTAGAAAATGAATAGCCAGTTTAGGAAGAAACTGAACTGGGACTCTGACAATAGAAGCTGAACAGACTATTTGTTTCAAAATCTATGTGGCTAAAATTAAAGCATTCAGTTGAGCTCTCCCAATATTTGCCTTCAAAAAATTTTAAAATAACACATCAAATCAAATTCTAGAGTGGCAGAACCAACAAAAGGTCAGAATGAGGCATTTTCCATCCCCAAACAACTTAGGAGATGAGAAAAAGGCATCTGTGACACACAGGTGGAGGCTGGCCCAGATCCCACATGGATGAAACAGCAATGATGGGACTAGGTGGTGGTGACAGAAGAAGTAATTGGGGAGCACTCAAGTTAGAGACAATAAGGGGACTAGGTAACTTGTTAGAAAGAGACTATAGGAGAGGCCTGAGCTAGACCTGGATGTAAGACCAAATGCTGTTTGGCAACACCATTATGCAGAACCACTTCTGGGTCCTAGAGTTCAAGGACAGAGAGGATCACTTTTGGTCAAGAGGAGGCAGGAGCTCTGAGAGGCTGTATCAGTTTTGGTCTCAAGACATCAGGGATCCTGAGGATTGATATCACTCAAAGTCCCTAGGGATCAGAGGCCCTAAAGACCAGTATCGATTATAATTCCAAGGGTTCAGGGGCTTTTGCTGGGTAAAGACTTGAGTACTGACCAAAAAAAAAAAAATGTGACCATACCACTTCCCAGATCATATTACCTTGGAAGCACAGAAAACTTTTAAACCCTATGTAATGCTAATGAGATTAAAGATCTTTCCCACCCATTTATGGGACTGCCCATTAGGGGGAGTTTGATTAAGGGAAATTTGTAGGAAGGCCCATACCTTTTGTTAATGAGGCACTGGTCTCAAGGGTTGTGATGCCCTCTGACTCTGAAAAGTATATAAATACTCTGAGGTGAGGCTTTACTTTGGGGCTTACTCATTGAAAGTATTTGGTAACTATATATATATATATATATATATAGTCAGGCAGTAATCTATCTATTGATCTATAATGTATGTATTGTTTACTGTCAGACAGTTGGAAGCTCTGTCTGTTGATTTGGATTTCCCTGTATTTTCTCTGAGGTTCAGGGTGCTGACTTTTTCCCCTGAACTAAGTGAATGATACATGTGCTTGATTAAAGTAATTGCTGACCCCTCAAAAGTTGCTTTCCTTTTAGAAAAGCAGATCTAAGAACCTATGATAGCAGGCCCTCCTGCATATGTCAGAGAGCTTGCTTTTATACCCTAGAGCTAGCTCTGAAAACAGCAGTAAAAAAAAACAAAACAAAACTGAAGCTTGATATAGGTTCCCGTCACTCCCAATGCTGGAAACAGTGCCCAACTTTAACATAAAGTTCAAAATCAAGAAACAGGATGAGAAATTGAGAAAACAACAAAAAAAGAACCTGACCACAAGAAGCTGCTATTGTGACAGGAAAGATCAAGTTATAAACACAAAAGAAGACAATAAAGTCAAAACAGCTACAAGTAAAGCCTCAAAAGGAAAAAAAATGTGAATTGGACATAAGCCCAGAAAGAATTCCTGGAAGAGCTAAAAACTTATTTTTAAAATCAAATATAAGTGGTATAGGAAAAATTAGGAAAGAAATAAAACCAAAGGAAGAAAATTATGTAAAAATAATTAGCAACTTGGTAAAAGAGGCCCAAAAAGTGTGAAGAAAACAACACCTTAAAAAACAGAATTGGTCAAATGGAAAAAAGAGGTACAAAAATTCACTGAAAAAAACAATTCCTTAAAATCAAAATTAGGAAGAAACAATAAAACAAAGTTAAAAGAATGACAAAATAAAAGAAAATGTGAACTATCTAATCAGAAAAACAACTGACTTGAAAAATGGATTGAGAAGGGATAATTTAAGAATTATTTGACTAGCTAAAAGTCATAATAAAAAGGGCCTAAACATCATATTTCAAGAAATTATGAAGGAAAACTGCCTTCCTGATATCCTACTACCAGAGGGTAAATTCTCTTTCACCATCTCTTTCACAAAATGAAAACTAGCAGGAATAATATACCCAAATTCCAGAGCTCCCACATCAGTAAGAAAATACTTCAAGCAGCTCGAAAGAAACTAATCAAATACCACAGTGCCACAATCAAGACATAATTTAGCAACTACCACATTAAAGGAACAGAGGGTTGGGACTATATATTCTGGAAGGCAAAAGAACTGGTATTACAACCAAGAATAATCTAGCCAGCAAAATTGAGAATAATCTTTTAAGGGGAAAATGTATATTTAACTAAATAGAAGACTTCCAAGTATTCCTGATGCAAAGACCAGGAAAATTTGACTTTCAAATACAAGACTCAAGAGAAGCTTAAAAAGATAAGCATGAAAGAGAAATCATAAGAGACATAAGGTTAAATTGTTTACCTTTTTATTTGTGAAGATGATACATGTAACTTCTAAGAACTTTTTCTTTATTAGGCTAATTAGAAGAATTCTACATAGAAAGAGGGCATGGTACTGAGTTGATTATCTTGGGATTAGGCAAAAAATGTATAGGGGAGAAAAGGGATGCACTGGAAGAAGAAGAATGGGGGAATGATCTCATATGGAAGATATGCACAAGGAAGTGCTTTAACAATGGAAGGGAAAAGGTGGTGGTGGTGGCAGTGCTTGAACCTTACTTATATCTAAATTGATTCAGAGGGAGGTATATGTGTGTGTATATACACACACACATACATATATATACATACATGTGTGTATGTATACATGTATGTATGTATGTATGTGTATATGTACACACAAACATTCAGTTGGTGATAGAAATCTATCTTACCCAACAGGGAAGTAGGAGGAGGGGAAGGTGGTAAGAGAAAGGTAAGGTAGTGGGGGAAAAAAAAGAGAACAGTTAAAAGAAGGCTATGGCCAGAAGCAAAATAGACTTTAGAGGAAAAACAGGATAAAGAGAAAATGAGAGAAGGAAAAACAGAAGAAAATAGGATGAAGAAAAATTCAAAGTTAGTGATAATAATTGTAAATATGAATGGGCTCAGCTCATTCATAAACTGAAAGTGGATAGCAGAATGGATTAGAAACCAGAATCCAACAACATATTGTTTATAAGAAGCACACAGAGAGACACACACAGAGTAAAAATAAGGGGCTGGAGAAGAACTCACTATGCTTCAGTTGGAAAAGATAATCATCATTTCCAACAAAGCAAAAGCAAAAACAGATCCAATAAAGAGGGATGAGAAGGGAAATTACATCTTGTCAAAAGAAATCATAGACAGTGAAGTAATATCAATACTAAACATATACGTGTCTAATGATATAGCATTCAAATTCTTAAAGGAAAAGTTAAATATAATTATAGGAGGAAACAGGTAGTAAAACTATAATAGTCAGGGACTTCAATTTTCCCTTCTCAGAACTAGAAAAATCCAACCATATCATAAATAAGAAAGAAGTCAAGGAGATTAATAGAATTTTAGAAAAGTTAGATATGGTAAACCTCTAGAGAAAGCTGAATGGGAATAAAAGGGAGAGTGTACCTTTTTCTCAGTTCTACAAGGTACCTTCACAAAAACTGACCAGGGTATAAAACCCTCATAACCAAATGCAGAAAAGCAGAAATATTAAATGTAGCCTTTTTAAGTTATAATGCAATGAAAATTCTATTCAATAAAGGACTGTGGAAACACAGATAAAAATTAATTGGAATTTAAATGTTATATTCCTAAAGAATGAGTGGGACAAGAAACAAATCAGAGAAACAATCAATAACTTCATTAAAGAGAATGACAATGAGACAACATTTTAAAATTTGTGAGATTCAACTGAAGCAGTGCTTATGGAAAACTATATTTCTGAACATGCAAATCGATAAAAGAGAAAAGCATATCAACGAATTCGGCATACAAGTAAAAATACTAGACAAAGAACAAATTAAACATCCCCAGTTAGAAACCAAAATGGAAATCCTAAAAATCAGAGGAGAGATTAATAAAATTGAAAGTAAAAAAAAAAATGAACTAATAAATAAAAATAGGAATTGGCTTTATGAAAAAACAAACAGATAAACTGCTGATTAATTTGATTAAAAAAAAGAAAACCAAATTACCAGTATCAAAAATGAAAAGGATGAATGTACCACAAATAAAAACTCACTTATAGCAATTGTTAGAAATTATTTTTCCCAATTATATGCCAGTAAAACTGAAAATCTAAATGAAATGTATATTTACAAAAAATATAAATGCCCAGATTAACAGAAGAGGAAATAGAATACTTAAATAACCCTATCTCAGAAAATAGATTGTATAAACCATCTGTCCCCAGGACTACATGGATTCATAAGTGAATTCTACCAAACATAAAAAGAACAATTAATCCCAATGCTATATACTATTTGAAAAAAAATCGTAAAGAAAGAGTTGTACCAAATTCTTTGATGACACATATGTATGGTTTTGATACCTAAACCAGGGAGAGCAAAAATAGTGAAAGAAAACTAAAGACCAATTAATGAATAATGATATGAAAAATTTAAATAAAATACTAACAAGGAAACTGCTGCAATATATCACAAAGATCATATACTATGACTAAGTAGAATTTATACCAGGGATGCAGGGTTCATTCAATATTAGGAAAATTGACCAAATCAATAACAAAAACAACAAAAACATATGGTTATCTCAATGGAGCAGAAAAAGCCTTTGACAAAATATAATACCCACTCCATTTAAAACATACTAAAAGGCAAAGGAATCAAAAGTGCTTTTTAAAAAAATGATAACATTTATCTTGAACTGAGAACAAACATTATCCATAATAGGAATAAACTTGAAGACTTCCTAATAATACCAGGGATGAAACAAGTATATACAGTTATTATAAGTATTGTTATTCAATATTGTACTAAAAATGCTAGCTATAGCAGTAAGACAAGAAAAACAAATTGAAAGAATTAAAAATAGGTAATGAAGGGGCAAACTATCATTCTTTATAGATGACATGACTAGGTACTTAGAGAGCCCTCAAGAATCCACTTAAAAACTAGTTAAAACAAGTAACAACTTAAACAAAGTTTTAGAATATGAAATAAACCCACAAAAGTCATTAGCATACTACCAATAAAATCCAGCAACAAAAGATAGAAAGAGAAATTCCATTTAAAATAATTGCAGACAATATAGAATACTTATGAGTCTACCTACCAAGACAAACCCAGGGATTATATAAACATAATTATAAAACACTTTTCACACAAATAAAGACTGATCTAAACAATTACAGAAATATTAATTGTTCATGGATAGGCTAAGCTAATATAATAAAAATGACAATTCTACCTAAGTTAAATCACTTATTTAGTTCTATACCAATCAAACTACTAAAGAATTACTTTATAAAGCTAGAAAAAATAATAACAAAATTCATCTGGAAAAACAAAAGGTCAAATATATCAAGGGACTCAATGGAAAAATGAAAGAAGGTGGCTTAGGAGTATTATATTTCAAACTATATTACAAAGGAAACTTTTTGGAATACAGACCTGATAATGGTATTGCTAGGTAAGAGAGCATGCACAAAGAAATAAAAAGAAAGGGAAAAGCAACCTATTTGTACAAAAATATTTATAGCTGATTTTTTTTTTGTGGTGACAAAGAACTGTAAATTGAAAGGTATGACCATCAACTGGGGAATAGTTGAACAAATTGTGGTATATGATTGTGATGGAATACCATTGTGCTATAAGAAATGATGATCAGGAAAATCCTGGAAAGGCCTATATAATCTCAAAGTGAAATGCAAAGTAAAGGGAGCAGAACCATTGTACCCAGTAACAACAGTATTATAAGGACAATCACTGTGGAAGACTTAGCTACTCTCCTCAAGACAATAATTCAAGACAATTACAAAGGATCAATGATAAAAAATGCTATCCACCTCCAGATTGAGAACTGATAAATACTGATTGCAGACTGAAGTATACTTTTAAAACTTTATTTTTATTATTTTTGTCTTTTTTTCACAACATGGGTAATATGGAAATAGTGGAATGACTTCATATGTATAATTGATAGCAAATGACTTGCCTTCTTGGAAGGAAGAGAAAATAATTTGGAAATCAAAACTAAAAAATGATCACAAAAAAGATTTTCCATGTACCTGGGAAATATTTAACAAGACAAATAAAAATATTTTTTTAAAAAATGTAACTACAGGGGGTGGAACCAAGATGGCAGAATAGAAGGATGGACCTGTAAAAGCTCTCCCCCCAAGTCCATAAAAAACCTGTAAAAGTGACTCTAAACAAATTCTAGAGCAGCAGAAGCCACGAAACAACAGAGTGAAAGAGAATTCCAGCTCAAGACAGCCTGGAAGGCCAATAAGAAAGGTCTATCACACCCAGTGTGGAGTGGAGCACAGCTCACCCTTGGCCATGGGGTGCAGCAGGGACAGAACAGAAGCAGGCCTAAAGGGGTGGAATCCTCAGCAGCAGCAGGTGCTGTTCCCAGATTGCTCAACCCACAAACCAAACACAGCTTCAAAGGTCAGTGAGAAAGCTCTTTCACCTGGGTGAGAAAGGGAACACAGTCTGGCCCCACCAGCAGCAGCCACTGTAGTGACAGCTCCATTTTTGGAGCCCTCCACCTAAAGACCCTGGGGGAATTGAGCTGCTGATCTGAGTCTCAGCCCTGAGTGACTGTCCTGGGGTGAGGAGGAGCACTGGTGTGGTGGAGTTGAAGGCAGTTGTGGAGAGGGAATTCTACTTGCAGATCCTGGGCAGAAAAGTTTTTGGTTGCTCCCAGGCCAGTGTGCAGGCCAGGAGAGGAGTAAACTCCTCTCTCTTGATTGTGCCACCTTGGAGGAACTAAGAACTTACAGGTCCCTATGTGTTTGTGTATCATGTTCTGATTTGTTATACGATTTCTTTCATTTATCTTAGTCTGACTACATAGCATGACTATAGTGAAAATATACTCAATAGGAAAGTATATGTAGAATCTATACAGAATTGTATGCAGTCGTGGGGAGGGAGGGGGGGAGTGGGGGGTAGGTGGGGGGGATAAAATAAAAAAAAAAAAAAGAACTTACAGGTCCCTAGAGAATACCTTCCTCTTGATAAAGGACTCAAAAGTCAAGTAATTGGCTGGGAAAATGCCCAAAAAGGGGAAAAAAATAAGACTATAGGAGGTTACTTTCTTGGTGAACAGGTATTTTCTTCCATCCTTTTGGATGAGGAAGAACAATGCATACCATTAGAGGAAGACATAAAAATCAAATCTTCTGCATCTAAAACCTTCAAAATAAATATGCTATGGTCTCAGGCCATGGAAGAGCTCAAAAAGGATTTTGAAAATCAAGTAAGAGAGGTGGAGGAAAATTTGGGAAGAGACATGAGAGTGATGCAAAAAAATCATGAAAAGCGAGTCAATAGCCTGCTAAAGGAGACCCAAAAAATGCTGAAGAAAATAACACCCTTAAAAATAGACTAACTCAGATGGCAAAAGAGGTCCAAAAAGCCAATGAGGAGAAGAATGCTTTAAAAAGCAGAATTAGGCAAATGTAAAAAGAAGTTCAAAAACTCACTGAAGAAAATAGTTCTTTAAAAATTAGAATGGAGCAGATGGAAGCTAATGACTTTATGAAAAACCAAGAAATTACAAAACAAAACCAAAAGAATGAAAAAATAGAAGAAAATGTGAAATACCTCATTGGAAAAACAACTGACCTGGAAAATAGATCCAAGAGAGACAAATTAAAAATTATGGGACTACCTGAAAGCCTAGACATCATCTTTCATGAAATTATCAAGGAAAATTGCCCTGATATTCTAGTATCAGAAGGTAAAATAAATGTTGAAAGAATCCACTGATCACCTCCTGAAAGAGATCCTAAAAGAAAAACTCCTAGGAATAATGTAGCCAAATTCTAGAATTTCCAGATCAAGGAGAAAATATTGCAAACAGCTAAAAAGAAACAATTCCAATATTGTGGAAATACAATCAGGATAACACAAGATGTTATTGTAATGTAATGTAATGTAGCAGCTTCCACATTAAGGGATGGAAGGGCTTGGAATATGATATTTCAGAAGTCAAAGGAATTAGGATTAAAACCAAGAATCACCTACCCAGCAAAACTGAATATAATACTTCAGGGGAACAAATGGTCATTCAATGAAATAAAGGACTTTCAAGCATTCTTGATGAAAAGACCAGAGCTGAATAGAAAATTTGACTTTCAAATACAAGAGTCAAGAGAAGTATGAAAAAGTAAATAGGAAAGAAATGCTAAGGTCCTTACTAAAGTTGAACTGTTTATATTCCTACATGGAAAGATCATATTTGTAACTCTTGAAACTTTTCTCAGTATTTGGGTACTTGGAGGGAATATACACATATAAATAAAGACAGAGGGCACAGGGTGAGTTGAATAGGAAGGGATGATATCTAAAAAAATAAAATTAAGAGGTAGAGAGGAATATACTGGGAGGAGAAAGGGAGAAATGGAATGGGGCAAATTCTCTCTCATAGAAAGAGGCAAGAAAAAGCTTTTCCAATGCAGGGGAAAAGGGGGGAGGTGAGAGGGAAAAAGTGAAGCTTACTCTCATCATATTTGGCTCAAGGAAGGAATAACATGCACACTCAATTTGGTATGAAAATCTATCTTACACTACAGGAAAGTAGGGGAGAAGGGGATAAGTCGGATGGGGTGGGGATGATAGAAGGGAGGGCAAATGGGAGGAGGGAGTAATTAGAAATAAATGCTTTTGGGGAGGACAAGGTCAAAGAGAGAATAGAATAAATGAGGGGCAGGATGGGATGGAGGGAAATATAGTTAGTCTTATACAACGTGGTATTATGGAAGTCTTTTACAAAGCTACACATATATAGCCTATGTTGAATTGCTTGCCTTCTCAGTCTGGATGGGTGGGCAGGGAGGAAGGGAGAGAAGTTGGAACTCAAAGTTTTAGGAACAATTGTTGAGAATTGTTTTTGCATGCAACTGGGAAATAAGAAATACAGGTAATGGGCTATAGAAATCTATCTTGCCCTACCATAAAAGAAAGAAGATGGGGACAAGGGAAGGGAAGGATGTGATAGAAGGGAGGGCAGATTGGGGAGAAGGGGTAATAAGAATTCATGGTCTTTTGGGGTGACAGGGGAGAGATGGGAAGACAATGTGCAACTCAAAATTTTGTGGAAATGAATATTGAAAACTAAAAATAAATAAATAAACATTTAAAAATGTAAGTGCATTATACATGTTATTTAAAAGCCATCATTAGTCAGGGAAATTAAATAATATTCTCTTTGTAAGTATTTTTCAACATAATTTTTTAAGAATGCTATTCAGTTGTTTAATTAGGATTTCTATCTTTCCAAAATAGTCTAATATGATTTCAGAAATTTGACTGGCAAGAAATCATTGTAAGTTGAGCAGGTCAGAAAAGTCAGTCACTCCCTAGAAGAAGTGGTACCAGAGTTGGGTTTTCTAGAAAGGTTTTGAGGGCTGGACCTTTGATTTCATTGGCATAAAGAGTTCCCAGATGAGAAAACTCCCTCTACTTATGCAGGTCAGCCCCTACATAAATCATTGAAAGATTGACAGAGGGGGAATTGAATTCATGTCTTCTGGTGTCCAAGCTAAGTTTCTATCTATTATGCTATGATGCCTTTCTCAAGGCAGAAGGTGACTTCAAGAAGATCTATGTGCAATATTTAAAATTATTATTGTTTTTTGAGACCAGGTATTCCCATCTCTCCCAGGCAAGAAATACAGCAACCACTCACAGATCTGATTCCACTCCTGGGTAGTGCCAGAGTGTTGACCTGCTCTGTTTGCAACCTGAGTCAATTAGTTCACCACTCCCAAAAACTGGATAAGAGGAAGCCATTTCCTTCTACCTTCTTCACAAAATGAGTATGTGCATGTAGGGGGTGGGAGGAGAAGAGGTGGAATGTGGTGGAATGGGTGGGGTATGCTCTATGTAATATCAGACTTTTTAGATATGTTGGTTAATTTTATTAACATTTTTCTTCATCTTTTGTCATTAGGGGTAGCTCTTTGAAAAGGTTTAAGGGATGAATAAAATGGGAAATGTGATTTAAAAGCAACAGATATATATATGTTTTTTAATCCAGTCACCTGGTCTCTAGGTACTACAAAATCTACACTAGCTGCTAGGCAAGAAGAGTAGTAGAACCCTGTTTACTCTTCTGCTCTGCTCTGATTGAAGTGACTCTAGACTACATTTTTAGTAAAACTACTCTTTATATCTACTAGGTCATTAGGTGAACTTTTTGTCTAAATTTCCATAACGTATTTGTTCTGTATTTGTAATGCCAATACCCTAAAGAGAAGCAGAAATGACAAATGTTTACAAAAGTGGTCCCAAAATTGAGAATGTGGTAATAAGATGAAGCAAGGCTAGCTTCAGCCAGGACCATATTTCTTTAAAGGTGATAGTCTCTTTTGATGGGTGCCTTAGCCTCCTAATAATTCCACTACTGATACTCAAAATTTTTCCCTTAGTAAAAGATTCATTCCTTCGTGTTTTCCTAACATTTGTTCTAAAATGTAAGCATACTTGAGAGTGGTGTTTTCTTTGTAGCTCAATTGTGTCCAATTCTTCATGACTCCGTTTGGAGTTTTCTTGGCAAAGATGATGAAGTGGTTTGCCATTTTCTTCTCCAGCCCATTTTAGAGAAGAGGAGCTGAGGCAAACAGAGTTAAGTGGCTTGCCCAAGGTCATGTAGCTAGTAAGTATCTGAGGCCAGATTTGAACTTAGGGCTTCCTGACTTCAGTCCCAGGACTCTAGCCACTGAACTATATAGCTGCCCAGAAGGAAATAATCAGACCTTTCTCCCTCCAGAAAAGGAGTGGTTGGATCAGAAGTATAGACCTAGAAATGAATGAAGAGAAGAGTCCTTGAAAAGGGGGAGAAAAGGCACAAAAAGGGGTTGAGGAAAGATCATGTAATAGCTTTGCTACCTTACAATTCTGCCTAAAGGTAGACTTTGCCCCAGTAAGATTCTTAAAAAAAATATTTTTTATACAATTTAACTTCATTTTTGCTCATTTAAAACAAGAAGTTGTAGAAAATCCCAATTTCTTAACTTTTCTGTTTCTATAGATATTTAAATACAAAATATTTCAAAGAAAAATAAATGAACACAAATAATACAGATGTAAAGATTAGGATCATTGAAGCACAATAACTTTTGTATGAAGTCAAGTTTAACAATGGGAATAACTGGAATATAAAGGGTTTACTTTATAGGATCTAGAGAGACTCTCTGGTCACTTTAGGATTGGTTCTTGTTTGGAGACAGCAAGAAAGGTCCTTCTGAGACCTAGAAGATAAGTGAGCAAGGACAGAATAAGGAATGACAAGAGCTCCCACAATCCATGCTGAACGAACAGTGCTGTTGCATGAGACTCTAGTCTCTCTAGAATCAGAGCCCTCCTCCAGAAATGGGAATTTACCAGCACCCTTACCACTGTGGGCAAACCAGTTTGATTAGTTTCTCTTTTTGTTTTCCTTAGGTTCGTTAGCTAGGCTTCTGTGCATGCTCTCAGATTAGCTAATAGCTGGAACTGATTGACAGGTGTGACAAACTCAACTAGGGGCAGCTCTTTGTAAAGGGAATTGATTTCTCTGTAAACACAGCTGTCAGCCTTCAGGACCCTGCTTGTGTCTCTAGGCTCCACAATTTATTCTGACTTCAGGGGTGGGAAGGAGAAACTGCTTGTAGTATTTTCTCTGTCTTGATGAATTCACCTCTGAAATATCATCAAGCCCCCCAAAAAGCATTTCTGTCACCATCATGTGTGAAGAGGAGTTATTAATTAAAATATTTGAGCTGTATTCTGAGTAGCCATAGCATTATTTTGAGTTGTGGTCCAGAATTTAGAAAAGAACAATGCAATATAGGGTCTTTAAAAATAAAAACAAACCTTAAGACAATAAAAAGAAAAAAAAACACTTTACCAATTCAACAAATAATTATTTTGAACCAACTACGTGCACAACACTAGGTTAGGTGACAAACAAGTAATCACATAGCAGGCTTCATCCCTTTATACAACATCTTTATTTTTACGGGCTTATAGACTTCTAGCTAGAAGGGACCTTTAAACTCATCAAAATCTAATGTCTTCATTTTACAAATAAGGAAACTAAGGCCCACAGAGATGAAGTGACTTGGTCAAGATCATGCCCGTAGTAAAAAAAGAGAAGCAAACATCAAACTGCATTAGTTACATATCTTGAAAATGAGACTTAGAGAGATTTGTGGCAAAGAATTTTTCCTCTTTTCATTTTAGTTGCCTTTTTTTTTTTTGGTGGGGAGAGACAAATACTTCTAAGTTTTATCTTCTGTGATGTCTATCCTTAGGTCATGCACACTACCCTAACCATGAATCTGAGGTAATTTCTTCCTTATTCCGCTAACCTTTCATGTGACCTTTAATTTCTAAGTCATGTACCCATTTAGAACTTATCTTGGTACATGGTGTGAGGTGTTAATCAAAACCCAAACTAATTTTCGGTTTTCCAAGTAGCTTCTGTCAAACAATGACTATTTATCCAAATAGCTGTGGTCCTAGAGTTTACTGAACACTAAGCTATTAGTTTCATTTTCTTCTGTATGCTGTTTACCAAATCAGTTCCACTGATGTCTTCCTAATTTTTTTAACCACTACTAAATTGTTTTGATAATTATTGTTTTGCAGTATAATTTGAAATCTAGTACTATTAGGCCACCTTCCTTCCCACTTTTAAAAAGTTATTACCCTTAACATACTTTATTTTTTCTCCTGATTAATTTTGTTATATTTTTCTATAGCTTTATAAAATAATACATCTCTGGTTTGGTGTGGTGCTGAATAAGTACATTAATTTAGGTAGCACTGTCACACCGAAATGGCTTACTCATGAGCAATGAGCACTTCTCCAATTATTTAGGCCTGTCACCCTTACGGAATAAATTATTTTTAATTGTATCCATATAGTTCCTGTGTGTCTTAGTAGGTAGACGCCCAAGTATAATATACATTCTGTAGTTATTCTAAATGACATTTTTTATTCTTGATGGACTTTGTTGTAATATAGACATATTGATGATTTATTTGGACTTATTTTATATCCTACAACTTTGTCAAAGTTATTTCAAGTAATTTTTAGCTGACTCTCTGGTGTTCTCTGAGTAAGCCATCATAATATCTGCAGAAAGTGATAATTTTATTTCCTCTTTGCCTATGCTTATTCCTTCAATTTCTTTTTCTGGTCTTATTGCTATGACAAGCATTTCTATTGCTTTATAAAATAATGGTTATAGTAGACGTCCTTTCTTTTCTCCTACCATATTAAAAAAAAAGAATTCTTGGAATTCCTATGTTTTTTAAACAAAAATAACTGTATTTTGTCAAAAGCTTTTTCTGTATCTATTGATTTAATGTATTATTTTTCTCATTCTTATCAATACGATCAATTATGTATACAGTTTTCTAAAAGTAAAGCAGTCCTGCAGTCTTGGTATAAATGCAACCTGGTCATAGTATATAATCTTTCTGACATATTGCTGTAGGTTTAACTAACAAGTTCTTTAAATTTTTTGCATCAATATAAATTGCTTATCTTCAATACACAAACACTTCATATTTGTCTAGGGTCAGGGCTGGGGAACCTGCAGCCTCGAGGCTGCAGGTGGCCCTTCCAGGTCCTTGAGTGCAACCCTTTGACTGAATCCAAACTTCACAGAACAAATCCCCTTAATAAAAGGATTGGTTCTGTGAAACTTAGACTCAGTCAAAAGGTTTCCCATCCCTGGTTGTCCTTTCTGATTGCTCACATACTTATTTTTTATGTTTCTCTTGATTTCACCGTCTATGCAGTATTTTAAAGTTCGTACTCAACTTTTTACCAGGAATTCTTGGAAATCCTTTATTTCATTAAAAGGCCATTTTAAAAAAGTAAGTTATTTTTGGTTTTAGGCACCATTTGCCATACTCCCTGCTCTTTTATAGTGGTAACTGCTATCTTGCATTTGATTTTAACTTTCTCCTTAGTCCTTAAAATCTTTCATTCTGGCTTCTTCTAGTACTTTTCTTTGCCCTGGAAAATTTAGGATTTTGGACATTCTTAGGAATTTTCTTTTTTTTTTTTTAAGGAAATAACTGGTAGATTCATTTTATTTCCACTGAGATCTCTTGATCTAATATATCTAGACAGTTTTTTCCCCATGATTTCTTGAAATATGCTAACTAGGCTCTTTTTTTTTTTTAAACTAGCTTTTAGGTTGTCAAAAGATTCTTAATCTCTTGATCTGTTTTCTTGACTTATAATTTTTGATAAAAGATCCCTTATACTTTCTTCTATTTTTTTTTTTACCTTTTTATTTTGTTTCATTATTTAGCATCTTCTCATGGAGTCATTAACCTTTGTTTGGGTCTATTTTAATTTTCAGGTTAAGGTTTTACAGTTCTTGTCCTAACCTGTTAATTCTATCTATAATCATTTTCTCCATAGCTTTCATTTCTTTCCCAGTTCTTTTTTCTAGTGCTCTCATTTCATTTGCAAAATTATTTTTTACTTAAAAACACTCCTCTTACTTAATTTCTTCTAGGAATTATAATTTACCTTGTAACCAGACTGTGCTTTTTTTGTTTTTTTTAATTTTTGTTTATAGGTTTTGAGGAGTCCTCCTCTTCTGGATTCATGTGATTGATATCACTGGTACTATAACAGCTCTTTATGATGTAAGTCTTGTCTGTTTGTTTGTTCATTCTTCTAGCCTTGCTTCCTGTATTGGGACTTGGTGTTAGTGCCAGGATCTACATACACTTCTGGACTGTGTGTTAGTACCTTATTTGGTTATAATTTTGATTTTTTTAGTTCTGATGCTGCTTTCTCTCCTTTTTAAGTTCTGTGTTCTTTAAGGATCACAGGGGTGGCTTGGGCCAGTGATCTTTAAATATCCAGTAGGACTTAAGAAGTTTGATGTAGTTGATTACTGTCTTCATGGACTTCCCTAGGCTCTAGAGTCTTGTTTGTGTCTAGGTAACAGAGTATATACTTGTGCCTAGGTATGTGGCAGAACTGCTAGCTCTAGTCCTTGGGTCATCTAACTGGAAGAATCTTTAGGGTTCCGAAAAATAGAGTTGCTAGTTTAGACAAAAGTAGGAGCCTTGATCTAGTTCTACATTTCAGAACAATGACACTAGTCTAAGCCTGAGAGATCTTGCTCTGGGCCGCTGCTGTTCCACAGTTCCAGTGCTGGTCACTGGCCTGTAGGCCAAATTCATGATCTCACGCTGGAAAATGCTGCATTTTTGTTTCTCCTTAGACTTTTCCATCATTATTTGGTCTTGTGATCTTCTTTGGTCTTTGTAGTTTTGTGGGGAACTAGGATATGCTGTTTTTTCCTACACTTTCTATGCTGGTTCTCCTGTCAATTTTGTTGTTTATTTTTTTAAAATATTAAAAACAACAACAAACCCATGGTCATGTTGATGATACAATGAGATACTGGCATAGAACTTTAGAAGGGATCGATGAATATTAAAATTCTATAAAATTATAGAATACTGGAGCTGAATATGTTGTTAAAGATCCTCCAAGAAATCATTTACAGCTGAATAATGAATGTGTGAATGAATGAAAAAGCATTTATCAAGCCCTACTATGCACAAAGCACTAGGCTAAGCTTTACCTCTCCTGTCTTCCTATGCCTTACTTCTCTCTGTATTTATTGTGTGATTCAGTGACACTGCTCTTCTTTTTGATCTCTCCACGTAAAACGCCATCCTTTGACCCTGAACACTTTTCATTGTCTATCCTCCATACCTGGTATGCTTTTCCTCATCTCTGTCTCTTACTTCTCTAGCTCTCCTAAAGTCTCACCTAAAGTACTACCTTCTGCAAAAAAAAAAAAACCTTTCCAGGTCCTCCTTAATCTTAATATCTTCCCTTTGAGATTATCTCCAGTTTGTCCTGTCTATGTCTTGTTTGTACATGTTTGTTTGCACGTTATCTTCCCTATTGGACTGTGAGCTCCACGAGAGTAGAGACTGTTTTGTTTTCCTACAATGCCTGGTACATAGTAGGTACATAATTAATGCTTCTTGACTTGACTTTTCAATGCTCTCAAGGAGTTTACATTCTAACAGGGGGAGAAAACTCATATATGAAGCTTCAACTGCAAGAGATGGAAAAAGTCCATTGGTCCTTTGGGTACAAGGGCAAAGCAGATGGTAATGCATCTCATTTAATGTGATTTATATTTGAGATCTAGAGAGGTAAAGTGAAAGTCTGAGGTGAGTTAGTGGAAGAAGGAGAATTAGGCTCCAGGTCTTCTGACTCCTAGTGTAGGTTTTCTTTCTGCTATATTTTGTCAGCCCTCCCACTCACAGACAAAGCAGTGAGACAATAAAATAAAGTTCTATACTAGATAAAGATATATCAAATGAGTGGCTGGAGAAAGTTATTGAAATAAATTGTTTTCATGAGGTAACTTTATTTACTTAGAGAGGATAGAAAGATTGAGACCTCAAATAAAAGAAGATGAAACAAGAATAAATTCTCAGAGTAAGCATGTTGGATAACAGGATATTTCTATTCACAGCAGCAGACAATCATAGATCCAAGCTTGAAGAGATCTGTAAAGTCAATCACTTTCAACTTATTATTTTACAGATGAGGTAAATGAGGTGAAGAGAGTCTAAGAGACTTGTATGTCTGCAATGGAATTTGTTTTCATCTAAATTTAATTTTTTTCAATCAATGAAAATCTTCTTTCTTTCCCTTAGTTTCCATTTTTTTCTATCTTTCTTTGATCTCTTTATGGCATAGGCCTAGTAGTAGTATCACTGGGTCAAATGGTAGGTACTGTTTGATAAATCTGGGAGATTAGTTCCAAAGTGACTTCCAAATGGCTAGTCCAAATCTCAAAGCCACCAAGAGTGTAGTACATATTTTCCCACAGCCCCTCTAGCATTTGTCATTTTCCTTTTTTGTTCACTTTATCAATCTGATAGATGTGAGCTAGAACCTCAGACTTGCTTTAATTCACATTTTTCTAGTTATTAGTGATTTATAGCATTTTTTAATCACATAGCTATTAAAAGGTTGGATTTCTGTCCCAAAAAACTGCCTGTTCACACCCTTTCACCATTTATAGATTGGGGAACAGCTCTTGTTCTTATAAATTTGAATCATTTCTTTTAATATCTTGAATATAAAACCTTCATCAGAGAAACTTGCTACAAAGATTATTTTCCTACTTATTTGATTCTGTTCTTATTTTAGCTGTGTTGGTTTTATTTGCAAAAAACTTTTTAAGTAATCAAAATTGTCCATTTTAATTTCTATGATTCTCTCTATTTTGTGTAGCCATGAACTCTTCCCTTATCTACAAATCTGAATGGTGTTTTTTTTCTTACTACTCTAACTGGTTTATGATTGCGCCCTTTATAGCTATACCCATTTGGAATAATTTTTAGAATACAGCGTGAGATGTAGCTCTATACCTGGTTTATGAAAGGTATCTTTCCTGGCAATTTTTTACTGAATGGACAAATTTTGTTGGATTAGCAATTTTGTCAACTATGTTTTGTAGCACAGGATAAGACTTGGTACTGCTTAAGTGTCTTTCCTTCTTTTCCCTCTTCTTCCTTTTCTTTTTCTCATTATTTCCCTTCTGAGGTGGCATTTGAACCCAGATTTTCCTGACTACAAGTAGAGTATCCCATATGTTATATGATGTTGTCTCTAAAATAAAATGAATTCTGTAGAGGTTCCTATATGGCTCACCAGGGATAAAAGTTGAAGCTGGTTTCTTGTAGGCTCAGCCTGTAAAGCCTAAGCTTTTACACAATTTAAAAGGCTTCACATATGGATTGAGATATGGGTGTCTGTTATATGTAAGAACTAACCTAAGTTCAGAGAGACTTGTTACCAATATTCTGGCTGCTAACTAATGAATTATTTGGTCATTGTAAGTCATAAAACAGATTCATTATTTTTTAAATAATGCTTTCATCTGATGAATACTGACAGAACATCATTAATCCTGGGAATTCTCTCTCTCTCTCTCTGGACCTGTGATTTTATTGGCATAGGAAACTCCTGGTGTGGAAACTTCTTCAAAAGATGCAATTCAACAGCTAATCTACGATATACTTTTAGAGTTGTCTAAGAGCACTGAGAGGGTAAATGACTTGCCCAGGCTCTCGCAGCCAGCGTGTATCAAAAGCAAGAGTTGACCCCATGTCTTCCTGATTCCCAAGCCAATCTTTTATCCATTATGCCAGGCTTCCTTCTCAGTAATTCCCTTGTAGAGTAAAGTGTACTTCACCCTGTTTCTACCATTGAAAGTAGAAGTGCAGATCTAGGGAGTTCACTACAAACCAATTCACAAGGGAAGGGGCAAAGTGCAATCCGGAAGCTTTCTCTTCTTAAGTTACACTGAACGGGAGGACATTGCTATACTTTCCTGGAACAGAATAGGAAGCATGCCTAGATTTTTATAAAATCTTTTTCTGAAGCCTGTGAACCTAGAACCATCCAAAGTTTTCAATAACAGAGCCAAATGATGGCACATTCCATCTTTTGTTTTACTCCAGCTTAATGTTTCAACCCTAATAGTTTCACTTTTCTGTCTTTGTCACATAATTTATGTGCATCAACATCTATAGTGTACATGACATCTAAGAAAAGATTAATTAGGAAAGGCTTTGGAAACAGCTTGAAAACAGCGTCATGCCCTCAGGGCATGAGCAGACAGTGATTTGGTTCAGAAATGGTAATATCCTTTAAGTGGGTTTCATTGGTCGAACATTCTAGCAAACACCTATGTCCTGCTGGAGAACATAGTGGTTTCTCTGGTTATGTCCCAGGTGGCTATTTTAAGAAGATAATTTCCTTCTGATTTCTTTGAAGGGAAGAAAATCATGAACAGCTAAAGACTAGTCACCTACATCCTCTTGAATCTGCAGGTCACCTTTCTTTGTGTGTTTTAGGTATGATCTGCTGGATAGTGACAAACTTGTGAGAACTTCTAGGATGGCTTCTATGAGCTTATAATTTAGTTGAAAATGAGTTCATTTTCAAATTTTAGAAACTTCACTTATTTAACATATTTTCAAAACTCAAGTGTTTATCATATGTAAGGAGGCCCCATAGTATAGGGGATAGAAAGCTAGCATCAGAATCAGAAGCACACAGGTTCAAACTATGGCATGTAGAATACACAGGATCACAGAGCTAGAAGTGACCTTATAGGTCACTTCATCTAAGCCCCTCATTTTCCACATGAAGAAATTGAAGCCTTCAAAGGTTAAGTAACTTGCCTAACATACAAGCAGTAAGTAGCAGAGTGACCTTGGGCAAGTATTTAACCTTTCAGTGCCTCAGGGAACTCTCTAATACAGTAAATTGTTAAGTGATTGCTGTTCAACACTGATCAAGGTTGCTTCTCACTGGGAGTTCCCTACATCAAGAAAGTACTGCCAAGTCAACAAGCATTGGATAATAACCAACCTATCCTCCCCCACTTCCCTGCTTATGCCCCAAATGGGAATCATAGATTGAGAACTGAAAGGTATCTCAGACACCAGTTAGCTCAACATCCCTATTTTATAGATGAGGAAACAGGCCCAAGAAGGATAAGTGATTTGCCTAAGACCACAGAGGAAGTCTTGGGGTAGTGTGTCCAAAATACTTTTCATTATACACACATATTCTTAGTGAAAATACAGAAACCAGACTACTATGCAGTACCAGGAGCAATTAATTTAAATAGTCCCATCAATGAACTTTGATGAACCTAAAACTCTGAAAACTAATAGCCTCCCCATCATCCTGACCCCATTTCACACCCACCTGCACTGTTTACTGAAAGAGTCATTCATTCTCTTAACTTGCTCAGCATACAAATCCCAAATGTTAAGTTATGGATATTTAAGAAAAGCACCAGGAGCGTATCTAGAATTTCTGTGTCAGCTGAGACAAAAGTATTTGACACATCATGTCAGACTGCATTGGCTCAGGTGTTGTACCCTGCCTAAAATAATGTGATGTGAAGGCAACAGTGAAATCTGGGGGGAAAGAAGGTATAATTTTACAAAACTACAATTAAAAAAAAAAGGTGTCAAAATACTTCTCAAAACTTTCTCAAATCCTGCCCTCCCCATGAAGATCTAGGCAGGTAATCAACTGAAAATAAATGTTACATTACCCATTGTTTGTAGTGGTTTGCCAGTAATCAGAACCTAGCAATTTGTATCCATCCCTGTTATGTACCACATAGCATTTGTATAATTCATTTCTTCATCCATATTTCATTCTTATTAATCATCATAAATAAGTAAGTTGCATCTTTTAATGACACACGGTTGAGGAAATTGACTATGTCAGAGTGTGACAGTGCTGCACAGTCATCATTAGGGGGATTTATTATTTTTGAAAAAAAGCAAGTTAAAAGATTCGTCTCAGTAGGCAAAAGTGCAATTTAGGTTTTATTGTGCAAGAACCTCAAATGGAAACTGTTCTCTGGAAACTGTTTAACATACATGTAATTCAAACAACTGCCTTTACAGGGCCTTCAGTGCATTCATCCTACTACAACAAAGTTCTACGCCCATGTTATTCCTTTCAAACTTCATAGTTGGAGCACCACGTGAATACCTTTGCCATAGGAACTCACTGAGGCAGCAAACATTCAGCTTAGGATCTTTCCTCCAAATAACAGGCTTTTGGAGAAGGCTCCTGTTGCTCCCTTCAGAAGCAATTAATGGTTTTCAATACACCTGGAGCTTATTAATTCAGGAAGACGTCTTAAAGCTGCAGTTCACATTTCACTTTGGTCTGTTTAGAAACTAAATAAAAGAAGGATTTCAAGATGCTGGTGATTCTTATTCAGTATCGCCTCCACCTCCTACCCCCACCCCTAGAAGACTTTCTTGCTTCCTCTGGCAAAGAAATAAGAAACCCCAGCCAAAGTAGCTTCAGTATGCCATGTGAATATTTCATCTCACCCCAATTTAACTGTTTCGAATAGGAAAACATGAAATGGTCTTTAAAGAATAGCACACATTGCTTGGGAAGATGAAGTCTGGTTTCCGTGAGATTCTCTCGGGAAGTAGAAGGCGTAAGAAGGCTGACATTTTTTTAAAGAGGGGTATACGATAGTTGATTTATTATGTTACATGGTGGGGAGATTCACTGCCAGGTCTTGCGATTTTAAAATTTAGATAATAATGAATGGACAGAATATCTCATAAGCACCTTCAGTGACTCTGAAACACTCTGAAAAATGCTACCTTACAATTTCTATGGCTTTTTGTCAGTATAGAGCTTAATGGAGGTCATACCTTATAACCAGCACATATATGCTGCTTCTAGTCTGTCTCCTTCACGAATCTATCTTGCATAGGGCTCCCCAAATCATCTCTCAAAACAGAGGGGTCATCCTATCACTCTAATACTCAAGAATCTTTACTATCTCCTGTTGACCACAGAATTAAACACTATCTCTTTATCTTGGCATTAAAACCCTTCACAATCTGCCTTCATTCTATCTTTTCAGACTTTTGTCATATTACTACCCTTTGTCCACTCTACTTTCCAGGCAGACTGCCTGCTAAACATTCTCTGAACTTGGCATTCTGTCTCCTATCTTCCTCCTTCCATGCGCACATGCCTGCCTTTGCATAAGCCATCCCATTTGTCTGGAACGTTGTCCTTTCTTACTTCTTCCTCATAGAATCTCTAGCTTCTTACTAGATTCGGTTCAGGTGTTACCTTCTACAGGATGCCTTTCCTGATACCTTAGGTGTTATTCTTTCTCCTTCAATCTATCTTGTACATACTTATTTGTTTACATGTTGTATTTCTCTATGGGATGTAAGCTGTTTGGGGGAAGGAACTGTTTTTCATTTGTGATTTTATATGCCCATTATAGAATACAGTGCCTTGTATATAGTGCTTAAGGTTATCTGGAATTTTTTCCAAATACATTTTGCTTTTTATCATATCAGAAAAAAAGAAGCTCACTCACTCTGATGGTAGACTGGGTGGGAAGGCAAATTTTGAGATATTTGTTAGCTTTCACTTTTTTCCTCTTGTCCTTCTCTTTTCCTATTGATTCCTGTATCTTCTCTGCTTCACTGTAGGCTGGTAGGTGGCATAGTTCATAGAACTATCGGACTGGGACTGAAGTAAGGAATTTCTGAGTTCAAATACCACCTCAGATGTTTAGCTGTTACCCTAGGTAAGTCATTAATCTCTCTCTACCTCAGTATTCTCATCTGTAAAAATGAATATGATAGTAACACCTACCTCACAGGGTTATTGGGAGGATCAAGTGAGATAATATTTGTAAAGCACTTAGGATGGAGCCTAGCACATAGTAGCAATAGCTTAATAAAAGCTTGCTTCCTTTCTATTTTTCTTCTTCATATGTGCTTTGTGCATATATGCATGCACACATACAAGTACATGAATGCATAATTCTGTGATAATACAGAAAGGAAATGTCAGTATGCATTCTGAAATAGTGTTATTCTCCTAACTATTATTTGTATAGTTAGATGACTGAGATAATTTTGTCCAAGGATAATAGAATTTTTATTTGGCATAAAAATACAAAGACTACAAAAGATTAAAAATGAATTATTGGGGGGGGCAATGTGGGCAGGCACACTAATTGCTGATTGTACTTACAATAGTATTGGTCCTGCCATTCTGAAAAAAAATTGAAATCATGGGAGAAAAGTTACTAAATTCTTTACACCTTTACATCCAGCACCTACTCTTCAGTTTATACCCCAAAGAGTTTAATGATGGAAAGAGAAAACCCATATGAACCAAAGTATTAACATCAGAACTATTTGTAGTAGCAAAAAAAAAAAAAAAAAGAAAAACTGGAGAAAAAATCTATGGACCAATGATTAGAGAATGGCTCAACAAATTGTAGTATGTAAATGTAATCAGATATTATTGCTCTGAAAGAAATGACAAATATGAACAATTCAGAGAGACAGGAAGACTTGTATGATATGATGCAGAGTGGAGAAAATACAGTCAAAAAACAATATACACAGTGACTTCTACAATGAAAATGAAACAATGCCAAAAGGCAACAAACCTCAGGTCAAATCCAATGGGCAATGTTGGTTCCAAATGATTAAAATTAAAGTATGCAACCTTCCTTTCTGGTAAAAAAAAAAGGTAAACTAAAAAATGTTAAGTGACATGCACTGTCAGTCACAATCACTGCAATAAGTGGTTCTGATTATGATTTTTTAAATTATGATTTTTTAATGGGAAGGTATAGGGTAAGACGGTTTGCTAGAAAGTGACTGATAAGTCAAAAGAAAAGGTACCAATAAAAATAGCCCAAGAGGAGCTAAGTGAAAGTTTCTGTGATAAACAAATGAGAGGCCAAAAAAATGGAAGCTTTTCCTCATAATGTGAAGAAGGTGCAAAGGGGCTAGGATGTCTTTCAGAGGTCAGTGTTAATTCTATGTTCAGTCAATTCATTTTTGCAATCAACTATGAAGTAACTCCTAAATGTAAAGCATTTGGCTAGATGCTAGGGATAAAAGATAAAAATTAAGCCATTAGCTCTCAATCAGAAATAGCTTCAATTCTGTATTTGGTTATCCATAGAAAAAGAAAAGTGAAGACCCCTATTAGTTCCTTCAGAATATTTCAGAATTTTTACGCTAAATTATTTACTTAAAGCACTCAACCCCTTTGGGAGAAAACAGACATTTTGCCTGAATTATTTAGATAAGGAAATAATTTTCTCTTTTTTTCCATTTCTCAGGTAAACCTAACTGTAAGGTATACTGCACAACCAAGTCAAATGGAAGAAATGCAGCATATATCCAATTAATGTTGGAGGAAAAAAATTATTTCAGAGATCACAGAGTCTTGGAACTAAAATGAAACTTAGGGAACATTTAGTCCACCCTCTCATTTTACAGATGAAGAAGCTGAAGGAATGACCTTTCTTCCTCTTTGAATTATAACTGTTGAACTTACCTTACCCAGACAGTTAAGAAGAGAGGAACGGATTCTGGAATACTTAGTCTTCCTAAATAATGAAAAGAATACCTTTATTGAGGGGGAGCGAAGGTTGATTGAGAGGTTACTATTTCTAGCTGGCCTAAACTACAGCAACTTCAAAAGGTTTAGTCTTCAAACTCTGTACTTACAATGGATTTTATATTCAATAATGAAAAAAATGGGTATAGATGTTTGAAGATGTTAATATCAACAAAATTATAAGTATTTGAATATCTCTTACAGGGTATGATGTATGAATGTGTCAGCATGTAATTATCTGGAGCTCTGCACCTTGAAATAGCATGAATGTGAGTGCCAGTGATTAGGCACCATTATACATACTGAACCTATTAAAAAACATTTGATCTCAAAACGTATGCAGCAATAAATACTTCTTATCTCAAAATATATGCTAAAAGTAAATACATTTGATCTTAAAAGTATATTGGCATAAATATGCCTGATCTCAAATATATTCAGATAAATACAATCTTTCTCCCATTGTATATGTCCAAATGAAAATATGGAATGCTTTACAGATGATCACTCCGTGAGTTTTTTTCTTTAGCTAAAATTAAATTCTCAAAGGAATGATACTATAATTCACCTATATAAAAATGCTAATGTTCCCATCAGAGTAACTTCAAGTATACAGGATATACCAAAAAATTTTATTGTAGTTTTAAGCTGGGAGAAGGAGCCTTAGTAATACTCTTATTTAACCCTAATATTTTAGGAAGAAAGGTACAGAGATGCTTAAGAAGTGTGTGTGTGTGTTTGTCCTTCGTTGCCGAAGAAGACCATGCCATTAGAGGAATAATGACATGACTTGCACTTGACTTTGTTTTTTGAGTGAGAGAGGGCTGTGTATGTCATCAGCCTCACTTCTTCTCCAGAGCCATCTGAATCCAGTGACCAGATATTCACCAGGATGACTGGAGATGATCTAGGACGAGGCAGTTGGGGTTAAGTGACTTGCCCAAGGTCACATAGCTAGTGAGTGTCAAGTGTCCAAGGTGAGATTTGAACTCAGGTGCTCCTGACTGGTGGTCTATCCACAGCACCACCTAGCTGCTCAGCTCTATTATCAACTCAACTCTAGGAGCGTCAATCATTTGCCCTTGATTCTAATTACCACCCTTCCAAAACACTCCTCCCTGGCCACTACTCCTTTATATGTGTTTTCTTGTCTTTCTGTATTAGAATGTAAGCTCCTTGAGATCAAGGACCATCTGGCTTGCCTGTATTTGTATCTCAAGCATTTAATACAGTGCCTGGCACATAGTGTTTAATATTTATTCATTCATCTGTTCTCAGCTGGTTCCTTACTGCTATATAGCAATCTTTTTATTTTTCTAACAGTCTATTCAAGAGGGAGAGAGTAATGTTACACTTGAAATCAGAAAAGAATAAGGAATGGAATAGACTGTTAAGAAGTGCAATGACTTGCTCAAGATCCCGCCAATAATAAGTAATCAAACAGGGATTCAGTGCCTCTTTCACTATACCAATTCAATTCATTAAAAGACATGTACTAAGTACCTACTATGTGCAAGGCATTCTACTAGGCGTTGGGGATACAGAGCTAAAAAGGACACCCTCCATGGCCTCAAGGAGCATCTTGAAATGAACTAGCATCCTTCAATCACTCTTTTTGAGGTGGGAGTTCAGAATCTGTCTAGAAATAGTAGACTTGACTCTTTGGCAGTTGACAAGAAAGAAATTAGCCCCTGCAGTTAGAGATATAGGGGTCTAGAGGAGCAGGAGACAGGAGGAAAATAAAACTAGCTATGGAGAGGAAGCATAGCTTTCTCATCCTATAAACCAAGCAGTCAATCAGTAGAGTAGGTGTCTATGTACCCAATGCAACAGCCTTATCCTTGGCTCCCATCCCATACAGAACAGCTGTACAGACTTCTTTTGTGTACCACTTCTCTTTTGTGAAAACCAAATAGCCAACTGAAGGATCAAAGTTCAAAAAAGAGACATATGTTTGCTAGTGACCTATTGATCCAGGGGTACTCATCCTGTTATTCCAGGGTAAGCTTTGTGGCAGGCAAAAACTATCCACGAAATGAGGATAATAATAGTACCTGGCTTACAGGGTTGTTGTGCAGATGGAATGAGATCATTTTTGTACAGCACTTTATAAATCTTCAGTGGGATGCAAATGCTCTTCATTATCATCCTCATTGTTGCTGCTGACACACTGAGTTAGCTAGGCCTCATATTATATTTTCTTCAAACCAGGGAACTAAAGGAGACCCCCGAACCGCAGTTGTTTTTAGATGTCCTCCTGCTTCTCTCTTTGTGTGAATTAAATAAAAAATAAAACTATTTTGATTTTATTTTATAAAATTTATAATACAGTATTATAGAATTTATAGTAACTAGCATTTATATACTATATTTGTTCAGTACTTTGCATACCTGAAGTAGCATGCCAATGAGATTTATTATCATAACTTTTTATTATTTTTATCATCATTATTATTAGATATGCTCTGTCTGGCAGACATCATATTATAGTTTGTTTAAACCAGAGAATTGGAAGAGATTCCCCCAAACTGCAGTTGTTTCTGGGTTTCCTTCTTGCTTCTCCCTTTGTGTGAGTTTAATAATTAATAACAACTTGTATTTATGTAGCACTTAAAATTTTACAAACATTTCACAAATATTATCTCATTTTTATCCTCACATCCACCCTGAAAGTTAGACCCTATTGTTATACCCATTTTACAGAGAAGGAAACTGAGGTTGATGGCAATTAAATCACTTGCCCAGGGTCACAGAGCTAGGTTGGATTTGAACTCGTCTTGATTCTAGGTACAGAGCCTCTTTTAGATATTGAATCTCTATCAGCTGAGCCCGTCCTAGGAAACAAAGTATCACATATGTGAATGTGTTTGCATGCCCATTGAGGGCAGGATCCCTGGCCCATCAATAGGTGTCTATCTGTAAAGAAGATGGAAGAAGTTAGGGATAAGCTGGACAGGGTACTGTCAGACTGATGAAGCTATATATACATATACATGCACACATATACATATATATGTATACATAATATAAATATATATTTATAAAAATATAAAACGTATTATATATGTTATATATACACACACACTTATATATAGCCAACCACAAGCTGCACTGGTGTACTCTTGGCTGACAAGTATCTGTTCTGAGACTTCCCTTAGGACAACTCTCTATTCATCTTACTAAAGTACCTTTGCCATTTTCTGTGATGTCTAGGTCTAGGAACATATAGTCGTTGTAAGCAGTTAATTATCTACTATGATATGAGAAGCACTGGAAATACTTTCTGTACCTTCTCCTAAGATACCTTAACTCCCTGGGTATTATTCCTTTGGATTACACACTGGAATACTCATTTAAAATGCAAATCATAGGAGGACTCTTATGTCATGCCACTAAAACCATAGTATGAATTAAATGAGCAAATCTCTTGCTTCTGAAAGGCAGGGGATACCTCATAGGATCACAAAGACACAGATTTAGGAAAGAAGAGAAAGAGGTCAAAGATTCCAGCTCTCTCGCTTTAGAGATAAGATTGGTTAAGTGACTTCTCCAGGGTCACAGAGCTAGTAAGTGACAGAGGCAATATTTGAACTTGTCTTCCTGACTCCAAGGCTAGCATGCTATTCACTACCCCATCCTGACTTGGTCAGTAGAAGACCATTGGCTCTCTAGTGAAGATTGATTGTTGTCCTTTGTCTTCAAAGAGGACCAAAATGACATCACCAAGATAAAGTGACATTTCAGTGTGTTTGACTGTGGCTGATCAGACCCATATGAACTCGGAATGCTCTACCACAGATTAGGCATAGACAATCTGTGGGAATTTTTGGGGTGGATATCCCAAATTTGGACATCCTGCATTTACTTTTTGCACCATCTTCTAGTGAAGATAGGCTGAAAAGGAAGGTGAGGGAATGTCAAAGATAAACTTTGACCTGTTTCTCAGTTTTTGGTCAAGGACAACCCTGGTCTCACCCAGGTGATAATGTAACAAAATATCCATGATATGGTAGGAACAATAAGGAATTGAAGTAGAAGGTTAGGAAAGTCTTTGGTGAGAGTAGCCTGCCATTTAATAATCAAGAATTGGTTATACATCATTTTATCTTTCATTGAATTCATGAATTCTATTAAATTCAGTAGCTAAGGAAAATTTAAGGCATAAAAGGAAGGAGGCAACTTTGAACTTACAGTTCCTAAAAAGAACAACAAGCATTTAAATTAATTTGGACAGTCCTAAGCACAGCTAGTTTTATTTCTGTAATGTTTTTTATTCAAGGTGTTGAAGCATCATCACTGTGTAAAGAGTCAACTTATGTTAGGACCATGGTTTCACTCTTGTTTCACTAAAGTTTCACTTCTCTTAACTGAATTCCATGGAAACCTTCTTTCCTGTTGAGTAAATAGCAGATATCTACATTTGTTACTGCTACCAACCATTTCCACTATCCAAGAGAAGTTATACTAACCTCTTCTTAAAGTGTCAGGAACTGATGGTATTATCTGAAAAAAAGAGCAGTGCCTTAGCTACTGTTTGGGGATGCCAATACTAACACATGAGAACTGAATGTAGAGCTGCAATTGTATCCCAGTGCAGAAAATCACATGTGAATTTTAAAGGATAAATCACTGCTTTCTGTTCTTCAGGAAACCTGACAACCCTTGTATTTCTTATTGCTTGATTGCCAAGTCAACCAATCTTGGCATCATCATTTACCATGTCTGAAATGTGACTAATAGAGCCACCTCAAATGGCAAAATCATGGGGTCAGTGAAATGTTCTTTGAGTATCAAGTGGATTATAAGTGGCTTTGAAATTTGATTTGATTTCAATACTGCCAGTCATATAGATAACAAACACATGCGCCTAGGGCTTTATTTATCAGGGCACAGCTCCCAAAATGTCCATAATTTTAATAACAACATAACCTGTTCCATCTTTTAAGCATGCATCAGGTTAGCAACCTCAACAAGTCCCCTTTTTATCTCTGATAAGGTGCTTTGTCAAGATGGACTCACCATTGAGTGCCTAATCACTTTAGTAGCTAGCTGGGTATAAGTGTCAGACATCATGAGGAGGGACATGATGTCAGCTGTTGCTAGTTTAATGGCCACTTCTACCTGCTCTAGGTATTCATCATCTCAGAAGCAGTAGCTCAGCCAATGGCCCAAGTTTTCTATTCCAGTCACTATCTACAATAAACACTTATCTCACAGAGATTTTATCAATGTCAGATTATAGATACAAAATTCCTCAGGCAGAAAATAATCTTTCAGATGGTTGAGGGTTCCCCCTCCCATTTTTTGGGGCATGTATATAAACTGAAGATGGAGACTTCTTTTATGATTCCAGCTGCAGAAGGTGTTATGTCTGTGTGTTAATACTAAAGTTGTTTTTCATATTTCTTTTATTTCATGTTTGAAGAATTAAACAAAACAGAAACAGCACTTGAGTAGTTATTTAGTTCTACCATTTTTTAGAACCATAAATCTGGCTCAGTGAACACAGAAACATAAACTGTCTATGATTAATAAAAAAAAAACATACCAAACTATATCTACTTCCTCTTTATATATTTACATACCAAGTGCAAATCATGTCATCATTTCTCTAATGGCATGGTCTTCAGGCAATGAAGGATGAACACACATCCATATTCCTCAACTTCCCCTTTCTTTCTACTTTGTTTCACTTTAAAACTAGAGTTCTGTTATGAGGTATTTGGCTCTTGCTCTGTCCTAAACTTCAGTTTCAGCCACCCAATAATGCAAACCCACCTCAAACCCTGGGACCAAACTTGTCCTTAGACTCACTGTTTTCTAATAACCAAGTTGTCTTCCTTGTACTTCAGCTCATCAGCTCTTAGGTTCCTCACTTGACACCCTAGCTCTTCTAACTGATTGGATGTGCTTCCTGAAATCCTACTGCCTACTTGACTATTCTTGAGCCTCCTCATGCCTGCATGTATAGCTGAAAGAACACTGCTCTTGGAGTCAGAAGGTCTGACACTTCCCAGCTTGAGTAATCATCAATAGTCTGACGTTGGGCATCACTTGACCTTCCTGGATCTCAATATAAAAGGTAGAAGTTAAACTTCTTGGCCTCAGAGGTACCTTCCAACCCTTAAATTTATGATCTTCTGATTTTGTGATCAGGGGTAGAAAATTATATGCTGATTGTACCCCTGTGCTGTGGCCAGATCATCCTCTTCCACTCAAACCTATTTTTCTGAATCTCCATTGACTTTTTACTACTTGGGCTTCTAGTTATTATCATACTTAAAACACTTGTGGTATTAGATCCAGTCTGGGAATTTTTGCTAATGGTACTTACACTTTGCCTGTTTTTTTCTATTCATCAATGGATCTCCCATTTTGGGGCCTACTCTCATTTTCACCACAACATAAAGTTCCTTTTGTTAGTGAGAGGGAGATTTAGTTATTGTTAAGCTTGCATATCTTCCCCAATAGATTGTTGATTCTTTGAGAAGAGTAATTGTGTCTGATTTACCTCTGTTTCCCTCACATGCCTAACATAGTGATAGACAGACCCTAATCTGCCTTTTTGTTGATAAGCTGGGCCTTAGTCTTCATATTGAGGCTTCTCTCTCTGTTTACTATCTAGTCACCTCTAATTCTTGAGAAATGTAATGTAAAGAAAAAAATGTATTCAATAAATGTTTGATGAACAAATGAATGAATGAGAAAATTCTTCTTGCAGGATACTGTTATTTTTTATTCCTTTGCATATATTATAGGAAATTTGTGAAAATGGGTCTACCTGCAAATCTTTAGATGAAAGCTACCCAAATACTCAAGAAAATGTTCATTTGAACCTTAAAAGATACTAATAAAAATACAATAAAACAGATTTAACAATTTTAAAAATAAGTTAATAAAACCATTTGTGAAAACAGTGAGTTTGAAAACAAAAATAATTTTATTCTGTTAAAACTGCTCATCTTTTAAATGACTGAACATTTTCAAGTCATTGAAAGTAGAGATTTTTAAAAACTGCATTTTAAAATCCCTACATAGATTTCATTTCATAGTTAGATAGGACCACTTTGTTTACATGTTAGCTTCTTCCTAGTCTTTTTCTCCCTTAAGTGACCTCTCCTGCAAGGGCATGTCTCTTTTCTGGAAACCAAAAGAGAGAAGAACAAGGATCTTTCCTCTCCCAAACTCTTGTCCACATTGCCCATCATGCAGTTTTATGCAAATTGACTTGAACCTTGGGTTACATTGATAGATACATGCATATATACATAGACACACACACACACAGATACATACACACACATTCAGGGTTCCTGTTGGGTTTATATGCGTATGTAACTTATTTTTTTAAAAATAGCTTGTTTTATTGACTTGAGACTAATCTTGTTTTGGGTTTGATTTAAATCTTTTTTTTTTTTAATCTGTAAGTATCTTGATATAGGAATATTCCAGAAAGCATATCTCTGCCACAAGATCAAGAAAATTTGCTTCTGAATACTGCTTCATCCTAGAAGGAACTAGGATATATTTGAATTAAAGTACGTAGTTTTAAAAATAAGTTCTAAATTAAAAAAAAATAAGCCATAGCTTAAATTTAATCTAAAAATAATTTAAATGTAATTCTAGTCTAACATTCTGGATTTTATGAATCATAGTATCACAGATTTAGAGTTATAAAAGACTGTGGAGGTAATCTAGTCTGACTCCCTCATTTTATAGAGGAGAAAAATTAAGGTCCAGAGAGCATGTAAGTGGTACAGTAGATAGAGGGCTGGGCCTCAGGAAGACCTAAATTCAAATCCTGCCTCAGATACTTACTAGCTGTATGCCCCTGGGCAAGTCACTTAAACTCTGTTTTTCTCAGTTTCCTCATCTAAAACATGGATGACAATATCACCTACTTCCAGGGTTGTTGTGAAGAGCAAATGAGATAATAATTCTAAAATACTTAGTACAGTGCCTGAAAAATAATAAGCTCTATGTAATAGTTAGCTATAATTATTTATGCAAATATTATTCTTATTATTAATATTATTTTACCTAAGGCAATACAGGTAGCAAATGGCACAGCTAGGAATTGAACTGAAGTCTTCTGACTCCAAATGCAGCATTTCTTCCATTGTACAGACATTCCCCATTTCAAATATTCTGTGCCACAATCACCATGAATTGTAGGAATGATCTAAAAACTCCAGTTTTTACAATTACTGAATCCAATATTGCTTAAGGTATAGCTGATTTTTTTTTTGTTTTACTAATACCTTTTAATTTCATATCAGTCATTTCCCAATTATGCCTCTATCTCATGATACTACCCCTTATACAAAAGAAAAATAGTCAAGCAAGACACTGACAAAAACCATGACTTTATCTGGCAGCATGTGCAACCTTTTGTCCCCATCATTCCCCTTTCCCACTCTTCTATCAAGAGGAAGGAGTCATTTTTTTCTACAAGGAAAAGACTGGCTGTTGCACTTAATCCAAATATGAAAGCTTTTTAGAATTATTTTCATTAGTATCTTTGTATAGATGGTGCAGTGGATAGTGCTGCGGGCTGGGAGTCAGAACAGAGTTCAAATAAGACCTCAGATACTTAGTAGAAGTGTGACCCTGGGCAAATCACTTAGCTCTTGCCTGCATAAAACTGGAGAAGGAAATGGCAAACCATTCTAGTATCTTTGCCAAGAAAATCCCATGTACAGTTGATCCACAAGGTCATAAAGAGTTAGACATGACCGAAAGACTAAATAACAGCAAATCTTTGCCTACATCATTCTCGGTTTATTTTGCTCTGTATCAGTTTATACAAGTCTTCCCATATTTCTCTGAATTCCTCAATATTTATCATTACTTATGGTGAAATAATATCTGATCATGTTTACATTCCACACTGTATTCAGTCATTTCCCACTTGATGAAAGCCCAACCAAGTCATTAAAAGTACAAAATCATCAGCTAAAGAAATATCTTAATTATTCACAGAATCTTGTTCATTACAGTCTTGCTCATACTTCTATTGACAAATGACATAGCATACGTGTGTGGTGCAGTGTGGATGGCTTAATTGTAGTACAAAAGATTGAGAACATTCTCTGATGTTTACATAAACACAAAACTCCCACAATTATGCAAATTTAAAATCAGTAAAATAAAACTACTGAAGAAGATGCTCTAATGGCTGGTTCAAAAATGATAAAAGGACTATGTAAACATTGCTGGTTTCTAAATGACGCTGTATAATTCTAAATATTCCCAGTGTTTTGCTGAATCCTCATTACTGGACGTAGTCTGAGTAGAGACTACTTACTGTCCCTTTCTGGTAGAGTGACGGGGCATACTTTGAAAACTGAACTCAACATTTTAAAAAATTAGACATACTTTATTGAAACTTAGGTTCAGGAGCTAGAAAGGGTCTTGAAGATTAATAGTTTAACTCACTCATAGACTAGGAAACTAAGGCCCAGTAATGTTATAGGATTTGCTCAAAGTCATACAGGTAGTAAGTGAACAAGTAATCTATCCTAGATCCTCTGGCTCTGCTCTCATTAGTTTATATCACTGTTCCCCACTGCTTCTCTAATCTCCAAGTACTTTAATTTAAATGTGTTGGAGGGCAGAATCACTAGTGTAGAGAGAGGAAGATAATCAGTCCAGCCTTAATGGTATGCCCTACCTTATGTGTTAGAGAAACAGATCCAGGTTCCTTATTCCTTGAATTTGGACAGTGCTCTTATTTCCTCTCTCTTCTCCCTTCCCTCCTCTCTTTCCTTCCTTCTGTCCTTTTTTTTCTTCCTCACTTTTTTTCTTTTCTTTCTTTGAGAAGGAAGATGATGAATTATACCTCACAGAACCTTGATCACTTCATCAAGGCACTTACTAGCCAGAAGCTAAGTTTTGAGACCTTCTGTTTCTTCCTGCAATAAGAAAAAAGTGAAGCCATGACTACTTTATATGTGGTAGTAGCTTTGTGCTGTCCCTGTCTATGCTAGGGCTTTGGATCTGTTTCTCTGTCTTAGGGCCAAGGGCTTAGGGTTCTAAGCTACCTGCATGTTTAGAATTTAATAGTACTGTGATCACTGTCCTGCATGAATAACTCAGTGGAGATGACACTCTTGATTGCTCCTGGTGTGTCCCTATGTGACTGAAGGTTGTGTGAAAGATTGGCTACCAGATCTCATAGAGAGGATCCTCCTCTCCTAGCAGGCTATAGCTATAGAATGATTTCACTTTTCTCTCTTTTGAGTATATCTTGGGGCTTTGCTAGATCATGGAACATTGCAGGGAGGTGATTTCTTTTCCCTCCTGCCCCCAGAAGCAAAGGAGGTAATAAGCACATAGCAGTGAGAAAATAAGGTTGCCTGAGTGATCTTGGGTTTGGACCTCAAGTACTTGGCTAACTCTTCAGCTCCGTGTTTGTTTCCCCAGGCACAGGTCAAGGAATGGTGATCCTGATAAGTAGATGATTTCAACTTTACTGGCTACCTCATGGGTTCTGGAGTTCATGTCCTTCAGAGTTATGATTGGCTACCCAGTGGAAAGTGATTCCTGCTCTTACAACTCCTCAGAGATTGAGATGACTGCTGATAGGATCATCCTGAACCTGAAATGACTTAAGGGTCTTGCTTTGTTGGTCAGAAGATCTGGACTTTGAAAGTTGCTTGCATATTCATATACATATACACACACATACATACATATATATGTATACTTAAATACATATACACATATAAAACAATATTATACATATTTATACACATATAAAAATTCTATAAACATTCTCATGGAAAAGATAATTGGTGCTATAAGTCATTATTTTTTATTAAGTAATTGTTAAGGCACTATTATGATTTATTTATGGTTTAAGCCTTTCTTTTATGGGGGAAATAGTTGTATCTATCTGGTATTTGCCTTTTACATTAAGTATCTTTTCTTGAAGGGAACAATTGACTAAACGTGAAACCATTACTGCTTTTTTTTTTTGGCAGATCTCCTAAGTGTGGAGAGCTAATACTGCTGGGAGTGCTTGAAACCATCATATTATCCAAACTTCCTATCCCTTTTGATAACCCCTTTTGGGGTGACCCTGCACAAGAACTATACCTACACTTTATTTTAAAGTTTAGGAGAGAAAGAAATGCTCTTTATAGCTCTTCTGGGAGCCTATGACTTAAGGAAAAACCAGTGCAAAACCCCCAAGCAGACAGTCTTCCATTTCCTCTTTCTAGTGTCTACTTCCCTTTTCCCCCCAAATAAGCTTCTAACTTAGTATTACTCACACCTATATGTGATGCTTGCATATACAACCTCAGCCTTACCCTGTCTCCTAACTTTTATATTTTACTATTTTCAACTGGGCATCCAAGTTACATGGATAGAGAGTCAATCCAATCCAGTGGGAAAAGTACAAGGTAGAGACAAAAAAACTGGAATGAAGTCTAGTGTCAGACTATTTTAATGATTGTTGCAACTATATATAAACCATTTAACCTCTATGAGGTTCACTTCCATCAGCTATGAAATGGAGTTGTTGTTAGGAAAGCACTTTGGGAAACTTGAAGTAAGTTTCATTATTTGTACTGGTGACAATTTTATAAATGTGACACTTGAATCACCTGATTGTGCAAATTGCAGTCCTAGGCAATTTAGGTCCCTAGTTTCAAATGGCATCATTTCGAGAAAGGATGGCTGTTACAGTGGAAAGGCTATTGAATATTGAATCAGAGGACTAGGTTTTAAATCCTGTCTCTGCCATTTGCTATTTGTGTGACCCTACAAATGTCATTTAATTTCTCTGGATCTGTTTTCTTATCTGAAAAATGAAGGGGTAAGACTGGATAACCTCTAAGGCCCCTTCCAGATCTAAATCTCTGATCTTCCTACCACATGCCTACACCTAAAGAGGGGAGAGATGTAATATACCCTACTCTCCTAAAATATTGTTTTACCTAAACCCTAGTCTGTCTGTGATGGATTTATCCTCTTAAGCCTGTCCCCTCATTTCATACTTCATGAAGAGTTAAGCCTATTCTGCATTTTTTGTTAATAACAATAATTCTCATCTAACAAACGCAGAAACTGACAGGGGGTAGTAGAAGAAACTCTGGATAAAGACTAAGAAAAGTTGAGTTTTAGACCCAGGTTTGGTTAGATTCTTTCAGAATGTAAGCTAAATGTTACATATTTTCTAAACAATTAACTAAACATGAAACTATTTTTTTTTGGCAGATCTCCTAAGTGTGGAGAGTTAATACTGCTGGAGTACTTGAAACCATCATATTATCCAAACTTCCTATAACCGGACTGTAAAATGCAATCCAATCAAATCTATTACTGTGTTTCTCTTTCAAACTTGAATACCGTAATAGTATAAAGATTCTTATTAAATATTTTTGAACAGCTTAATCTACTTTCCACTGGGATTCTTTCACATTGGTACTTTGGGCCCATACATACAACTCACACATTTGACTCACTATTCTACCAAAAGCATTTTTTCTTATAATCAAATATTATACTGATGTAGATGGCAACAAAAAATTTGTTCAGATTTATTTAAAGTCTAGTTACAGTTGCTTAGTTGAAGAGAAAAACATTTATTATTCCCTTTTTTTTGGTCTAGCACTGGACTTGGAATTGGGGGACTTGAGTTCAAATGATGCATCTGTCAATTACTACTTGTATGATCTTGAAGAAGTTATCTGGACTCAATATCCTCATTTTTAAAATGAGAAGGTTAGACTAAATGGTCTTTAAAGTCTCATCTAACTCTTCATTTGTTTTGCATTTTCCTTTTCTAATACTGAACGAATGACTAAAAAAACCATTTATTAAGCTCTTGTATACAAGACATTGTGAGAAGTACTTCAGGCATAAATAGAAAAGCAGAAATAGCCCTGGTCTTAAGAAACTCACATGCTAAGGGGGAAATAACATGTATAAGAGATTTCTACCTCAAGTCAAGCGGAAAAGTCTTATAGTTTGAGGATACAGGAACAAAACAGAGTTATACAACTTTAATATCTTTTCCACTAATAAAATCACATTTCTTTTTAATGGTGTACCATTGGACAGTCAAATATTTTCTTTTCTGAGTCTTTAATTGTTGTTTGCTGAAGAAGTAAAGACTGCAGTTCCAAAGCAGCAGCTGCCAGGTTGCATCTATACAGGGTTGCTTCCTGAGCTTATGGCATTGAAAAACTGACCAGATGATTTACCTGGCTTGCTTGCACTATAAGCAATTTAGTTTTCCTCTCTCTCTTTTTTTTTATCAGACTAGCAAGTGAGTTATCAATTTTATGGATTTTTTTCTCCTGTTCTTAGCTGAAGTGGCCCATAACTTCAATTATGATTAAAGATCTGATAGTTATTTCCTATCAGAGAGAGGCTTTTTAGTCATTACACCTTAGAAGACAAGAGTTGAGATAGCCAGCAGGAGACTCTGTGGATGTGACAACTAAAATTTAGTGCAAAAAACTCAGTCACTATAAGATAAATCAGTGAATCTATCAACCAACAAGTATTTATTATCTACTCTGTGTTAGACACTGTGCTAGGTGCTGGGGAATATGCATAAAAAATGAGATAGTTCCTAAATATGTGAATCTTATATTCAACTGATGGGATACAACATGTCTAAATATCTGAGGAAGAAGAACATTCCTGTCATGGGGGACAGCTTGTACAAAGTGAGAAAGGTAGGAGATGGAACACCATTGTTTTTCCTTTGTTCTCGAGGATCATGACATCAGAAAGATGCTGCTATGACATAAACGTGAACTGGACTTAAGTGAGGAAGGGCTATGCAGGGTCACTAGCCTCACTTTCTCTTCTGGAGCCATCTGGGTTCAGTGGCAAGATATATATCAGAACAACTGGAGATGGCCCCCAGGAGACAGAATGTATTTATACAGGGAATAGCTAATAGGCCAGTTTTGCTGAACAGAAAGGAACAACATGTGTTGCCTACTTCAAAGAGTTATTCTGAGGATCAAAGGTAATAAGTTATGTGTAGTCCCTTAGCACCCTTAGGTCCGCCTTAGACATATGGGTCCCTAGAATGGTAATCTCATGGTTGAGGTAACAGTGTACACTGTTAAGTCAGTACCACTTCAAAACCAGAGCTCATAAGCTATTCCCATTGAGTTTTGAACTCAGTGTCTTCTAACTATTAGTAGCGTGTTCGTCCTTCATTGCCGAAGAAGATTATGCCATCAGAGAAGTAACGACATGACTTGCACCTGACTTTATTTTGAGTGAGGGAAGGCTGTGCAGGTCACCAGCCTCACTTCTCCTCCAGAGCCATGTGAATCCAGTGACCAGATATTCATCAGGATGACTGGAGATGACCCAGGATGAGGCAATAGGGGTTAAGTGACTTGCCCAAGGTTACACAGCTAGTGAGTGTCAAGTGTCTGAGGTAAGATTTGAACTCAGGTCCTCATGACTCCTGCACTAGTGCTCTATCCACTGCACCACCTAGCTGCCCCTAACTATTAAGGATAGAATTAAAGGAAATGATATTTAATCATCCTGGAAAGCTAGATTGGAGTGTGATCATGAAGAACTTTAAATGTAAAAAAGAGGAGAGACTTTGTAGAGGCTAGGTGACTGGCACCTAGCAGAGAGCAGCATGATGACATCACCAGAGAACATTAATAGCTCCTCAGATTTGGAGGTATGAATGTGCATTTCACATTTTGAACCTGGATGCATGGAGCACTGGTGTTTACCACTTCTACTAATCACATGTGTTCCCTACATGTGTCCACATATAAATTCCTCACATTCATACGTGTTCCAAACTTATCTCCACTAGCTGTGTTTCCATGTATTATTGTATGTACCACTCTGGGGCTTCCTTGGAACACTGTGGTGCAGAGTACTGAAATCTTCAGGCTTCCCTGGAGCATCTCTAGTCTGTGCTTGAGAGTTTCCAGCTCTAGATTGCTTTTATGGTAGGATCTCTTTCTCATTGCCCACAGGCTTCAAGCTATCTTTTTTTCTGGACAGTTTTCAAATGAATGAAGAAATTTACTATAGTTTCTCTTTGGATTTCTTTATCCTTTTTTTAAGTTTTTAAAAAAATCTTTTCTTGAGTACAAGTGTCAGAGCTGGACTCCTCTGTCATCATTCCTGAAGCAATATTAGTTGGAGGTCCTCATTATACTCATTTACCAACAAAAAATTTTCCCAGAGCACCTACCCAGAAAAAAGTTAAGCAATTATAACTGAGAGTTCATATAATTTTCTGCTCTTATATTTTTGATGCTTCTCCCAATAGGACAGAAGTTGTGGACCAATATACAAGATTAAAAAATTAGAATTGGAAGAGACCTTAGAAATACCTAGACCAACATTCATTTTAGAGATGAAGAAAATTTAAATGACTTGCCCAAGGTCTCATTGATAATACTGGCAGAGTCAGGATTTTACTCAGATCCTCTAACTGCAAATCCAGTATGTCAGTGCACCACTCCAAGCACTAGAAAGAAAAATTATAAGGTTTGCCTTCAGTTACCTTGAAAAGGCAATCAACTGTTCCCTACTCCACCCCCAAGCTTTCTTTCAATTCGAATTAGCCTGGTTTTGGACTATTTATCTAGGGTATTATACTGAAATAATAATATCTTACATCTACATGACACTTCAAGCTCTTCAAGGCTCTTTTCAGTACCATCTCTGACTTAATTCCAATAAAAAGAAAAACACAGGAAATAAGTAGAAGAAGATGTTATTTCTGCTTATTTCTTACATGGAGTGCTTGACTTAAAATTATATGAAAAAATTAGTTTCTGCACAGTTTACTGATGGACTACAAACTTCCATTTAAATGATATCCTTGTTTGGGGTAGTTTTAAGAAAAAAAAAATCCAAGCTTCTAATTAGAAAAAAAGAAAAGTAACTCTTTCCAAAGAGTTTTATGCAAGGATATAATCAGAGGGGTGTGTCCTATCATTTCTAGAAGCCTGAGAAACATGATCCTAGCTTGAAAAGAAGATTCAGGAGGAAGATGGAAAGGAGTACGATCCCACATTGAACCAAAATTTATATAGCACTTCAAAGTTTTCAAAGTTTTACGTATATTATCTCATTTGAGACTCACAATGAACTTGTGAGATAGGTGTTATTATCCCCATTTTACAGATTAGGAAACTGAATCTTAGTTAGGTTAACTGACTAGTCCAAGGTTGCAGAGCTAATGAATGTATGGGGTTAAGATTTAAAACAAGGCCTTCCTGACTCCAAAATGCCACTAATGAGGGCACATAAAGTAGAGATGAGATGTTTGCATGTGAGTTTTGTTGGGGTGTGAGCCTCAAGAATTCAAGTCAAGCTTACACATTATTTTAAAAATGCTAACTAGAGAACAGCCATTAAAAAAATCCTTTCAAACACTTTGTTTATAAGAACTGATATTTACATAGCACGTTAAAGTTTGTAGAGCATCATGACAAATATTTTATTACCTGAAACTTCCAACAGCCCCATAAAGTATGCAAAAGTATCGTTATTACCATTTTGTGGATAAAGAAACTGAGACTCAGTGACATTAAATGACTTGCTTTTGATCACAAATGTGAAAGGTAGGATTCTAAGCCTGGATCTAGATCCACCATGCGTCACTAATTCTGTCTTCCCCCTACCCATCTCCAACCCATCTTGAATGATAACTATACACCAGATAGCAGTATTATTGATCAGCTACAGAAGTTCCATCCTTATGTTGTGATCTGAGTATCCCATACGTATCTCACTCTTAGTATTGTGACCTTTTGCAAGTTACTCTACCCTCAAGGGCTGGACTGGATCAGGGTTTGCTGGAGCCAGGTCTAACTGGTTTGTCAAATCTTCAGTGCATTTACATCTCAGAAATCCCCAATCACTACAAATTACCAGTTGTTAAACTTTTGTCAGCACATTCCTGTGCTTCTCTATAAACACTGCTTAAGTTCAGCAGGAGTGTAGTAGAGGGCTTAGGGAATGAAGTTACTACCAGACTGGAGGCCTGGTGACTTCAGGCTAACAATAACAATGATGATGATGATATTAATGACTGGCATCTATATAGTACTTTGAGATTTTCAAAGTGCTTTATGTCCATCCATTATCTGATTTGAGTCTTGTGATACTCTAGGACTAGATGGAAATAAATGAAGAAAAGGCATTTATTAAACATTTCTACGTTCCAAGTACTATACTAAGAACTTTATAAATATTCTCTATTTGATCTTGTCTCCCTCTAAAATTGAATTATCTATTATCTATAGATCCTTACTCTCATCCAGCGGACGCTTAGATTTTAGGTAGATTTCTTTCGTAGTTTGTAACTATGCTTACGAGCTGATTTGCATGGCAGGATTACAGAGTCTATTTCCAAAGATATTTCAGAAAGTATTTGGATAAACGTGTTTTTCTGTAGATTGTCCAGTTCTCTATATGTTTTGTTCAATCGTACTTGAAAAAGAGATTTAGAAATTTAATAACTTTTCTTTTACTGTCCCAACTCTTCCCCTCCCTGTTTTAAACCAGACTTGATTGACAATGTTCTGGTGTTTGAGGTTCATGATCAGAACTGGTCCTCTACCAGTTATCTAGCCATACTCAGCAAGGACACAGTGCTGGTTTGGGTAGACACAACTCTGCCTGTCTCCATACTGAAATGTGTCTAGTCAGCAGAGTAATAGGGGTGTGGTGACAAGGGCACCCAGTGTCCTGCCTTTTTATTTTCTGGTTGACCAGGAAGCTTTCTCAAACTTCAGCACCAGCAGTATGCTAGTGAATATTTAACACTCAGCTCTAGGAAGGAGACATGCTTGACATACCTTGAACTTTAATTTGCATTCTTAAAATTTTTCTACGCTTTCTTAAATCTGGACAATCAACAAAACAACCAAACAAATTCTGATGGGTATCATTTGCTGATTTCCAAGGTATAAATCTCATATGGAAAATGTAACAATCAGCTCCTATGTGCCAATACTGCTGGCTCTAATAGACTTCTACTTAACACCCTGGGCCAATCTAATTTCTGGAACAATTTCCCTTGAGTAATTAGTATTGTTCTTACATTCTAAATTTGGGTGTTCAGCCAGAGTAATTCTTTGAATAACTTATAACACATATCTTGCTTTTTGTTCTAAGTTCATGATGAACCAAGTTTTATTTTTGCACTTTTTCTAGGTAGTTTCCCAGCCAGCTCCAATTCATGTTTCCTAGACTCCCTTTTAGTCTTGAATTATCCAGCCCAACTATTTTCATCATTTTCTTCTACTTCAACTATTAGTATATTTGTGAGACTATAACAGCAGGAATCCTTGTATTAAGGAACTTATTTACTATATGATATATGGAGGATTTATGGGAAATTCAGAGCAGGTTTTGAACAGAAAATGCATGCTTGCAGTAATTGTTTAAAAACAACTTCTTGTCATAGACTGTGAGCAAGTTCCCTGTATTAAAATGATTAAACTATGGAATACTTTGTAAAGTGAAAATCTTTCATTTTAGTCATTTGAAATAAGACTAGAGAAAGCATTAAAAATTATACCAGAAAAAAACAGCCCTGTTCTGGAAACTGGATTTATTATGTGTCCTGAAATGCTAAAAAAGAATTCTATCAATAAAACATGGTTTGATGAAGGATTTAGTTGGAAACATTTTGTTCCTTTAAATAATATTTGTCTTTCTCAAAACATTTGTTATAAATATTTCAAATAGTATCCTCCACCTCCCTACTTTTTCAGCTGACCTCCAACAAAGCACCTTTAACTTGGACAGCAGGCAATACTGTACACTAACCATGTTACCTCTAGAATTTCAGAGGCTTCTCAGCTGGATTTCAGGATCCATTGTCAGACTTTAATCTCAATTGCTAATGTTTTTTGTTTTTGTTTTGTTTTAATAACTAGAAAATTGGCCAATAAAATGCTCAGTAACTTATGTTCATTTCCATAATGAGCCTCATGAAAAATAGCTAGATATAGCTTTTTTAAAAAAATACAAATGATCTTCCATTATTATGTACATATTGTTCCCCTCTCACTCTGTGGGCCCTTCTTCTACCCAGTTACAACAAGAAATGAGAGGAGAGGTTCCACTTCATTAGTGAGGTAATATGCTCCAGGCTGGAGTAAGAGAGCAGATGCAAGCTTAAACCAGATAAGGTTGGAGGTCCCTGCCAGAACAAGACAGTCAAGGCCAAGAACATCATCTGCTGTTGGAACTTTGATCTTCCGCTGAGTAGCCCTGTATCCTCACTCCATTTCTCATGAGTCTCAGGTCCAGAGTTTCTTCCAAAGTTCTGCCTCTTCACCTAAAGAACAATCCTATGGGAGACATGAATCAATTCTTTTGTCCACTCAAAGGGGAGAGGTAGTGGGAAATTAAACAGACTCAAATTAAATCTCCTAGAACTTCTGGGACAGATTGAAAGCTGTGGATAAAAAGCCAATTTGGAGCACACAGGTGGCATACTGGATAGAGTGCCCAGGTCTGGAGTCAGGAAGACTCTTCTTCCTGAGTTCAAATCTGGCCTCAGACACATACTAGCTGTGTGACCTGGGGCAAGTCACTTAACCCTGTTTGCCTCAGTTTCCTCATCTGGAAAAATAAGCTAGAAAAAGAAATGGCAACCACTTCAGTATCTCTGCCAAGAAAAATCTAAATGGGGTCGCAAAAAGTTGGACACGACTGAACAACAAACAGCCAATTTATAGCTGTTTTACTGTTTCTACTGTGTATTAGTTATGGATTATTCTTTTTCTTATTGATGTTACACTGAATAAAAACATGTGGCAAGCTCACTCCATGTCATGGTCACAGGGACAGGGATCATTGAAGCAGGATAAGTTCCAGATAAGATCTAATTGGGTACATACACAAATGTGCACAGCCCTTTAACAGTAAGCTCTGCCAGGAAGACAGAGGAAGAACACAGGAACAAAAGGTTGCTTATTTTCTGAGAGCCATAGATAACTCAGTGCTCACTCTCTACCTCTAAGCAGCCAAAGTTAAGTCCCACCCTAGTAGCCAGATGCTCAGAGCTGATCCCAATTGGATGAATGGCTGTCAATGCCACCTGGTATTTAAATAAAGGCAAACATTTATTCCCAGACCAGTTGATTTTTTTTTTTTTTTAGATAAACCTAACTGGCCAGTGGGGCTTCAGTGTAAGATTAATTCTTGATATTACTCTAGTATGTTTTCCTATTTTTACAACTAAGTCCTGATTAGTGCAACCAACAGATTCCCCTAAAGTTGTCTCATGAATTCAAATTCACACTATCTGAAATTATAATTACGTAGAATATTGTCATTGGTTCCAACACAGTGGAAATGTGCATGCAAATCTGAATCACACAAACACTTCAGGAGATCCCTTGTTTGCACTAATCAGGACCTAGATGGACTCATATCTCATTGATTTCTATTTTTCCCCCTTTTTCACTTCTTAAGCCCTTTCTATTAACCTCTCTTCTAATAAAAGATGAACAAGGTCAATTCTCAAAGTAGCTTTATGTTCAAAGGTACTACTTATGTCACCCGAACAACTGAAAAATCCTAATTCTTCTCCTGCTCTCCCTATCCTCCCTTCCCCATCCTATGATCGAAACTTCTCACACAAATGTCAAAATAAGCACAGGTCTTACTACATCACTTCCCTGTACAAAAACTTTTGAGTTGTTTCCTATTGTCTCAAAAATTTTACTGCAATTTTAAACTGCCAGTGCTATGAAATCTCAACATTAAGACTTTAGGGACACCTTGTAAATAGACTGTAAACTCTTAGGTATGTAAGAACTGCACAGATTGTTTTCATTCTACCTGTCTTTCCATATTGGTTTCATATTATTCTGCTTCATCTAATCTAAATGTAAACGAAATTGAACTACTAGGTTCTCTCCGACACAGTCCAGCACTCTCCCATTTCCGAACATTTGTGTAGGGCCTTGCTCATGATGCTCATATCTGAAACTTACTTCCTACAAATGTATATGTAGAAACTTTTCTCTTCCTTTAATGCCCAGCTCAGTATCAGTTCATCCAAGGTCATACCCAAGTACAAGTGAGAAAGTAATGCCCTTCCCCATTCCTTATCTAGACCTCTTCTTTGCTTCAGTCATATTCTAAGTTCTAGCACAGTTATTTATGTAATTGTCTTGTCTCCCCACTTAGATTTTTAAGCTCCTGAAGGATGAAAACTGTTGTTTTTCAACTATGTATCATCAGTGTCTACCACATGTCTTACACACAGTAGGCATTTAAAATAATTTAGTCAATTGAAAGCCTATTTCCTTTAAGTGACATAATTTTTTTTTACCTTTTGAAAAAAATAGAAATTATACTTTTTATGTTGCCTAATAAATCCACTGTGAACACAGATTTTTGAATAAGTTTTCGTGTCATCTTACTTCACTATTAGCCATATTTTTTGTCTGCTTTATTTCCTCAATAAGTCTGCATTGCTTTCATAGTAGCTTAACTGAAGTTTTATAAAACTAGTTGCAAATATGTGAAAGGGTATTGTTTCATGAAATAAGTGGGGTAAGGTGCTGGTATAAAGCAACACCATGTCTTCATTCACTAAAAAGAAGTCAACACTTGACAAATAAATGTGGTGTAAATATAAACCCTGCATCCTCTTTAAGTTCAAAAGTCATGGGATTTTATAGGTCAGTTTTATCACTATCTTGCATGCTTATAGGACTCCACAGCACTTCCCAGACATCTTCAGTCATGTCATCTGCCACGTATTCCCCTCTCTAAAGTCCTTCATACGTGGTGTCTTTCCCCTTTGGAATGTAAGCCATTTGAGGGCAGGGACTATTTTGCTAGTTTTAATTTGTGTGCCTGGTACATATTAAGTGCTTAATAAAAGTTTGTTCTCTCTCTCTCTCTCTCTCTCTCTCTCTCTCTCTCTCTCTCTCTCTCTCTCTCTCCCCCTCTCTCTCTCTCTCTCTCTCTCTCTCCCTCTCTCCCTTTCTCTCTCTCTCTGTGTCTCTGTCTCTGTCTGTCTCTGTCTCTGTCTCTGTCTCTGTCTCTCTCAACAGTTTTCAGGGGAGCTGTACCTGAAAGTCTTCCTTAGCTGGTGGATGATTTTCTGATGATGAGTCTCTCTAAACTAGCCAGGCTGGTTCGCAGATTAGACCCATGAAATACAGGATATCCCAGCAGTCTTAGTATAATTTTTGACTATTAAAAGTTTAGGCCTGCACTAAGACTTTTGGGACACCCTGTTTATCTTTGGGCAAGTACTTGAAGCCTTTCTAGCTTGATAGAACTTGCCAGAGTTTGCCTTCCTCTCCCTTAGTTTTGAAGAATCCAGAACCTTCTCTATAGCCCAATAATAAAGCTGAGTAGGACTTTAGTGGAGGCATCTAATAAAATGAAATTTTATGGGGATGAATGTGAAATCCTGCTCCCATGTTTAAAACCTTAATTGCACAAAAGGTAAGAAAACAGTACTATATTGAAAGACAGGCATAGATAGTTTAGGTAACTGCAAGCCAGGAAGAGCCAATTTTGCAATGTGGTAGACAAAAAAAAAAGCAAAACAAACAAACCAAACAACTAGTAAAAATCGTTTTTAAAGGGGTGGAATGTGGGGGGACCAGTAAGTGTATACTAAGGTTCTTAACCTGGGGTCCATGGATAGATTTCAGGTAGTCTATGAACTTAATTGGGAAATTTTATATACACATACACACATTATACACACACATATTTTTTTTATTTTAACATAATTGATTTTCTTTGCTATCCTATATTTTGTTTTATGCATTTAAATACATGATCCTGGGAAGGAATCCACAGGCTTCATTATACTGCCAAAAGAGATTCATAACAAAGAAAAGTTAATGACCCCTGCTTTAGATCTATGATTACATCAGTATAGGGAAGTCTTAGTATGAAGTTCCCCCCAATGATGTTTATTTACTGTCATCTTGTCCATAATTTATTGCGCAATGAGATGCTAAGTGCCTTGTCTATGGCCACAGAGCTAGTATGAATCAGAGGCAAGACCTAAACCCACATTTTCCTGACTCCAGGACTGGTTCTCTATCCCCTATGCTGTGCAGCCTCTCTAGCACAAGACCAGACTACATTAATAAAAGTAGTCTCCCAAACCAGGAAGGGGAGGGTCCCATTGCACTGATCCATTACTGTATCTGGAATATCATATTCAAAGATGATTGCCACATTCTCAATCCTGAGCACATGTGAAGGTGGCCAAGATGGCTGTCATGAAAAGATCTATTATAGAAACTGCAGATGTTTAGCCTGGAGAAGATGCAGATGATTATTACTTTTCAACTATCTAAAGGGTTGAAATGTGGAAGACAGATAGACTTAATTGGACTCAGAAGGAAGCATTAGGACAATGGACGAAATTTAAAGAAAGGTTTAAAAGGAGTTTCCTCACCTGAAGGTCATTACATACATGAAGTTATTCCTAACAACGATAACCACAAAAACACAAACAATCTTTTTAGAGTCAGAAGATTTGATTCAAAGTCCAATTATAAGACCCTTAAACTCTCTTCTGTGAAATGAGGATAACTATAGTTAAGTATTTCACCTGGTTTTGAAGAAGAAAGCAATTTGTAAGCAAGGAGGCACTACATAAATACGGAAAAAGGGGAAAGTCAGGGCAGATTTTGGTTCAGCATAAGGACTACAGGCATTTTCTATGGTAAAAACAGAAGGAGCTTTGGTTATTAGGTAGTGAATTTCCCATCACTGGAGAGGAGGGATGAATGACCGTGTATCGGTTGTAAAGGAAATACTTGCCTTAGGTTAGGGATGTACTTCACTGGCAATGAGGTTGCTTCCAATTCTATGGTTCTGTGATTCTCTGACTTTACTGCAGGGAATGATTCATTTAATTTGTTTGCAGAACTTTATCAAGCCTGCATCTTGTTTTCTACTGATGTTCACCAGCTGTGAGGGAGCGCTTGTAAAGGCAGAGTTTCGTTCATTTAGAACTATTTGTTGGTGAACAGATGAACGCTAGGACCCTGTGAAATGCCCAGACTATTGTATGAATGTCATATGACCTCATAAATTACTTTAATTAAATAATGACGTATTTACATTTAAGCCTTCACATAAGAAAGATAAAATGTTAAATTTTCAGTTATAGGAAACAAGTGTCCTTTTGAGAAGTGTGATAAAAATCAAAATTTAACAAATACTGTAAGTATGCAATTCATTCTGGGCTATGTGCCCCTTTTCCTGTTTAGTTTTTAGCTTACTCTGTTACATAACCATTGCCTTTGCTTAAAGGTCAGCCAAGAGTAAAGTTATATCTTGCTGGAGGTGAGATGTAAACAGTGTCTGATCTTGCCCTGCCATTTTTCTTAAATCTTCTACAGAGCTGGGTTAGATTGTGCCAGTATTCATAAAAGAAGATTACATTTTAGAATCTGTATTGTATTATTCAATAAATATTTCACGGTGTCTGCAAACATGGATTAATGGGTATTATATTTCAGGAAACAAGAAAGGTAGCAACCTGCAGAATTAAATAAAACACTCGTGTTAGATGTTCATATAAACTGTAACTTAAAATATAAGTGTAAACTTCCTTTTCCTTTTGTTTCATTTTCCTGTCTTTATAAACCAATGAAAAATAAAACTGAAAGAAACAAATTGGCTAGAGACAACTACCATAGGTCTAAATAAGACCTTCATACTGCAAAGCAAAGAAACAACTCCAAACCCTTCTTTTTAGACAATAACATTGTTAGTCAATGGCTATAATCTCGAAGAAGTTAAAAGATCTGTATGAAATGTGAAATTTCCGGTCAGTTGTTAGGGCTTCATTTGTCAAACAGCATACATGCATGATGATGCACAGTGGGAGGTATACCGGGGGTATGTAGTAAAAGGGATGGCATGGCTGGTCTTAGAGTAAGAGATGAGTTATGTTCAAATTCTGTCTAGATGGCTCAGTAGATAGAACCATGGGACTGGAGTCAGGAAGACCTGAGTTTAAATCCAGCCTCAGACACTTAGTAGCTATATGATCCAGGGCAAGTCACTTAACCCTGTACACCTTAATTCACTGGAGAAGGAAATGGCAAACCACTCTAGTATCTTTACCAAGAAAACCCCGTAGATGGTATTGGTGTGCCATGGTCCACTGGGTCATAAAGAGTCTAACGTGACTAAACAATTGAATAACTACTACCCGTGAGACTGTCGACAAAATATAGCATCTCTGGGCTTGTTTACTTATCTATAAAATAAGGAAGTTGGATTAGATGACCTTCATCTCCTCTACTGCTAGAGCTATATGATCCTACATATATGAAATGTCCTATAGAAGGGGAAAAATCTGATTGACTAATTATTTTACTGTTTAATTAGATGTTTATGTAGTACATAGACATAATCAGATCTTATTGGCATCAACCAGATTTTATGGTAAAATCCTGTAATGTTATTTGTGTTCTATTTATGTTTTTAGCACCTAAGATTTTTGGTTTACACAAAGTTTATTCCACCCATTATATCTTAAGTGAATTTGGTTTCAGTTGTTTTAGTTGTTTGCCTATATTTAAGTTCCAAAAGGAACAGGAGTTGCTAGCTATTATTCAGTCATGTCTTTTACAGAAATCATTATTATTTCATCTCTAAAATATCTTTGAGTGACTATGAGTGGTTTTTTGTTTTGATTTTCAACATTCAAACATGGTCACATATCATTTGAGAAAGGATCTAAATAACTCTGCACAGGTGTTGGCCAGGATATAACAGAAGACAAAGTCTTTGCTCATGGTTCACATCATACTAAAAATGTACCTTTTTTCAGGCAGAGCACCCTAAGGGCAGGGGAAAGGAAGACTGTGTTTGTCCTTCCATCAAGAAGTGGCCCAGGACATCAGGGAGATGATGACATGACTTGCAATTGACTTTGATTTGAGTGAGGGAGGGCTGTGCAAGGTCACCAGCCTCACTTTCCCCTCCTGAGCCATCTGGGTCCAGTGGCCAGATATTCATCAGGATCACTGGAGATGGCCCAAGATGCAATGGGAGACCCTGGTCCTTTGAGGCTAAGGTCTTTTCAGATTCTCACTTTGAGTGAGGTAACACCCATTTAGTGAATAGGCCTCTTTAAGAGGTAAGTCAAGGGATAGCCCCTTTAATAAAAAAAAAAAAAAAAATCAAACCAGGAGGGAAAGACCCTCAGGGTCGCTGGCCAAAAGAGAAACAGTTACTAAGACCCTCAGGGTCGCTGGCCAAAAGAGAAACAGTGACTAAGACCCTCAGGGTCGCTGGCCAAAAGAGAAACAGTTACTATTTACTATTTGTAGATATCTCTGGAGGAGAAAGTAAGGCTGGTGACCTTGACTAGCCCTCCCTCGCTCAAATCAAAGTCAACGGCAAGTCATGTCATCATCTCTCTTCTGTCATTCTCTTCAAGAACTTAGGACAAACACAACAACATTATACTACCATAGGAAGAGATTTGGAATGCTAAGATCCAAGTTCAAATCCCAAGTCTTCCACGTACTACTTGGAATAATGATAACACTGAATAATAACAATAGCTTATATTTACATAAAGCAGCCCGTGTTTTCCAAAGTATTTTTTTCCTTACAGTCTCTCTGTGCATAAAGTTCCTCATCTACAGAATGAGAATAATGCCTCACAGGACTGTTTTCAGGAGCAAGTGAGCCCACCCGAGGTGCAAACATGTAAAGTATATTATAATACAACTATAAAATTCTGCATAAATATATTTTTATAATTATCTTGAAAAAATGCAAATGGAATTGATTCAATGAATTACTTGTCAAATTAACTGAAATTTTGGAAAAAAATGATTGTGTATGAAATAAGAAGATGGACAGGTCATTTGGCAAGAGACAAAGAGCTTAGAAAAATCTTTATGTAGAAAGCAGTGCCTGAAATGAGTCTTAAAGGAACCCAGGAACTCCAAAAAGTAGTAAGTTGAGAAAACAGTGTATTCCAAGGATGGATTTCAGCCAGTGCAAAGGAATCCTTTTTTCTTCCTTTTTTTGGTTGCTTTGTGCTACTTCTAAAATGTTCTCCTGGATTTCCTTACAGTTACAATATGGCATTATATTAGTGTACCACAATTTATGTAACCTAACGTAGGATGTTGGGGTGACTTCTTAAAAATTTACGAGTAAGGAGAGGCGAACCCCGGTCTGTTCTCACCAGTATCACACAGGGAATCTCCCCACCAAGGAGATCGCAGCTCCATGAGGATAACTGTGAGCACAGTCTGAGATGAGCCAGAAAAGGCCAAAGACGGGATAGCATGAAGTTATTTTCCTGCATTTCTAGAATGCTTTTTTCTTCCCCTTTTCCGGATGAAGCAACAGGAAATGTGTGGGAAGGGAGGCTCTGAGGCCAGCGCCATCTTAACTCGGGTTCTACTTTGGGATAAAGCGATGCCCTTCCAAGTCACACCGAGCATTTAACAAAGGCGGAGGTTTTCTTGGCCCTAACCTGACACGGCGGGAACACGCAACAAGGATGCAATGATACTGAGCCTCTCCAGATGCGTGGGAGTCTGTGAGGTGGAGCCTGGACATTGTGTTGCTAATACATTTGGACCCATGGCAACATCTAATTAGAAATATTTTAAAGGAATTTTTATAATTAAGGAGGTGAATGTGTTCAAATAAATTTTAATGTTACTTTATAACCTTTACATTGAACTCAGTTCATTTCATAAAGCATAATCATCCTAAGAGCATTTATATAGTGCCTACTGTATGCCAGATACTTTTTGATGCATTCTCTTGTTTGATCCTCATGACAACTCTGCAGTTTTTTCTATTAGATTCTATTATTATCTGCATTTTATTATGTAGGAATCTGAGACTGACAGCGGTTAAATGACTTGTTCAGGATTACCCCGCTAGTATGGTACAGACTGGATTTGAATTCAGATCTTCCTGACTCGAGACCTAGCATTCTGTCTTCTGTGACATCTAGCTACCCAATTTATATTAAAAGAAAAATGAGAATGTTGCTTACTAGAGGGGAACTGGATAACGTCATAGTTAAATTTACATGGAAAAACAAGCAGGAAAGATTATCACAGGACATGGTGGCAAAGAAAAACTTGGTGATGCTTAACTTGAGTTCCTAGATTTGAAAATGTATCACAAAGTAATTATCAAAACTATCTTTCCATGGGCAAGAAAATAAATGAAGCAGAGATGTCATGCACACAGCTAAATGTATATAAAAGGTTGGTGCTCAATAAATCTACAAAATAGGGAAATAGTAGTCATTGAATGTTATTTAAATGTATTTGCAAAACAGTGAAATAGTAGGAAATTGATTTAGATCCACATTTCATACCATTTATTCTACTGAATTCCATTTTTAAGCACAAGAAAACGTACCATAATAAATATGGAAGAAAATGAACTGCATGTGTTTCGATTTTGGATGGGCAGATTTCTTTTTTCTATACAAATAGAAGGGATTATTAGGTACTAGCTGTGCTTGATTACACTGAAATAAAAATATAAAAAAAAACAATGTAGTATATAGAAAGAAAAATAATAGTTTGGATTAAAGATTTATAAGAAACAGAACATTTAAAAATGATATCTAAACTCTAGGAAGAATTTATAAAGGCACTTCCTAGTCCTAAAGACATATAAATAGTTTATAGAACAGGGAATACAAATTACTCATAAACACTGAAGAAAATGCTCAAATCTCACTAATAGAGAGTTATAAATTAAAACAACTTTGAGATAATTCCTTGCATCCACCAAAGTGACAAAAATAATTAAAGCAGTGAAGCTCAAAGTTGTTAAGGTTATAATTGTAAAGTTGTAAAAAAAATTTTAAATATAATTTGGCAGTATGTAGTAATTTAAAACAATATCTCTTAACTCAATAATTCACTTATTGGGAATAAACCCTAAACAAATTAGGAGACAGAGACAGAGAGAAACGGAGATGGAGAGACAGAGAACCCTGAGCTTATTATGAGAGAGACAGAGATGGACAGATAGAGAGATCTATGTGTTCAAAGATTTATATGGCATTATTACTTGTAAATTTTTAAAAAGTCACCTCAGCAGCTTACATTAGGTTATATAAATTGTGGTACACGAATATAATGACATTACAATAATTACAAGTGTGAAGAATGTAGGAGAATCCAGGAGAACATTTTAGAAGTAGCACATAGCAACTAAAAAAAGGAAGAAAAAATATTCCTTTGCACTGGCTAAAATCCATCCTTGGAATACACTGCTTTCTCAACTCTTACTACTTCTTGGAATCCCTGGGTTCCTTTAAGATTCATTTTAGGCACCACTTTCTACGTAAAGATTTTTGTGATCCTCTCAGGGATCCTACTAGCTCTTTCTCCCAAACTACCTTGTATTCATTATGTAAATATTCCATATATTCATATATATTATGTGCATGCATATGTGTGTATGGTGATGATACAACATTTAAGTGCTTACTACAGTGATTCTCAATTTGTGGCCTAAGGCCCTTAGGAGTCCCTAAAACTCAGGAGATCTATGAAAGCAATGTTTTCAAAATAATACTAAGATGTCATTGGCCTTATCAAAATACTCCTCTTTTTACCAACTACATATGTGTATCAGGCCAGATTTTCTTCATGTCTCAACTGAAACAACATATTGCAAAAGATGAAATGCAGAAACTGATAAGAGAATCCATCTGTTTTATTAAGCCAGACATTATAGACATTTGCAAAAATATGTAAAACAATACTACTTTTCTCACTAATTTTTTTATTTTTGAAAAACAAATATTTATTTCTCATTAAAATGCTATATTAAGGCATGATGGGTTTGTTATTATTTTAAAATGAATTAACAGATATTTTTAAAATATCAGTTTTAATTTATAATAATTAACAGATGTAACCCACTTGAAAAAAAGTTTTTTAAGGTCCTCAAATTTTAAGTGTAAAGGGACCCTAAGATCAAAAATTTCAAGAATTGGTGGCTTACTACATTTGTGCTAAGATCTGTACATACACAAGCAAAAAGGTTCTTGTTCTCAAGTTGCTTACACTCAAATTACAATCAAATTGATGTTGATAAATCATGAAAAGGAACCAGAAGCAAAGATGGAACAGTGTCCAGGCGCATAGTTTGGAAATTTTTAGGGAGCAGAGTAGAGGTGTGATTCTAGGCAAGATTAGGCAGAAGTTTGTCCTTCAGAAACTGGATGGAAATGAGAAGAATGGCTGGAATGTAGGTAGCCAGATGTGGTAAAGGCTGGAAAGTTTTGTATATATTGTCTTATCCCTCATGTTAGAATATAAGCTCCCTGAGGGGAAAAACTATCTTTGCATTTCTAGTGCTTAATCCTGTGTCTGACATAGAGTAATGCTTGGTTGATTAACGGTTTAAGGAACCAACCATGGCTGTACAAAGAAATAGAGTAAGTGGGAATGAACTGGGGTAACCTTATTCGAGAGTTAGAGGAAGTGTCTGGAGTTTGAGGAAGTTGTTATGACATTTTTCAGCTTGAAGTATTTATCTTAGTGAATAGTTGCAAATGACATTGAATTGATTTTTATTGATGTTAAGTTATTAAGTGTGTAATAAATAGTTTCATTTAAGTGAAAAGACTGAAGGGATCTGGCCTGAAAATAGGAACCTAGTTGGCTTTGAAACAAGGCTGTGGGACAAGTCCAATAAAGCTGGAAGTCATCCAGTCTTGCTGAAGCACATGAAGAAGTCACCATCTCTGACAATCATAATTAAAGCAAAATATTTGCAGTTATAATAGAATGGCATCAAAATTAGTCTTTAGAAAAATTTCTTTCTAATTTTGCTGAGTTTTCACAACACCCTGTTGGGGGTGGAGATGTGAGTGGGTATCCTGCCATATTTTCAGGAAAGTTCCTCCAGAGAAAGAGCATGGGTTCCTCCACTTTGCCATTCATCGCTAAGAACAATGCACTGATTAATTCCAGTACCTGGAGCCAAAAGACCCAGAGGAGTTGTGGCCAGAATCAATCCCAGCTGAGTCAACTATTCCTTCTGGAAGCTATGATTCTGACTAACAGACAAAGACCTTGTTTTCAGTGTTATTGAAGTCTGTCGAGACGCTGTGTGACTTGTTTACTATGTTTAGGCAGCTTTATCAAAGATTTTTCAAATCTTGAATATTCATACATGGGTTTACTCATCTTTTAGTTGCTTTGCCTGATAGAGAGGGAGCTCTTAGGGGTTTCTTCACATTCAGAGAATGTGCATTGTTTGTTCCTCAGCTGTCTTTGTATTTGTCTGTATTTGTTCCTGAGCTGCATTTTAACTATTTAAAAAATAAGAAAAATAAAGAAGCTCAATTTATAATCTAAAGGAACTTTTCCAGTCATTGAAGTGAAATTAGATATATGGTCTGTTAAAACAAAGATAGAGAGGGACATCAATCCATTTAAAAGTTTACAGCATTTGAAGTGGAAGGATTTCAATGTTTTGTTTTGTTTAAGCTACAGTAACTGCATTATAATTGTAGCGCACACCTCTTATTTATGTTAAGAGATACTGAGGTTGGTGGATAGCTAGAGCTCAAAAGTTCTGAGCTGAAGTGGTCTAAGCCAATTGGGTTTCTACACTAAATGAAACACCAGTAGAATGAGTCCTGCGAGAGAGGTGGCACCAGGCAGTTATCTAAGGAATGACAAAATCAGCCAGACTGAGAATGGAGCTTTAACACACTACTCAGTCGTGGGCATCTGGCTTGTGAGTAGGCACTGAATTTCCAGCTTGAATGCTAGGGAGATCCAATCTCCAAAAAATAAACAAATAACAAAAGTCAACTACCCACATTGTGTGGGAACATTGGTGGAGCCAGAAAATTTTGAAGTCTAAGAAAAAATCCAGAAAGGCAATGCCCTTTTCCTTTCTCCATTCTAAATTAGGATAAAAATATCCTGAATATATCTCTAGAATCGTCTTTAAAATTACCTGTAATTCAAAAGTTTGATATCACTAGTAGCTTAGTACCTAGATATTTTCCCAAAGGGATTCAACATCACTCCTCTTAATATCCTGAAGAATAAAAAGAACCTCTTGCTCTGAGCTACAATTTAGCATTTTTCAAGAACTGCTTTCTTGGCCACTTCCTATTTCCTTAGATTTGCTCTGCTGATTAGTGTTAGGGTTACCTTATAGTAGCTTATGTTCTTTCAGAATAATGGTTTCTTGGTTCTGCTTTTTTCTTTCTTGACTTTTGAGAGGAAAGTAGATAATTTTCTTTTTGAACCTTCATGGACTTACTTACGATTGGAATTTTAGATATAGTAAGGTATACATGGATGTTTGAATGATAATTTATCTTGAGAGAGAAGGCTAACTACACAGGGCCCTAGGATTGGAGTCAAGGAGACTCATTCAAATACAGTCTAAGACACTAACTTTGTGACCCTGGGCATGTTTCTTAACTTCTGTCTGCCTGTTTTCTTATCTGTAAAATATCAAATGAGATAATATTGGTAAAGCAATTTATAAAACATAAAGTACTGAAAAGAGTAGAGGATGATGATATCACATACCATCTACAAGTATTCCAGTACTAAGTTATAACTTAGTTATCATAAGTTATCTATGATCTCACCAGTGTGCATATTGTTTTCACAATCTTTCCATGCTTGTGTATATAGGGAAACTTCCATGTGATCCTATAAATTCAGCACAAAGGATCCATCTAGCTTGCTGAGAGTCTTGACATTTCATGGCTGTTACTGAAACATAAGGACTGTCTATTAATAATTGAAGATATATGAAAATCAAGCCTGGATGGTCAAAGGAAGTAGAAGGTTAGATAATTACTGGATGACTATATAGACAACAAATAAATCAGGCCCTCTTCAGTTTCTCAACTGCCCACAAATGCACAAAACAACCGAAGGCTTGTTTTGACTTTGACTTTTAAATATAACATGTGAAAAGTTTTAAAATGACTCCTGTGATTTTTGACAAAGTGAGAGAAATACCAGAAATGACCATATTTGTTCTTAAACGATGGTCTTTCTTTCTATTGTCTCTCACACTGGAGCAGATTGGGAATGAGTCAGTGCCAGGAGAAGCATTTGCTGAATATGATATTAATGAGAACAAGCTACAGCCTCTGGCTATTGGGTGGGGAAAATGTAGTTGGTACTGAGAATATTACAGTCCCAATTTCTACAATTCCCTTGGATGTTCTCTGTGATTCTGAGCAACCTAAGCATTTTATATGAACTTTTATTTATGCATCATTTATGTCTTATAAGCTGTTCATTCAACAGTCACTTATTAAGGCTAGATGTTGGTGATACAAAGACAAAAACAGAAATATCTATGTTCTCAAGGAACCTATAAGGTGGGTGTAGGACATATATGAAGTAATGGGGGGAGAGAAGGCACTAACTGGGGAAATAAAAAATGCTTCATGTAGGAGGCATGTAGGTGGTACAGTGGATAGGGGGTTGAGCCTGAAGTCTGGAAGACTCATGTTCATGAGTTCAAATCTGGCTTCAGATACTTACTAGCTATATGACCCTGGGCAAGTCACTTAACCCTGTTTGCCTCAGTTTCCTCATCTGTAAATGAGTTGTAGAAGGAAATGGCAAACCACTCTAGTATATTTGCCAAGAAAACCCCAAATAGGGTCATGAAGAGTTGGATATGACTGGAAAAACTGAACAACACGGAAGGTAACATGAGCTGAATCTTGAAGGCAGTTAGTTCTAAGAGGTGGAAGTGAAGAGAGAGACTATTCAAGGCATGTGGGACAGCCTGTTGAGAGGTACAAGAGAGAGGAGGTAGGTTGTTTTCTGCAAGAAAGAGTTAGTAGTTCCAGTTTAACTGGAATGTAGAGCTCATAGATAGGATTAATACGTAATTAACCTGCAAAGCTATATTGGATCCAGATTGTTTAAGGCTTTACATACTGACAGAGCAGTTGGCATTTTATCTAAGACAAAATAGGAAGCCTTTGAAGCTTCTAGAGCAGGTTAGGTGGCATGGTTATCCTCATGTTTTAGGTATACCATTTGGCAGCTGTGTTGGGGATGGATTGTTGAACGCAAACACTGGATGGAGATAGTCCAATTAGGAAGATAGTGACCATGGTAATGGAAATAGAGGACCTAGTACAAATCCCATCCATGTCCTCCTACAAGTTCATCACAGGAGGTCCACCCAACTTGCTGGGAATTTTGACATTTTATGGCTATCACTGGCACATAAGGACTGTCCAGCAGTCATTGTAGATATATGGAAATTCAGCCTATGTGATCAAAGGAAGTAGAAGGTTAGATAATTGGTGGATGACTATAAGCATTTGGAGATATGGAGGAAGAAACAACAAGATTCTGGTTCGAAAGACAATGGGTAAAACTGGCAACTGATTAAATGTGGGAGGTGAGAAAGTATAAAGAATTGAGAAAAGTTCATATTTCTGTGATACTTTAGAGTTTAAAAGTGCTTTTCTAATAATAACCCTGTCAGGTAGGTAATGTAGATGTTATTGTCACCATTTTCAAGATAAGAGAAACGGAGGTGAGTGATTGAAGTGACTTGCCTAAAGTTATTCACAGGAGCATGCTGGAACCAGTTTGTACTGGCTTGTGAGAGTCACTTGCTAAATTTTCAGCATAAGCATTCAAACCTCAGAAATCAACAAATGCTACAAATTAGAAGTTGATTTATCTTTTTGTTGATTTTCTAGACTTAAGAAAGTGATAGAGGAAACAAGACACAATGGATTGAGCACTGAATCTGGAGACAGGAAGATCTGCGTTCAAATCCTGCCTCAGACATTGTCTAGATGTGGAACCCTGGACAAGCTATTTAACCGGTTTGCCTCAGTTTCCTCACCTCTAAAATAAGGGTAATAATAACCCGTACCCCTTAGGGTTGCTATGAGAATCAAATGAGATAATAATTGTAAGGCACTGGCACAGAATGAGTGGATATAATAAATATTCATTATTATTATTAATGATTAAACTGTAAAATATGTCATGTACATATATTTTTCCAGACAGCCAGTTGTTGAATATTTACCTTCGCTTTACTGGAAACTGAGTTCGTGTCAAAGCCAATGTTCAAATGCAGATTAAGAACCAATTCCAAATCTTTTCACTGCTCTTTATACACTAAGATGCTACCTGGCAAGGTGAAAAGGTTGGATGTAAAGACCATTTAGAAAGCTATAACAATTGTCCAGGAAATAAGATGCTTCTGGTGTGGTAGGAGGCATATGTGAGATTCTTACAGAGGCAAAATCTATAAGATTTGACAACTGATTACAAATGGATGGGTCAGTGAGAAAGGATGACCCCTAAGGATGTGGATCAGTGTGCCAGGAAGAATGATGGTAACCTTGACAGAACAAGGAAGTTAGAGGAAGGGTGGATTTATAGGAAAGATAATGACCAAAGTTTTGGACATTATGAGTTTGAGAAGCCTACCATAGATTTCACATTGTGCTAGGCTGTAGGTGATACAAAAGAATTATGTAAAGGCAGACAGCATGTAGTCTCTGTCCTTGAGATGCTTATTTCTAAATGAATTTTATTTATGCCCGACCCAAATTTGGGTCATTTCTGTTGCATTTTTTTACTCTTCTTTTCAAGAATGGCAATTCTATTCACAAGAATTCATTAATTCAAGAGACATTTGCTAAGGAGCACTGTGGTAGACATTACAGGAAATGCAAAGTTTAGCTAAGCCCTCCTGAAGTTTAGAAGTGGTGAGCTGGATGCTACTGACAGCAAGGAATAACAGAAGGGTGTGGTTCTAGGATTAGACAACCCAGGTTCACCTTTTACTCCTGATACTTGGTGATACTTGCCTTCTCAGTCTCAGTTTCTTTAGCTGTAAAAGAAGAGGGTTGGACTGGACAGCCTCTAAGGTCCCTTCCAGGTGTAGATCTATTATTCTCATTTTTTTGTTTTATTTTTTCTATTTGAAATAAAAATTATGAAAATTCAGGCAAACAGTATTTAAAAGATCCAATATGGTATTTTCATTGCTGTGGCATAAGGGATAGAGAGTTTGCCTTTAAGTCAAGAAGGCCTGGGTTCATAATCCTGCTCTGACACTTGAATCATGGGTAAATCATTTCTCAATGCTCCTGACAACTCTCTAAGACTATGATAAATTACGAGGAAGTGGTAGATCCGAATGTCTGCATAGTGGAGGGAGTTTCAACTATGAAGGTTGAAATCACCGAAGAAATCACAGATTCAGACCAAAAAAATATATAGTGTTTAACTTTCTACCGGAGCTGCATGCATTAGTTCCCTCACGTCATACAGCTAGTTAGGGATAAAGTTGGAATGAGAATTAGGGTCTTCCAACTTGCACTTGGTCCAGTGTTATTCCTGTTATACCACGATCACTTTGCCTTAGTCTTTAATTTTATTATTGGCATGTATATTACTGCTATGATAAGTCTAACAGAATCAGATATATGAAGTTTTGACAAAATGACACTCAATGAAATTTTATTTAGACACAACAGTTTTAAAGGATTTCCAATGAACAGCTTATTAATTCATATTAAAATATGAATACAATAAATTAGTTGGACCCACATGGCTAATGTCACAGTAGTTGTTTCAGAAAGTGAAAGCATGGAAACATTCCTGACTTATTTCCTTTATTTTATATTCCATTAACTGATTCCCTAGATCATCAGCCTGTTATTGATGCCCTAATGGAAATAATCCGGTATTGACCTGGGTCCCAGTAAAAGGCAATAGAGAAGGCTTATCTCACTTTGGGTGTGGTGACAGCTTCATTACATTATTCTATTTACTTATGGAGTTATAAACATGTGACTTTTGACATTCTGTATTAATTGCATGAGTTTACTACTGAACAATGACTACCATCTCTGAAGCAATAGTATCTCAACTGGGAAATGACTTTAGAATATTGCACACAATTGGAGCCTTCTGACTCCAGTGACATCTAAGCCACCATACTCATGTTAATAAGGCCCCTTTAAATGCAGACTGTTTCCTTTTGTACTACATTGAAATTTCATTTCAGGGTAGCAACAAGACATAACAAGCTTTGTAGTTCAAGAGAGTTATTTCATTTCCTTACTGCTTCAAGTCACAGACTTCGGACTATAGCCTTATAACACCACAGGGGTGTTTAAAATCATCCAGAAATACATGTTTTTTCTTGCTTCCAGCTACCCAGCAATGCCAGTTGTATACTACAGAATTCTAGCAGATTCCTCAGAAAGCTAAAGATGTTGGCTACTATGAGATCTCAGAGAGAGGTGTTTTCCTGGGTATTTTTTAAATCAAAGAATCATACCTATACTTGCCAATTACTTGCTAACTATGAGAACCATTTATAGGTGAAACAGCTGTAGTTTCCATTTCATTTCCAAATTAAGCAACTTGGTAATTAGCAAAAGGTTATCAGAACCTTCACATCTTTAAAAAGGCTTTTTAAAAGTTAGAGTAATGAAAATAAACATGCCTAAAGGGAACATAATGGAACATCTCACTAGAATTCACTAATTCTAAGTAGATGTTGCTATTTTGGGTGCCAAAAGGCAAGGCCTAGTTCAAAACAAGAAGAAGTTGACAGTGTAGTAGTAGGTCTATGCAAATGAATGTTTTTCCACTAATTATATTTGGAGAAATTTGAAAAACAGTCTTTAACAAATGGCAAAACTTTAAGTAAGAAATTTAAGTGAACAGTATCTGAGTATCATAACTACATTTTATAAAGATTTTTACTATGCATTCAATATGATGAACTCATAATATGCAAATCTATTCTCCAGTTAATACACATTCGTTACATACGTGGATAATGGTTCCAAAGGAGCTCTTATAAATATGCTCTGAATACATATTAAGAATGATATGTACTGTGTAACTGGATTCATTGTATATTAGGAGTCCAAAATGCAGAATGTATTAGTTGGCTAAAACTCATTCACAAAATACATCTAAGTAACTAAAAAAAAGAAAAAAGAAACATTTTCGTGTAACTTCCAAACACATATTAAGAAACAAAAAATCAGAGTAAACATCTATGAGTCCATTAATGGACTAGTTGAATATGTAATGAAAAATATTTTGTTCTAGTACATTATTTATTCCATGAATATAAGAGATAATTTGGATATGAAAATATATGTACTAATTTGATTATGTGAAATATTAGAAAGACAGTTGCATATGGAACATACCAGTCTAAATAAAGGATAAGGAAACACATGCTTACATTTTTGTCTCCTCTCAAATCTTAGTGATCTCAGACTGTATGTGCTAATGTTAATGCCAAAGAGCCTCACAGAGACATTGTTATACTACATAACTATATATTTGTGCCATGTTAAAGTTCAGGAGGGGACAGCTAGATGGCACAGTAGATAGAGCACTGGGCTTTAGAATCAGGAAGACTCATCTTCATGAATTAAAATCTGGCCTCAGACACTTAGTAGCTATGTGACCCTGGGCAAGTCATTTTCCCCTGTTTGCCCCAGTTCCTCATCTATAAAATGATCTAGAGAATAAAATGGCAATCCATTCCAGGTTCTTTGCCAAGAAAATCCCAAAATAGGGTCACAAAGAGTCAGATACAACAGAAAATGACTGAATAATCATGCAGAAAACTCTCAGGATATAACTATAGGGCACTTTTTCTGCAACTTAGGTCTTAGAGAAGTATCTAGAGCCCTGAGGGTGAACCAAATTGTCTGCCATTACAGAACTAGCATATTCTAGGGGCTGATTCTGAGGCTGGCTATTCCACACTGCCTCTAAAACTGTAGCTCTTGATAGAAAAATTATAGCTTTTGCATCAGGATAAAATAATCTCAAGCTCTAAGAACCCATAGTTTATCAATACGTCAACATTCTGATGGTAAACAAATTTGTTGTTATTGTTGTTGTTTAGTTGTTTCCAATGCTTCATGACCACCTTTTGGATTTTCTTGATACTGGAATGGTGTGCCATTTCCTTCTCCAACTCATTTTACAGATGAAGAAACTGAGGTAAACAAGGTTAAGTGACTTATCCAGGGTCATACAGCTAGTAAGTGTCTGAGGCCAGATTTGAATTCATGAAAATGGGTCTTCCTGACTTCAGGCTTGGTGTTCTTTCTATTCACTGTGCCATCTAGCTGCCCCTAAAGACCCATTTAAAAAATATCATTATTTTCCATGGATGTTGTATACCTTCAGGTCATAGATCACTACAGTGCCTGAGGAAGGGAAGAGAGTTGAAGGTTACTTCAAAGGGTAAGGGAGAGACCTTTGGTGAGTATGAGCAAGTCACAACAGATTAAAAACAAAGGATTATGAGGAAGTGTTATAAAGGATGGTATTGATAAAATGCATGACCAAAAGAAGAAGATGGGCTGGGTGAGTGGTTAAAAAAAAAAAGATAATCAATGGATAGCTCATGTGTATCCATGAGCTTTTGGAGAACTTGAGGAAGCATCCTAGTATATTAGATAGGCCTCTGTGGTAAATTTATAGCTGTGGAGAAGAGTCACATAGAACGGAAAGGTATGAATGGCTTGTGATCTTGTGGATTATTGGATGAAATATGTGTCTTATGCATTTGAGTTGTAGAGTCTCATTAGTGGGAAAAACTCTCCAGACATAGAGAAATTTATTTTTGTCAATGAAAATTTATGGACTCTTCGAACTTGAGGTAATCTTGTCCAACCTGTTCATTTTCTAGATGATGAAATAGAAAGCCAGATTGGTTATGACTTGCCCAAGGTTGCATAGAAATTCAGTAGCAGATCAGGAAGAATAATCTAGATTTTCTGAATGGCTGTCCAATGATTTTTCCCCCTACTATAGCCCTCCATGTTACTTTTAAAATTTGGGAATATCTTTTATATGGTGAATACAGCTATTACTTATGGGCTTGATTGGAGTAAATATAACAATTTTTTTTCTTCAGTATCCTAGTGATTCTATGTGTGTGAGTGCAAGTTTATATGTATTTATATATGTATGCGTGTGTATATATGTAATGTATGTATGTATACATATATAAATAAACTAAGAGATCAAGCCCATAAATATAGCTGTAGTCACCTTAGAAGAGATATCAAGCTCATAAATAGATCATTAATTAAAACTTAATGAAATTAAAGCATTATTTGTTACGAATAGAACCTACCTTCAGAGTTGCCATGAGAATAAATGAGATAATATTTGTAAAGTTCTTTGTAAACCTAAGGCAACTATATGGCATAATGAATTAGAGCATCAGACTTGGGATCAGGATAATATGAATTCAATTTCTGCTTCAGACATTAGCTATGTGACTCTATGTGGGCAAGTCACACTTAATCTCTCTAAGGTTCAGTTTTCTCATCTATAAAATAGGGATAGTAATAACACCTACCTCCCAGGATTGTTGCGAATATCATGTAAGATAATAATTGCAAAGCACTTAGTCCAGTGCCTGGAACGTAGCAATCACTATGGAAATGTTAGCTATTATTGTTGTACATGTATAGTGCTTTGCAAATCTTATTACAGTATATAGATGCGAGCTGTTACTATTATGAAAATAGTATTGATTGGACACAGATTAAGTACAGCTCCAGCAGACAAAGAGAATACATACTCACTGAGGAAAGGAATTGATAAGTTTGAAGAAAAATACCAAATGAACATTAAAGACAAACAAATGTTGCTCATCCAGTGTGCTAAATCAGGAGCAATCACTATACAGACTTAACTAGGTAAGCGAACAATATAATTCATGCCAGGAGGAGTAGGAATTCCAGCAACTGTCTCCCCAAGTATTTAGTTAAGGTAGAATTAGCTACAGCACTTAGTTATTGTTATGGTATCTAGTTGTTGTTATTTCAGCAGTTGTTTCAGTCATGTCTGACTCTTCCTGACCCCATTTTGGGGTTTTCTTGGCAAAGCTACTACAGTGGTTTGCCATTTCCTTCTCCAGCCCATTTTAAAGATAAAGAACTAAGGTAAACGGGATAAAGTGACTTGCCCAGGGTCACACAGCTACTAAATATCTGAGGCCAGATTTGAGCTCTGGAAGATGGGTCTTCTGGATTCCAAATTATGCACTGTATCACCTACTTGCCCCAGGATATGTGGTATAAAGTATAAGGACTTTTCTCATCCCCAACACTAAAGTAACTGGGTAATTGTCCTAATCTTCTATCCTTTTACCTATGTAGTTTAAATATAAATTTCCTTCTCAAAAACCTTATAATAGACTTGATTTTTTAAAAAAAATTTTTCTTCATAAATTATTGTGTTATTTGTCAAACTAATAAAACGTGTGCCTAGGTTCACCAGAATTCAGTGTAATAAAAAGGAACATCTCCTATCCAGTGGGGATAAAATGTAGTCAGAAGTGAGCTGTTCCTGGTACTAGGATTGACTAAAAAAATTAGGAATATTAGAGACATTTATTTTCTTACTTTCAAGTTCCATATTCAAATATAGAACAATTTTGTTTGCCTTTTAAGTAAATCAGAGAAACAACTAGAAGAAAAGAGATTATGATACAATCCCATTTTCTATATTATAAAAAATAAAACTCCATCTTAGCATACCCATAGATATGAACAGCTTCTTCATACTTGATTCTCTGCAGGTTGAATGCTAGGTTGTCATAAACCTATAGAGGGAAATTTGAGGTTTATGGGAGTAGAGGAATTCATTTCCTAGCCCCACAGGCACTGAAGAGCGGGTCAGATTATAGCGGGGATAATCAGGCATTTGCCCCTTGGCCTGCATAAAATACTGTGTTTATTGGATTTTGATAAGTAAAGGGACAGCAGAGATCTACAGATCCTGGAAGGTGTGTCTGGTGAGCTGGTACTATGGGGATTTACCAAGGTTGAAATTTTGCTAACTTTCCATTTTATTCACTTCTGTAGCCAGAATGGATGTTATTGTACCCTGTGGAGCTAGAAAGAGCTTAGAGGACTAAATGACTCTTGTGAACCTCACAGGGTGTTGAAGTTGCAAAGTGTAAGGTACTATTTTATGGAAAATCACGTTTCCTAGCATTCAGTAGAGTTGGGTTCTTTTGTTTAATAATATTGGGGAATTAACATGATAGTGTGAAGAAAGTATTACATAATCTGTAAGAATATCTTTACAGAGTTGGTAGTTGTATGCATGCAATATAAATTTTGACTGACAGTGGAACAAAGTAATCCCCTAAGGTTATAAAAGTTATTAAATTTGCATTACAATTTGTAAAATTGAATACTAAAGGGAATATGGTCTAAATAAGTTAATTATTTTAACTCAACTCACTTAGTTGACTGGCATGTTTGCAGAAATATGAATTACAAGTCAAATTTTTTGCCTGTGTTGTAACCCAGTAGTTTGCATGATTTAGTATATGATCTAATCCATTTTTAAATTGATTGTCTTTGCAGATGATTATTTCCTGCCTAGAAGTTTCCATGAGAAAACAGCCAAAGCCACCAAAAAAGAACTAACAACAGGCTTGCTTTGTAGAAAGTCTCTCTTTTTTTTATTTATTCACTATACCTCTCAAATGATAACTATACACATAAATGTATAAAGGAAAAGTCAAATAGTTTGGATATATTTTTAACTTGTACTGTAGAATCCAATGTCTTTTATCTAGTGTTTTGAAATTTCTATCCAATCTACTTTGAGCCTCTACTGAATACAATAAACCATAGACAGGCAGAAAGGAAAACACTTCTGCTGAAATTCTAATTAATTAAACTTCATTATCATCCACAAATATGAAAGTAAGATTCATATAAGTAGATAGGCTATCACTGTTGAGGAGTTTTCACCAACTATAAGAATGGCATAAAGTCACCAGGGATTTAGGAATGAATTTTCTTCATTTCATCTCATTTGGAGTGTGCAGTTTTTTTATGTATCTATTGCCTGGGGCCGAAGTGCACCAGGGAGACATATGGAAAAAAGGGAGAGCCATTAAAACCTCCTAACCACACTTCAAAGTGCCAATTGTTTTTCTAGGATATTTCAGCTTTCTCTTGGGTTAGGAGTTGGGATTCTCTGATTAATCAAGCATCCCTACCTCATCCCCTTAAGCCCCACCCATTTTCTTTTATGAATGGGGGGAGGAGGCCTTGGATTCTTGATTTAGAAATTGCTGACTCTTGGGAAGGCATGGCTTCCACAGAAGTGAAATGAGAGTGATCGATGTCCCTTATGCTGAAATAAAAATCTGAATCTATAATTTGGGATGTTTCACAATGCTCAGTAGCCTCTTTCGTGAGATGGTTATGTTCACTTTGGGAATAGCACTCAATTAAAAAAACACTATTTTGAAAAATGGATTCTGGGAAAATTCCAGACTTTCAGCTTGAGATTGCTTTCTCTAAAGGGTCTACTTGGTCAAAAGATGCTATTAAATTCTTGCTTTTAAATTTTTTTTAGAAGTTTCAGTTACAAGAATGTTGAGTTATCGCCATCATAGCTAGACATTTTGCAAAAACAAGAGTCTGGTGGAAATAATAGAACCCAAATGAAAAACACATATGCAGTTCCAGAAATAGCAAGCTCTAAAGCTGTTTTGTGTCTGTAACGATTTAATTCTATGTCATCTAACTTTAGACGAAGGCAAAAATTTGGGTAAGAAATTCATTTAGTAATGGTTCACATTTCTATAACTCTTGGTAGGCACAAAATATTTTGCACACATGGTTTAATTGGATGCACACTGCAACATAGAGAAGGAATAGTATAATTGATAAGAGTTGAGAAATTTGGCAGATGAGAAATCTGAGATGAAAAGAAGCCGTGCCTCTCGGGCCGGCGAGGTGGCCGCCAGCACTGCTCTCTCTTCTGTCTGCGCTCCCTTGGCATCGCCGGCAGCGGGATGGCGGCTCCAGCGGCCCTCGTGTCCCCGCGGGCGGTGCGGCTCCTGCGGCCAGAAATGAAGCCATTGGGATTTCTGGAAAGAAGCTGGCCCAGCAGATCGGCAGGAGGCCCGGCAGGAGGTGGAACGGTGGGTCGCCTTAGGTAACCAAAGGCCCCACTTGAGTGTGGTCCTGGTAGGAGAAAACCCTGCAAGTCACTCCTATGTCTTGAACAAGACCAAGGCTGCTGCAGATGTGGGAATCAGCAGTGGAACAATTTTGAAACCTGCCTCCATTTCAGAGGAAGAGCTTCTGGATTGAATCAGTAAACTCAAGGATGATGACCATGTCGACGGCCTTCTGGTTCAGCTCCCTCTTCCTGAACCCATCGATGAGAGAAAGGTCTGCAATGCTGTGGCTCCAGATAAGGATGTGGATGGCTTTCATGGGATCAACGTGGGGCGCATGTGCCTGGACCAGTACTCCATGCTCCCCGTGAAGCCCTGGGGGGAGTGGGAGATCATTAAGCGGACAGGCATTCCCACATTGGGGAAAAATGAGGTGGTTGGCTGGCAGGTCCAAGAATGTGGGCATGCCCATCGCAATGTTGCTACATGTGGATGGCAGACATAAACGACCCGGAGGGGATGCCACTGTGATGATCTCTCACCATTACACTCCCAAGGAGCCGCTGAAGAACCACGCAATTCTTGCAGATATCGTAGTGTCTGCTGCAGGTATCCCTAATCTGATCACAGCAGACATGATCAAGGAAGGGGCTGCTGTCATCGATGTGGTGATAAATCAGGTTCATGATCCCATCACTGCCAAGCCCAAACTAGTGGGAGACGTGGCCTTTGATGAAGTCAAGAAGAAAGCCATCTACATCACACCGGTTCCTGGGGGCATGGGGTCCATGACAGTTGCCACTCTGATGAAGAACACCATTATTGCCTCAAAGAAGCTGCTGAAGTCTGAGGAGAGGGAGGTGAAGGCCAAAAAGTTTGCAGCAGCCACCTCTTAATGGGGGTCTCTTTATTTTAAAAAAAAACCAACACAAAAAACATTCCAAGTAGTTTTTAAAAAAGCAAAACAGGCCGATATAAATGCAATATTTTAATTTATTCTACTGGAATAATTTTCTGATCTTTGTTTGCAGTCAGGCTATTTATTGAAGGTGTTAGTATAGGCAGCTGTGTGTGCTCAGAGATCCTTGTCACCTCTGCTGAGATGACTCCTGGGTGGTCCTGGCTCTTGCTGCCCTGCCCAGGGAAAACTGAACTGAGGCCATTGATGTTAAAATACATGAGGCACAGGTCCCCATATCACATAGAACCACAAGAGACTCAGTGGACCACTGAATTGAAGGAACTGCATTATTGTGGTGACTTGATAAAATCAGGTTGCGTTATATTATCCTCTGGATCCTCATCCATGGTCCCCTGAAGTAAGCCTAGAGGTTACAGTCTCAACTTGCTAGACTCAGTAGTTCAGAGGAAGGGGAAAGTGAGTCCACCATGTAATCTGGAACATCTTAGCCAGGCTCTCCACACTCCAAGAAATGATAGTCTGCTGGTTCTCATAAATGTACAACCAAGGCTGGTGAAGGCTGTGGCAAAGGTGGGCACTCTTTGAAACCAGAGCTCCTCTGTTGGGGGAGGTGGGATGAGCCTCAGAAGCACCCCTGGGGATGGCCAACAAGAAATGGCTGTTTTGAAAACAGGCCCTGCCAGTCCTCTCCATGTGGGATGTGGGGAGTTAGTGTCCTGGAATTGACTAGAAAGAAATTCATGTTTGACTTCAAGGTTCAAGTCCTACACATTGACTAACAAAAAGAACCCAGACTTGAAAGCAACTTTGACTCTGAGACATTCTGTGCTCTGGGGGATGCTAGGAGTTTATTTTGGGCACATCATCCTCAGACTTTTGAGAAGGGGGCTGGGGTGGGGGCCTTTGCAGGGACAGGCACACTGTGCTTCCCAGTGTGCCTGGCACTCTGCTAATAACCAAAGAATTTGCAGTGGCTGCTGCTTATTTCCACTTAGGTCCCTGTTGCCTTTCCTGAAAATCTTTGAAAGCTTGCAGTGCTTACTGACTTACCCAACCAGATTTTTGATTAAAGCAGTTTAAAAAAAAAAGAAATAAAATAAAAGAAGCTGTGACTTTCCCAAAATGATATAGATAATATATGGGGAAGCTGGGATTTGAACTCATGTCTTCTGATTCTGAGGAGTCTGATGCTCCTGACAGTGAACCATGTTGATTTTGTAAATCTTAGGTGAATATAAGGCAGCCTATGAATCTTAAACAAATGAAATACTCCTGTAATACAGGAACAATATTCCTCTAGTTTGGCATAGATAAGTTTAAAGAAATGATGGTTGTGAAAGAATAGATTGTGGTTCAAAGTACGTTTGCCTGGAAAAAGAAATTTGAGAAAAGGGCCAAATTCTTATAAGGGTTCATTGGAGCTTAAATTTTTAGTGGATAGTACCCTAAAAGCCAAAGAGTTCAATTCTCTTATTTTACAGATATAGAAAGTGAGGTACAGAGAGGGTAACTGACCACTAGTTTTAAGGTAAGATTTGAAGTCAGGCCTTTTCAACTCCAGTTCCAGCATTTTTATCCACTATACCACCTCATAGTAACACAAAATGCTAAAGTTGGAAGTGACCTTAGAGACCATCTAATCCAACACTATTTTGTTTTATAAGCATTGCATTTAAGACTCATGGCAGCTAATAGCCTTAGGAAAAAATCAGAGATCTCAGTCATAGGAAGAACCAGAAACCAGAACTAGAAACCAGGAGAATAATCTTCCAATTCAGAATGCTTAGCCATAGTAGTTTGCCACCTGGAATTCCTGTTTTACTCTGAAAGATGGAACACACTTGGATTAGACCTTTGTGTTGGGTTCTACAGAGCTTGTATCAATAATCCCTGCCTGGTTCCATCTAATGTATTGTACTTTGGAAGCCTGTTTGTGGCCATAAGTGATTCAGGGGCTGGTGCTGTGCTGATGATAAAAAAAAAAAAAAATCATCTAATTGGATTCAAAATCGGAAGAAATTGATGACTCAGTAGGTGCTAAGCCAGGACTGCATATAAATAGAAAAAAATGTAACACGCCCATCTTTAACATTGTTCTTTGGAAACTTTGAGTCAGGAAGATTGTTTTAAGTTGTAGTTGTAGACAGCTACCCCATTTTGCACCTGGCTACTATGCATCTATGAACACATAACACTTCTGGTTTTTCTTTCTATTGGCTATTTCCTGATTTGAAATAAATAAGTATTACAAGACAGGAGTACTCACATAATCATATGAATTTCAGATGTACTGATGTCCCCTCAAAGGTCCTAATGGCGACCAGTCAGTAAGTAGCAGAGTCCACTGTGAGCTGGTACTATAGACACTAGCTACTGAGGGAGTCACAAGGAGACCCAGAAGTGACCCAGAGATGGACATACCTAGGCAGTGACCTTGTAAACACTGGAAGGTCTGGAGAAATTCCAAGGTGGCAGTTGAACAACCTAGTACAAGTCAGAAATTAAACAATGTTATAGTTTATTAAACATATTCAGTCTTAAGCATGGTAATTTTCCCCTTCTGAATAGACAGTTTATACTGGAGTAATTTAAGTAGGGACAGGACCCAGACCTGTGATTAAATTTTTTTTTCCATGAACAAAAAACAATTTTCTTCTTTCCTTCCCACCCCTAGCCCCACCACTAGTGGGGGAAACAAAGGAAATGGAAAACCTTTAAAACAAACATGCATAGCTAAGGGAAATAAATTCCTGTATTGGCCACATTAAAAATATATTTGGTTCATTCTGCACCCTAAGTCCATTTTGTGTCTCTGGAATCCTGGTTAGTCATTGGGTTTCTCAGAGTTTTCAAGTCTTTCAAAGCTGTTTATTTTTATAGTGCTGTTGTTAGTGTGTTAAATGTTCCCCTTGTTTTATACCACTTTGTATCAATTCATATGAGTCTTTCCAGGTTTCATGCGAACTTATCGTTTGGTTGTAAGTGATTCTTCATGATCCCATGGTTCTGTGTTCATTGTTTCTATGTTCATTGTTCATGTTCATTGTTTCTATGATGCTAACTATCCATCTCATCCTCTGCTGTCCCCTTTTCCTTTTGCCTTCAATCTTTTCCATCATCAAGGTATTTACCAACAAGTCCCATCTTCTCATTATGTAACCAAAGTATTTAAGCTTCAGCTTCAGTATTTGACCTTCCAGTTACTAGCCTGAATTAATTTCTTTAAGTATTAACGGATTTGACCTCTTTGCTGTCCAAAGGATTCTCAAAAGTCTTCTCCAGTACCATAATATGATAATGTTTATTCCACAGCCCTTAGCTTTCCTTATAGTCAAACTCTCACAGCCATATACTGCTACTGGAAAAGCCATAGCTTTGATTATATGGACCTTTGTCAGCAGGTGATGTTTCTGCTTTTTAGTAGCTTTCCTTCCAAGGAAGGAGCAAGTGCCTTTTCATTTCCGGCTGTAGTTATCGTGTGCAGTGATCTTGAAGTCTAAGAATTAAAAAAATCTGATACTGCTTCCATTTCTTCTCCCTCTATTCGCCAGGAAGCAATAAGACTCATTGCCAAGATAATAGTTTTTTTAGTGTTAAATTTCAAGCCAGCTTTTACACTCTCTTCATTCACCCTCATCAAGAGGCTTCTTAATTCCTCTTCATTTTCTGCCATCAAAATAGTATCATCTGCATATGTGAGACTGATGATACATCTCCCAACAACCTTAATTCTGGCTTTTGATTCATCCAGCCTGACATTTTATGTGATGTAATCTGCATGTAAGTTAAGTAGATAAAGTGAGAATATACAACCTTGTACTCCTTTCCCGATCTTAAACCAACCAGTTATTTCATGTTCAGTTCTAACTGTTACTTCTTGACCCCCATATAGGTTCCTCAGGAGACAAAGATGATCTGGTACTCCCATCCATTTGAGGACTTGCCATATTTTGTGGTGATTCACCCAGTCGCTGGAACTGTCCCTTTGATAGTTTCTTAGGTAACAATAGCATTCTATTGAATTCAAATACCATAATTTTTTCAGCCATTCTCCAAATGATGGAACCCTCTTAGCTTCCAGTTCTTTGCTACTATAAAAATAGCTCTAATAAATGTTTGTACTCATGAGTTCTTTTCTCCTTTCTTTGAGTTACAGGCCTGGCAGTTCTATCACAGACTTGTGATTTCATTTACATAGAAAACTCCCTATAGCATTGCAAGTTATCACCTTTACTGCAATTTATAATCTTAGAAAATTTCCTAATGCACTGAGAGGTTAAGTGTCTTAACTAAGGTTACATAGTCAGTATATGTCAGAGGTTAGATAATTGAATCTAGGTCTTCCTGACTTTGAGGCCAGCTCTCTATCCTCTATACCACATTGCCTCTTACTGCAGTAAATTTTCTCTTTCATTCACTTGTGATTCACTTGTCTTTGAGTGGGATGCCGTGTCTTGGCCTTATATGTTGATAGAATCGGTGGCCAACTATTTGGAGTGACATTCAAAAGATAAAAAAAAAGATAGTTTCAAAATATTTTCCTTAAATTAGGAAGGAATTGCCATAAAAGCTTCCCTTCATTTTATCACTCTTACTGATATTCTATCAGTTATAAGTTGAATTGAGATATTGATCAGTCCTTTTTAAAAGACAAATATGCCTGAGAAAGTTAAGAAAGATGTTAGCCATATCTTTTTGTGAATTAGTTTAACCAGATACTTTCCATCAACCACTTGGAGAAATCAGGGCACTAAGGTCATGGTCCAGGCCTTGGGTAATCAGAAAGACGTCTGAAGGCTCCAGATGCCTGGGAAACAGGGACATCAGGAGGTGGGAAAGGGAAGAATAAAGGGGGAAATGATAAAGGGGAGTTAGAAGGGTGCCAAAGGCAAACTTCACCTACTTTAAGATTTTGCCCAGGGCCAGCCTAGTATGTATTATATGTTAACTATAGCCTTAGTTATGTTAAATTTCTGACTTGGCTTTTATTCCCTAATGCAAAATTTGGAGAAAAATGGAGATGAGTTAAAAATGTTATTGTAAAAAAAAATCAGACTAAAATGAGCTTCTGTGTAACTTATCTGTCAAAAAGAGTTGAGGGTTCATGCTCAGTGAGAATTATCTTCTTTATTAATTGTTTTGACTGTCATTTGCTGGCTCAAAACTCTGTTTTGAATCCCAATCGACTCTTTAGCAAATCTACATTTTGAACCATCGGTTTCAAGGTCCTCTACTAATTGGCCCTCCTTACCACCTAGCCTCTTAACATACCTACACTTACCCTCTTTGTGTTCACCAAGCAAACTTTCTTATTGCCAAAAGCCTACAGCATCCTTACTTTGATTTCGGAGATTTTACTTGGCATTCATTTTTGTAATGCCATCTCCCATGCCATGCCACATACTACCCCTCTTTCTAAGCACTAGCAAGAAAGAACAAAGTGACCCCAAGAGGAAGAGCTATTGGATGAGCCTTGAATGAGCTGAAACAGGATATCCCTATTGGAAACTAACGCATGAAGTTAAGTCAAGGTAATTTAATAAAATTGAACATGCCCTAAGTGTCTCTGGTTAACTAAGTACTAAAATAGTCAGTTAGGGGTCATATGTAATAATAAGAGGCAGTATGGATAGTGGTTAGGGATCTGATTTCACCATCAGGAAGTCCTAAGTTCAAGTTGTATTTGTCGCACATAGGGGTGGTGACATCCAGAGAAGTCATTGAAGCTTTCAGTATATCTAGGAAACTCTCTAAAGCTATAAAGCGTAGATAAGTTGTTGATCTAAACTGGTAGTTGAAGCTTCCTACACTCATAAAGTCACAAGAGTAGACCAGAACAGTAACAACAACAATAATAATAGCATTTTAACATCAATAATAACATTGACTTTTAACACCAATAACAACAGTGATATGTTTGATACAGACTATCCACCAGTTTTCCTGGGTTTCGCTCTGCTCCTGACTAGCTATGTGCCTGGCTCCACTGATACTATATAGCTGAGTAATTTAATGCCATAGGTTAGTATATGGTCTTTTGGAAGGAAGGAAGGAAGGAAGGAAGGAAGGAAGGAAGGAAGGAAGGAAGGAAGGAAGGAAGGAAGGAAGGAAAGAAGGAAGGAAGGAAGGAAGAAAGGAAGGAATGCAAGAACTCTACTTGTCTAGAGTCACATGGCTTGTCTGAGGTTAGATTTGAACTCAGGTCTTTCTGACTCCAGACCCACGGTTCTATGTTGTACCAGACAGGGACTTTGTAAGCCAAATGCCCCTTCTCCACTGCTTTGTGCTGCTTTGCTGAGTCTCTGTCTTCATCACTGCTCCAATGTCATTATAATGACTTCTTAAAGTCCTCTGTATTCATTAACACTGGTGAGCTCTCTGGTTTGTACCAGCTGACTCTGGAACTTAAGGAAATGAAAGACAGCTTATGTTCATAGGGAAATAACCTAGTTAGAGTTTATTGATATTAAAACAAAGGAATACACAAATAGAAAGTATTGAAGACATGGGCTAGCTTGTGATATAATCACCTGGGTGATTTACTCCTGATTTTGGTACTTATAAGTTAGTACAATTCCTCTGATGCTCAGTGGATACATCTATGGATACATCTGGCACTCTTGCCATTTTCAGTCTGGCAACGTCCCAGAGAGCTTTCAAGGCCTTATAGGAGTCAGATGATCTGCTCTAGGAGTAGGTAGAGTCACTCATTGGCCCCACTTTCCAGGCAGCATAGTGAGTCATCCAGATTCTTTACCGGACAGGTGGAAAAACTTTCAGGGTTTCTGGCTGAAAGAAAACTGTTTTTGGAAGTTTACTTCTAAGAACTTCCTATAGTTCAAGGTAGCGTTGGTCATATGTCACCTGATGGCACAAGCTTTTCACTGGCCTACTACCTCTTATGTTGGGAACAGCTAGGTGGCATGGTGGATAGAGTGCTGGGCTTGGAATGAGTAAGACCTGAGTTCAAATCTAACATGAGATACTGCCTAACCGTGTGACCCTGGGAAAGTCACTTAACCTCATTTATTCTCAGTTTCCTCAGCTATAAAATAATAGCATCTATCTCTCAGAGTTTTGTGAGGATTAAATGAGGTAATATTTATAAAGTGCTTAGCACAATGCATGGCACATAGTAAGCACTACATAAATGTTAGCTATTACTAATGTAGGAAGCTGCCCCCCCCTTTTTTTTTTGGATTTCAAGTCAATTCAACTTAACAAGCATTTATTAAATGACTACTATGTGCAGAGCACCAAGGATACAAAAATGAAAAAGACTGACCCTACCATCAAGGAGCTTACATTTTACTAAGGGAAAATATAATAGATAAGCAAATAACTATAATACAGATGGAATATGAGAGTAGGAAAATTTATACTCAGGAACAATATTTTAGGAAATTTGGAGGAGGAGGAGGAAATTCCTTCAGATGGGAGGGTTGAGAGGGCTTCAACTTGAAGGTGACACCTGGTCTAAGCATGGAAGAAAGAGGATTTCAACCAGCAAAGATAAGGAGGGAGTTTATTCCAAGCAGAGGAATATATAGTCTACATAGGGATAGAGGATGACAGAACGGATTTGGGGAACAGATTGTAGTTCAGTTTGGCTGGAATGTAGAATGTGAAGGAGAATAAAGTGAAAAAAAGACCAAAAAGTAAGTCAGAGCAACTTCTGTTTTGCCCTTTAAAGGCAATAGGGAGCCACTGAAATATTTTAAGCCAGGGATTAACATATATGGTCAAACCTATGAATTAGGAAAATTACTTCACTAACTATATAAAGGATAAAACCAATGAAAAAGTACAGTAATAAGTACTGGGGATACAAAAAAAATAAGAGTCTCCAGCTCTCAAGAAGCTCACATTCCAATAGGGGAAGACAACAGATACAGGAAGTTTCAGTTGCTAGTCAGATGGAAAGGTCGAGTGGTCTCAGCAATAAAGTATATATCATCTCCATAACACACTGTAATATTTAGTTATTTGACAGTGCCAAGAGTTGATGACAATCACTTTCTTTTCTGGGTCTTCAGCTGGCACTGCTGAGGAGGCAGGATGCAAAGAAAGCTGCCAAGTTTCTCTCCACAAGGGTTGCTTTCTTTGATGACAGTTGAGAGAGGGTGGTGCTGGCTGGGAAGCAGGGCCAGTGGTATTGAGGCATTTCTATTCTCAGGAATCTTGGGCTTACTTGCCCATCACTGGCAGCTAGTGAGTGGTTGGTGTTGGTGCTGGTTGAGTGTTTGTCCCCTTCTCCTCTAGGATTTCCTCTCTCAGGGATGTCTATGAGGATTAGATCAGAAGCTGTTCATGTAGTCTGGAGAAACTGCCATTCCTGGGGCTCCTAGGCTTTTGAGTCTGAGGAGGAGTGGTGGTTTGAGGTGGTGTCAGTGGTTTGACTCACCTGGCACCCTTGTTTTATAGAAAAAGTGAGAACCTATAAAAGAGGAGGTTAGTTGGAATTTTGTTACAGTAGGCTGGGTAAGAGATAGTAAGGGTCTGACCTAGGGGTTTGGATATGTAAAATAGAAAAGAGGAGAAGGAAGGATTTATGAAATAGTATGGAGTCAGCAACTGATCAAATGTGGGCATTCAGGGAAAGATAAGAGTCAAAGATGACTCTAAGGTTTCAAACCTGGGTGGCTGGAAGGATAAAGTTAGCATTAACCAGGAATAGAGATCGGAAAGGAGGGTTTAGAGGAAGGAATAATGAAATTCACTTTTGTACTTGTTGAATTTGACGTGTCAGTGGGATTTTCAGAAGTCCAGAAGACAACTAGAAAGACAGAATTGGGAATCAAGGGAGAGATTGGGGTTGGATATAAAATTGGGAGTTATTTGTATAAAATTATAATTGAATTTATGGGAGTAGATAAGATCACCAAGGGAGGTAATATGAGAAGATTCTTTCAGAAACCAGGAGAAAGAATAGGAGGGAGAAAGAGAAATAAGATTATGCTTGGAGTATACTACATTCTACCCACCAGGATCATGAAAAAGTGGATGACAAATTTGGGAAACATGAAAAAGTGACTCAGAGACATGACTCAGTGTCAATGAGAGATTTCTTCTCTCCAGATGACTCTTGGGGCTCTTTGTTAAAAGTAAAAAAAAAAACTGATAAATTCTTGCATTAGTTTAATGAAATGATTGTTCTTCAAAAGGTGAGGAAGCACTTCAAAAGATGGGAAACTCCACCTTCAAAGATGCAGAGAACTGCTATCCTGGATCTGATTTTGACTAGAAAGGAGGGAATTCATTGCTAATCTATAAGGGGACATCTTGGAAAGAAGTATCTCATCTTAGAATTCTTGATAGAAAATGAAAGGAAAGCTGGTCATGGCCTAATTCATACTCGACATTTTGGGAGAACAGATTTCCAAGAGTTCAGAAAAAAAGGAGAGGTCAAATCCTGTGGCCTAAAATTCTAAAGTGGTAGCAACTCAAAAGGGATGGTAAATTCTCAAAAATCAAATTCTGACAACTAGCAAAAAAAAAACCAAACCCCCAAACCTTCAACAATTCTGATGAGAAAAAAAAGAATCCTTCTAAAGGCATAGATATTGATACATAGGGCATCAGCCCTCAAGTTTTATATGGAAGATCAATAACATGACCATCGACGGTACAGGAAAGAAGCATTCAGCTGAATCAATTATATTCTCAAGGAATATCCTTTTCCTGCTTTGAATGTTCTTCCTTTGCTATGGTAACCCAAGTAAGCCTTCTTTTTCTAAAAAAATTAATTTATTCTTAGTTTTCAATATTCACTTTTATAAGATTTTGAGTTCTATTTTTCCTCCTCCTTCCATTTCACCCTTCCTCAAGAGAGCATGCAATCTAATATAAACTATACATGCACAATAATGTTAAATATATTTCCACATTAGTCTTGTTGTGAAAGAAGAATCAGAACAAAAGGGAAAACTTCAAGAAAGAAAAAGAGAAGAAATAGTATGCTTTGAACTGCATTCAGACTCAGTTTTTTCTCTAGATGTGGATAGCATTTTCCATTATGAGCCATTTGGAATTATCTTAAAACCTTGCATTGCTGAAAAGAGCTAAGTCTTATCAAAGTTGGTCAACACACAATGTTGCTATTACTGTGTACAGTGTTCTGGTTCTGCTTACTTCGCTCAGCATCAGTTCATGTAAACCTTTCCAGGTTTTTCTGAAGTCCGTCTGCTCATTATTCTTATGGAACAATAGTATTCCATTACTTTCATATACCATGAATTGTTCATCCATTCCCCCCAATTCTTGGCCACCATAAAAAGAGCTGCAATAAATATTTTTGTACATATGAGCCCTTTTGCCTTTTTTTTCTTAATCTCTGGGATATAGATCTACTAGTGGTATTGCTGGATCAAAGGGGGTATGTACAATTTTATGGCTCTTTGCACACAGTATCAAATTGCTCTCCAGGATGGTTGGATCAGTTCACAACTCCACCAACAATGCATTAGTGTTCCAATTTTCCCACTTCTCCTTCAACATTTATCATTTTCCTGTTTTATCATGTTAGCTAATCTGACAGGTGTGATATGGTACCTCAGAGTTTTAATTTGCATTCCTCTGATCAATAGTGATTTAATCAATAGTGATTTAGGACAATTTTCATATTACTATAGATAACTTTAATTTCTTCATCTGAAAACTGCTTGTTCGTATCTTTTATCCATTATTCATATCTTTTATTTATCAAGTGGGGAATGACTTGTATTCTTATAACTCTGACTCAGTTGTCTATCTATTTTAGAAATTAGACCTTTATCAGAGACACTGGTAAACCTTTTTTTCTTAAAAGGTTAGATGGATCTGTTGTGTCTCATTTTATTCCAATCTCAGATCTATGGCAACAGATCAACCAGGTCAGCTCTACTCTAGTACGTGCGTGTGCGTGTGTGTGTGTGTGTGTGTGTGTGTGTGTGTGTGTGTGTGTGTAGAGAAGTTCTACAGGTTATCCGCATAATTGCCTGTTGTATTCTGGACAATAAGAATTCATCCATGTAGTTTGGTTAGACCAAGGCCTTTTGAGAGGTTATGGATCTCATTTAGGAAGATTTGCAATCTGTCTTGGGACTTGATAGGAACATATCCCATAATTTTAAAACCGGGCACATATGGAGATCTTTGCCTCACATAGAGAATTAATCATTTAACTTGGACTGGTTACACAGAACAGTGATGAAGAAAAACTTAGGTGTTTTGTGACTAAGATAGGGATAGATATCCCCTCCCAAACTTTGGTTAAAAAAACCCAACTCTACAAAGATATTATGGGGAAAGTGTGACTAAGCAAGAAGTGATCTGAAATATATCTTGGTACATTAGCCAGCAGAGTGACATAGAAGCCAACTAGTTTTACATGACTCGCTGCCTTCCTAGATATTGTGCTGCAAGGGCCCTCAGAACACATTTAGTCCAACTCTCTTATTTGTTAATATGAAGGAACTGAGGCCTAAGGAGGGTAAGAGATTTGGCCAAGATCTTATAGGAAGTAAACATCAGAGTTTTAAACTGAGGTCCTCTGACTCCAGTAGCTGAATTAATAGAGGCAAGGTATCCAAAGTAAGGCAGCCTTTAGAATTCATCTGGAAAATTGTATTAAATTCAGCAGCAGATTTTTGTAAGGACATTTAAAGAAGGGTAAGCAGGGATGAAGACTATGTCATATGGGGACTGATAGAAAGAAATGGAGTTTTTTTTTTAAACTTGGAGAGCTCATGTTGGAGAGTGGGGAATGAACACTTTGCTCTCTTCAGGGATGGACTTTTATGTACATGAGGTACTAGACTTTTTTGTTGTTTGTTTATTTGTTTCAGAGGGCAAAGACTGAAGCAAAAGAAATTATAAAGACATAGATTTCAGCTTAAGGTAAGGAAAATTCTCCTGATAATCAGAACTGTACAAAAAGTGAAATGGTCTGTGCTATGAAAGAGTAAATTTGTGGGGTAGTGTGGCATAATCCCTTTACTGTGTGGGACTCAGAGTATCGCTTGGAGTCACATCCATCTACAGGTCCAAAGACAGAATTTCCTTTCTAATAGAGAAATTAGGGAGGTTTTTTTTTGAACACAATCAAGGCAGTGGAATGCCCTTGAAGCACCATTTCCAGGTATATAGTCTCATGGACCAGGACCAAGACCTGCATATGTTTGTAGGTGTGGTCAGGGAGGAAGCCAGTAGACTGAAAATGAGAGACAAGGTATGATAGATAAACAGATGATTGAATAAATGAATGAATGAATGAAATATTAAATGCTATGGACTGTGCTAAGTGTGTGGGGTACAAAAAAGAACAGAAAAATGGACCCTGCCCTCAAGGAGTTCACATTCTAATAAGGAAAGAGAAGACACATGGTAGCCAGGGAAAGGCTCTTTGATCCAGAAAGTATGCAGGGATGGCGGTATTGACCAAACTCTTTTGTGGTATTTAATGACTTCTTCAGGAAGGTGAGGAAACACCTGATTGCCTTTTGATGAATGATGTTGTGTATCTACATGACATAGAAAATATCCTATAGTTAAGAGCTTCCATGTGAAGCATTTCCTTAGGTTTGTGAGATGTCACCTTTTTCATCCCCAGATTTTTTGCTCTTGATAGTACTTCAATCCTACTTAGTATAATAGCCCATGGCATTCTGCTAGACAGCAAAACCAGGATGGAGATTAAATGATCTCAAAAACCAATTTACCTTGGCTCCCATCTTGACCTACCAAAATCTACAAAAATCATTCATTTTTGGAGTACACCAATTTCCTTGTGGTTCTCATCTCATAGATTACATTACCCTCCTCCACTCTACAATCTATTTGCATTATTTCTACCAGTTGACCACAGTAAATATGGAAGAAGGGATTACTGTCAGTAAAGGTTGTATTTAAGGTATGGGAGCATCATCTTGAGGAAAGATAGCATCTCACTATTAGCCACCATGACCACTAACAGTAGATGTCATATCATGTCAGTTTAAAATCTGGGGATGGAAGAAGCAGAGACTGTGACCTTATGGAAATCCAGCAGACATTTCTGGTGGTGGTAAAAATTTTGGCCAAGATGGCTTAATTTCTCTTTTCTCCTGGACCTCTTAGTCCTACAAAGGCTGGCCACTTACTCCTGAAAATAATTTTGTAGCTACATGTTACCTCTGATTGTTACATTTAGTTTATCTGTCACCTCTGGGCTCTGCTTTGTGGTTTCCAGGTAAAGATTGTTCTTTTTATGGCATATCACTCCAGTACAACAGGGAACATGACCTAGATATTTGAACAATATCTAAAATGTTATACTTCTCAACATCAAGATGATTTGATCACTGCCCACCGTTGAATTCTGTTATAATGACACTATTTACCCATACACCCAACGTGTCTTTTTATAAAAACTAAGGTTTTCAGCCTTATCCCTTCCTGTACTGTACTATATGTTGTAGTGTTCCATAACCTGGGGAAATCTGAGGGGACTTGTAAGGCACAGTACATGAAGACTAAACAATTTGTAAATCAGAAATTAACTTCCATCATAACTCTAGATAAGCCATAGGTGTAAGTGATTAGATCTAGATGCCTTTTCAAAATCTGCATGTCTATTGACCAGGAGTTCTTTAACATTTTTTTTGTGTCATGGATCCCTTTGGCAGTCTGGTGAAGCCTGTGGACCCCTTCTCAGAATAATGATGTTTGTTTCTTTGTTTTGGCCAGACAATCAGGGTTAAGTGACTTGTCTAGGGTCACATAGCTAGTAAATGTCAAGTGTCTGAGGCCAGATTTGAACTCAGGTTCTCCTAACTCCCAGGGTGGTGTGTCCACTGTGTCACCTAGCTGCCCCAGAATAATGTTTTTAAATGCAAAAAATAAAATGCACAGGATTGCAAAGGAATGAATAATGTTAAAATGTAGCTATTAAGATATATTTGTAAAAACCCCAAGGTTAAGAACCCCTGCTTTAGTCTAGACCATTCCCCATTATGTAGGTGGCAGGATACATGGCCTACTGGCCACAAACACCCCTACCCTGTCATTACACAATGACCCTGTACTCTAAAAATTAGATTTTATTGTTATTTACTTAGATACTTCAATGAATCTGTGACTGATAAATATAGGTACTACTTCCTTTGGTATAAATAACAACCTGTCTGCATCTTCTCATCTTGTCCATATCCTCCCACAAATTCTTCATAGGGTTCACCCAGTATGTCGGGGCCTTCCTCTACCTCTCTTGATATTTTGTGGATATCAATAAGGCACGAAGCTTTCTACTAGTCATCTTTCACTCTTACTATATGACCAAACCATCTCCTTTTGGGATCATACAACTTTGTGATAATATACTTTAAACTACTTCTCCTGTGGCATCTTTCATAGGTAATATGTTTTAGCCTTCATGTTCACTTGTCCTCTGGGTGACCTTCCACTTAAGTCCTGGTATTCCATGACTCACAAGATATATGCCATCAGTGGAAGAATACTGCTATTCAAAACTGAGCCTTTGTTTCAGGAAAATGTTTTGAGATCATTAAGTCGAAGCCCAGTTTTCCCAAGGTAGTAGGCTCATTTTCCTCTTCCTTACCAACTAGGGGATAGCTCACTGTCTATTCAACAGTTTGCTTAGCTGTACCAGGTTAGAGTTGCCTCAGTTATATGTTACAACTCCTCCTCTTGATTCTTTCTTCTAGCTTAGTATTGACTTTGATCTTTAACAGGTTGATTTTCTGACTGTATGTAGATAGCTGATTTAAAAATAACTTCTTTCAGTAATCAGTCACATACTTTCTGTTAAAATATAATCAATTTCTTTTGTTTTTTGGTCTGTTCAGCATGTACACTATATTCAAATTATCTTCTCATAGGAAGTGTTTGTGATATATATTACATGCCTTTGATTTACCTAGTACCTTACTGCAGAAATCTGTTTTCTAATGAAAAAGAAGTGTTCCCTTCTCCCTACCTCAGTTGCTCTAATCACATACAGGGCAAAATGTGATCTCAAGGTGTTAACAAGGTACTAAATTAACCATCTAAGATTGATCTATGATTTGATCTCTTTATGAAGAGAGAAAAAATCTCTGATTGAAGCAAATAATTATCTCAGTGATTGGCTGAGCAAAAGGATTGACCATGCCTTTGAGAGCTTTACACAGATTATCACTGGATGAATTTCAGTGGTTCTAGTTCTAGAGATTTTGCAAGCTTGGAACTGCCAGATAAGGAGAAGCCCTGTGGGGAGGAGGAAGAGAATTTCTTCCTTCTCATTCTCCACGTTGGAAATGTAGCTTTGAGGAGAGTCACTGGACCAGGAGGAGATACTGCATCCAGAAGGGAGGAGAGACACATACTTTGACAGACAAACATACTGAGAGGCTGTCACCAGAGGGAGGAAGGAGTTTCATGGAGTGTGATCCCTGACATTTGAGAGTCAGGCAATAAAAAGGAGCTGACCCTGGGGACCCAACATGAAAACTCTGCAATAAAAGAGGATATTTCCAGGCTGTATAGAACTAGAAGTTTGAGTTGTTTTTGCTAAACATGCATCCTACACTTGTGCCTCGTTAACATAATATGCTAAATTTGAGCCTACTTTTCCTCTGGATGCTATACATACTTGTGGGAAGGTGTCCTCCAGTATTTTGGAGAGAATGTTTTATAGCTATAATTTTTACTATGCTACCTTAGCAAATGCCCTTATAAAGAGCTGATGATCTATTGGCTGATTATTTATGGGAAACACATTGAAAGGGGCTCATTATCTATAGTGTTAGGTATACAGACACACCCAGAGAGTTGCCCTTAGAATCTGGGGGTGGTAACTGCCTTCTGGGGGCCCAATCTATGAGCACTTGTAGAAATTGAGGGAATATTCCTTAGGGGGTGCTACATTAATATTTCCATAAAATTACAAAATTATAGAATCTCATTTTACAGATGAGAAAACTGAGGTCCAAGAAGGTTAAATGACTTGCCCAAGGTCACAAAGATAGTAAGCACCAGAAGGTGGATTTGAAAGGGGATACAAGATGACTTTATTCATTCAGCAGATAAAAATTGGCTTATCATCTACTACATGCATTGTATTATGATATACATGGATTTATTTGTCAATCAATTAATAAATATAAATTAAGCACCAGGCACTTCAGCATAACACAGATAATTTGCAATTTTGAGGGGAAAGCAAGATTTATATTCCTATTACAATTAGGGAAAAATACAAATCTACAGAGTGCTAAAGTGTATATAATCTAAAGAAAGCAGGAAAATCAAATGACCAGTTGTATAGGGGAAGAGTCATTCACCCAGCAACTGACTTTAAAAACTTATCAGGGAAACTACTTATTTTTAGAGACTTTTAATGATGATTAAAAAAGTTAAGATATGGGATAGCTGAATAAGTACCAATTCTGAGTAATTCTTTTAGGAAAGAAATGAGCAAGACACCGGTAGTGTCACATTAACTTCATTTGCATTTACTTTCAAGTTTGATAACCTATATTATGATTTTTCCCCTTTTTGACTGAGCCAAAGTCTGACTATTTAAGTTTTTAAAAAGTTAATTTTGCATTTTAATATTGATGTGACATTATTAAACATTACATGGGACATTATTAAGGACTTCATAAAGAGTTTTACAATTGTTATTCATGAAATTAAATTACAAAGTGTGTAACTTATAACAATTATTTTTACCAGCTCCTTGACATCCTTACACAAAATTTCTACACTTAACACATGGGATGTCTGTCTGGCTGATGCATTTCATCCTTCTTGAGAATAGCCATTTGAGATCCGGGCCAGGGAATCTGTCCCAAGTTTAGTAGCTCAAGTTTGCTCATCCAAACCGCTTCTTGTTGTCCCATGCCAACTAGTTCTACCTGATTTCAGAGGTTTCTCTTAAACCAACCCCGGATTTGGACACCCGACCAGATTTCGGTTTACCCCTTTTCGTTGTTGGGTTTCAGTTTCCCTCAGGGCATTCTCAGAGTTGCAACTTCGCCGGGGGCAGAATTGGAAAGTGGAGGAAAACTGCATTAGAAGGGCGTGCATGCCTGTGTGTGCGTGTGTGTGTGTGTGTGTGTGTGTGTGTGTGTGTGTGCGTGTGTGTGCTGGGGGTGCGGTGCTCGGCTTTAGCCTCCTTCCCATCCTCCTTTCCAGACACCCATTAGTAGGGTGAAGTCTGCGCTCCAAACTCCTGGCCGGAGGACTGCTCAGCCCTCTGGCCTCCTGACCCAGACACGGACCAGGGGGTGGGGAGGAGGAGCGAGGCGGGCAGCAGGACCCCGGGCTGCGCCTCCCTGCAGTCTCAGTGGCTGTGGCCACCCGCCAAGAGTTAGATGCTTTCATGATCCGGAAATGATGAAAAAAGAAAGAAAGAAAGAAAAGTGTTTCTGAAGTGTGGTAGGAGGGGAGGGGAAGGGAGGAAGAAAGGGGAGGTGCAGGGCGAAAGGTCCCAGCAGCGAGTGCTCGGGCCGCGGGGAAGGGGCGGGCTGCGCGGAGGCAGCGCAGCAGAGTCCAGGCTGACAGTCCGGGAGCAGCGGCGGCAGCGGCGGCCAGAGCCCAGACCAAGGCCACGGCCACGGCCACGGCCGCGGGACGGGAGATGCTGCGGCTCCCGGAGGCTCGCTAACTTTCCTGTGTAGGAGAGGCAGGGGGACGAGGAAGAGCAGGAGCGCGCCGGCCTCGCCGACGGGGATGCCCAGGTACGTGAGTGAAGTTTGTTAGCTCCGTGGACTCGGTTTGTTGCTTCCCCCACCGCCCCGTCGGAGGAGGGGCTTTCATGTACCCCCCCCCCCCGCTCGCTCCTCCTCCCTCTTCTCCCAAACTCCAATTCTGAGCCCCCTCTCCTCCCTCCCGCCCCCTTCCCCAGCACCCACACGTCCAACCCTTCGGAGCTCTTCCCTCCCCACCCACCCCAGGACTGGTAGAAACTTCGCTTTGGCCGTCTAGTGGCTCTGTAATAGTTTGCTGACTTCTCTTTTTCAAATCAAAACTTCCCAAGGGGTGGGGCTTGGGGTGGGGAGCGGGGAGAGGAAATATTCCTGGTGGGTGGTGTGCTTTTCTTTTAAAATGTTATCCCCCCTCCCTCCACCCCACCCCCGTGCCAGCTGCAGTAAGTTTTCCGAATGCAACACATAGAAGTCCTTTCATTTGTTTGTTCCTCCAGGGTCGTCTGTTAGCTGTGTCACAGGGGTGTAAGCTCTATATTTCTTGGTGAGAGGGCTAGCAGATGTCCCAAGTGGAAGAGCCTCTTCCTCCTGGGCCTGAAGGGCCAAAGCGTGGAGCTGAGTCTGAAAGCAGCTTTTTGATCTCACTCCCTGGGGGTAAGTTGCTGGCTTTAAAGTTTCTCTATAATTGTTACCTTTTTTTAAAAAAAAAATTTGACTGATACGTGTGTGTGTGTGTGTGTGTGTGTGTAAGTAACTGTTACAACTTCTGTAGCACTGACCTTTGGCATGTATAGAACTTTAAATTGTTACCAAGAAGAACAATCTGCTACTAGTACCTCTATTCCTCTTCCCCCATGCTGGGGAGAAACAGAATTGCTGAACTTCATTTTGAGAGCAAATGCATTTGTAACTCAGGACCTAAGACTCATAGGATCATAGATCTCAAACTAAAGAGAAGCCACAGGCCATTTAGTCCAGCCCCCTCTTTTTACAGTTGAGGAAACTGTGTTCAGAAGCAGTGCTCAGAAATACCTCTCATGCTCCTCAAACATCCTCAGCAGATTTTAGAATGCTGTAGTTTTGTGAACATGTCTGTGCTCCAAGTATGATCTGTTTGTCCTGGAGGCTGCCTTGAAACCAATTTCCTAATCCTGGTTCTTTGACCTATTTCTTTGAAATGGCACATGCATACATTTTCACTTAGGCGTTTGTTTTGACATATAGGTGCCTTAAAAGGAAGACTTCATAAGAATGAACTAACCCTCTTGTCTTGTACTGTTTGTCAAAGAGGATAGTTTTGCACTTGGGTAACTTCCAAAGCAGCCTTATAAACAAAGTAGACAATAGCTTCCCTCTAATGAAGATAACACCCCTTGTTTTCCTTTGTTATCCATAACATGTACTATGCTTTCTGATACTTTTTTAAAAAATCCCACTGAGAGTTCTGGTTCGGTCCTTTGATAACAGATATCAGTCAAATTCCTTTTAGAGTTAAGAAACCTAATCTAGAACCATGATTTTCAGTTTAAGTTGTAGCTGAACATTTTTTTTTTTAAATAACAATACTGTAGGCTTCTGGGAAAGCTTTTTTTTTTTTTTTTTAAGGACATAGAAGGAAATGAGAGAGAAGTAAATCAAAGCCTGAACAGATGAAACCAGAAAATACCCATGGTTAAAGAAAATGTTCTGGCATGGAGGGCTTAAAATTGAATTATAGTTATCATCATTTTTCTGTTCTAAAAAGTGGACTCATAATTTCTAAACAGAGAAAATAAAAATGAATTAGCTACAAAAAGAGTATCACACACAGAGAGCTGGAATGATAAACAGGTGTTTTTCCAGAACTCATCTCTGTTCTACACATAATATTGTCAACAGAATAATTTTCTTGTCATTAAGCATGACCTTTATATTCATTTCCACTAATCAGCATGCTGTTTATACTCAGACGGGGGCCATTCATCACCCTAAACAATGTTTGTGTCATAAAACCAATTTGGAACTTTTGAAAAACTGTTATTTTAAAAAATTACCTTCTAGATTGCTAATCCTTATTTTAACAGTGTGTTCTTATTTTTATTTTTTAATTATCCTCACAGTAAGGTGCTATCAGAGCTTGGAATGACAAGTTCCTTCACCTGCATAGTGAATGGGTCATTGTGAGTGTCACCCCCAGGTGACACTCTGTCATATGATCAGACTTCAAGGATCAGTACAGTACTTATTATATGAAGTTCGAGACTAAGCTGTTTAAAACTCGTTTATTTAGTGTGTGAACTTGATTTGATTGAAAATTAGCTTCAATTGTATTTCTAGGTTGAGGCAGAGAATATCCATATAGAGAACTTTCTCCTACTTTGCTTCTCATAATCTCTTATAGTCTTTTCATTAGTCCAGTTCTCTAAAGTACAGATCGATGAATTTGTGATAGGAAGTAACTGAAGTTAACTGACGCTTTACTTAAAAACCCATGGAAATATAATCTTAGAAATAATAATAGCTTATAATTATATAACACTTTTAAAATGTACAAAGTACTTTAAGTGTATTATGTTGTTTGAACCTTAAAAACCCTGGGAATTAGGTGCGTTTTTTGTCCCCATTCAACAGATGAAGAATTGAGGCTGAAACATCATGTGACTTGCCCAGTGTTACATAGTCAACGTATGAGGCTGGATTTGCACTCATGTCTTCTTGACCTCAAGTCCAATGCTCTTTCTACTGAAATACTATCTAGTAGCTTCTTTATTAAATACTGGTAAATACAAGGCAGACCTGAAATGTTTTATGTAACTCAGAAGTTATATCAGCATAAAGAAAAATCCTTTAGATGAAGTCTGTAATTTGCAAAAGATGAAATATAGATTTAGATAGTCACAAAATCTCTTTCCATATTTTAACAGTGCAACATCATCAATATCACCTATTGATTGAGTCATGTCAATCTTTCCAGTGCCAGACTCTAAGTGACCCCATTGGGGGTTTTCTTGGTAAAGACACTAGAGTGGTTTGCCATTTTCTTCTCCAGCTCATTTTACAGGTGAGGAGTTGTAAAGAGTTAATTGACTTGCCCAGGATCACACAACTAGTAAATGTCTAAGGCTGGATTTGAACTCACAAAAATGCATCTTCCTCATTCTGAGCCCAGGGTTTTCTGTCCATTGCAAAACATCACTGCTTTAATGATACTATGTGACTCTCCATCTAAGTTTTTTACTGTTGCTGTTAATTTGAAATTGTGAATTCTATGAAGATGTCATAGGAAAACTTGGAGCTGGGAGAAACAGGAAAGGCTTCTTGGAGGAGGTGTTATTTGAATGGAAAAACTAATCAACCTATTGAATTCTCTTTTTATTTCCCCTAATCTCTTTCCTCTTATCATCACCTTATGCTGGATTTCTCCACCTGAATGTCTCCTGGGTATCTCAAACCCATGTCCCATTCCACTCATTCCTCCCCTAAACCCACTTCCCAATTTCTGTTGAGGGAATTGCTATCCTTTCAGTAACACAGGTTTTCAGTCTTGGTGTCAGTCTTTCCTTTCCTTTGCTCCCGTATCAATTGCCCGGTGTTATGCATTCTGCCTTCCCAGTTCTCATATTCATTCCCTGCTCTCCATTCATGGAGTTCCCATAGTTGAGACCTCCATTACCTCAAGCCCGCACAGTTGTAGTAGCCCTCAGTTGGTATTTCTGCTTCAAATCTTTCCCTTCTCCAACCCGTTTTCCACACAGCTGCCAAAGTAAACTTCCTAAAGCAAAAGTCTGATGAAGTAACTGCTTACTTAAAAATCTTCAGTGGCTCCCGATTTCCTCTATGATAAAATTCAGTCTCCTCAAGCTGGCATTTAAACCCTTTACAAACTGGTTCCAGTTTACCTTTCCAAACTTATTTCTCATTAAATCTCTTGATGCATTCTATGTTCTAGCCCAAGTGGTCTACTTGGCTGTAGGCTGAACCTAACATAGCACCTCTAGCTTCCATGCCTCTTCAAGGGCTGTCCTAATATACCTGAAACGTTTACCTTTTAGAATCTTGATGTTGCTTCAAGACTTAGTTTATTTAGTACCTCAAATTATCTTATACTTATTTTTAGCCTTCATTACAATGTAAGCTCCTTGAAGACTTTTTCATGAATGCCTTTGTAAGCCCAGTGGCTAGCACATGCTTGTCAAATTAAATCATCGTGAAGAGAAAGATTCTGAAAGGGGAGATGAAGAAAATCATTCCACATAGGGAATTTTAATCTCTGTACAAATTCATGGAGGCAAGTGACCTCACATCAATTTTGGAAAACTTACTGGAAGTAATATGTAATGAGGCTTTTTTTGTTTTTTGAGGCAATTGGAGGCTAAGTGACTTGCCCAGGATCACACAGCTAATAAGTATCTGAGGTTATATTTGAACTGAGGTCTTTCTGATTCCAGGCCCTGTGTTTTATTTATTGTAGCATTTAACTGTTTCCATAATGAGCCTTTAAATGTAGTTTGGAGCCAGTTTATGAAGGATCTAGGCTAGAAGTTTAAATTTTGTCCTGGGAGGAAGTGGAAACTATAGAAGATTTTTTAGTAGGATAGTGACATAGCTTAGTGCCCTAGGAAGATTATTTTGGCAGTTGTGTGAAGGAAGGGTGGGTCTGGGTCAGAGGGAAGAGGTTGGAGGCAAGGAGTCCAATTAGGACGTAGATTCTAGGAGTTTAGCAGCAGGGATGAAGGCTTGAACTAGAGTGACTGACGTTGTCAATACTCAGAAAAGGATGGATGTAAGAGATGTAGAATCTAGAGTATTTCCCAGTGGATCAGATGTGAGGAAGGAGGGAGGCAAGGCCCAAAGCTGACTCTAGGTTTTGATCTTGGGTGACTGGAAAAATGGTGGTACTATGATATATTTGGAGAAAACTTGAAAAGAACTTGTGTTTGCACAGAAACAAGAACATGTCTTATTCAGGGGCCATTCTAATAATCTTTACTTTTTTGATCAAAATATTTTTGAATTAAACATATTATCAGTGAAAAAGTAAGCATACAGGTGACTTGATGTAAGTTTGTGATGAATCCGTGCTTATGAAAACCACTTAGTCAAGTGCCTTCAATTTATAAAGCAGAATGAGTCTAGGAAATAAAGTTAAAGTTTATCTTAACAGTGAAAATGGCTGATTTACATTTCCATAGGGCTCTAAATTTTACAAAGTGTTTTCCTTAAAACAACTTGGGGGTAATTATCATCATCCCCATTTCACAGATGAGCAAACTAGAGCCCAGAGATGTTAGTGATGTGCTTATGGTTACAGAACTGGTGAATCTTAGTGCTGGAATTTTAAACCTGGTCTCCTGAGTCCAAATCCACTGCACTTTCCTCCATTCCACACTAAAACCCAGAGAGGTCAAGAGATTTTCCCGAGGTCCCAGAGCTAGTTAGTATATTATGAAAAGATAAAAGAAATAGAATTTTCAAGTCATCCTATGTGTTTACGGGGATAAACGTGGAGAAACAGGAAATCAATATTCTAACTTTTTAGTATTATTGTATTAAGGATAATACCATCTGAATATTTGTGAGCCAGTCAAACTTATTCATGTGTTGTTTTTTTTTTTTCCCTGATGCTTTTGCCAAGCCTTTAATATGTGGACTCTAAGTACTGAAATACACGATAATGTGATAATGTGTGATTTAATGCATTCTTCTCTCTTGGGAGAATCCTCTGAGACTATTAGGCGGACTTTTCATAGCAGGATGCAAAATGCCAATGAAGTTAATTAAAAATAATCTGAAATAGAAGCTCGGGAGCAGGTTTTCAAGTTGGAATTACATAAAAAAAGCTTTATTTTAGATGTGTAGTTTAGATGTCCAAGACTTTTAAATATCTAATGAGATTTCCTAGGAGAGAATGGTTCTGATCACTATATACACACATTTATATATCTATATCAGATCATAATACATATGCATATATATATATGTGTGTGTGTATAGACATACATACATCCTTCCTTTTGATTTCTATAGCACCATTTCTCCATAGCAGTTAAAAACTTGTACAGAATTAGTTCTGATCTATAAAGGAATTATTAAATCTAATACCTTGCATAGGAGATCAGCAACATTCTTTCTTATTGCTTCTGACTTCAGAGTCCAAGTCAACCCACATTATTGAGGACAATATACACACCAAATTAAGCCCTTGATTTGAAAAACTGTGTTGTATTCCAAAAGTTTGTTGTAAATTCATCATTGGGATTTTAGAATCAATTTTCCCAAGACAAACATTTAGCTCTAAAATTCTGATTTTGTGAGAGGTTGTAATGGTATCTAGAGAAATCATTATATCATAAGAAACACAAACACACCTGGACTTCAAGATTTGGACTTAATTAGTCTTATGAAAATAGACATGATACTTAACCTCTCCAAAGCTCAGTTTCCTCATTTATTAACTTATAATAATACATGCACTATTTATTTTGGATAGATTTCCCTCCCAAAGTACCTGGGATTTAACTACTTTTGTAATTTATGTAGTATGTATTTGCATTTGTTTCCTTAGTTAATAGGTAAGCACCTTCAAAGTGGGGGTTGTTTCATTTCTTTGTACTTGTATTTCTAGTGTCTGATACAGTGATTGATACAGAGTAGGTGCTCAAAAAATATTTTTCATTAATAGGGAAATTTTAAGGAAAGTTCTTTGTAAACTATAAAGGATTTAAGTTAAATGGGAACTGTAATTAATTTGTAAAAGACCATCCTAAAATATAGTATGCATTTTGATATCAAATTAATATAACAATATTTTTCAGTGCTAGTAATTAAATAAAATTAAACAGAAAAATAATTATTAGTTTAAAAACCATATCTTGAATGCTGGTACTTGAGTAAAAGTTTAATAAGAAAACAAATTTAATTAGAAGTAGAAACAAGCTTTCCTTCTTTCTTTCCTTTCCTACCTTTTTATTTGTATTTATTTGCCTATATTTGTAATTTTATTGGTTTAAGAAACTAAAGTGTGGAAAATCCTTCTAACCAATGCATATTGTCACTTTTTGTGCATCTTTATAGTATTAGAGAGTTGTTTGAGACTTTAAGAAGCCTCCAAGTGTCAGATCTGAACTTGAATTCAGATCTTTCTGGCTCTGAGCCACCGTCTCTGTTTGTCCCCAGATATAGATATCTTTCTTCTTTCCTTCTTTCCTTCCTTCCTTCCTTCCTTCCTTCCTTCCTTCCTTCCTTCCTTCCTTCCTTCCTTCCTTCCTTCCTTCTTTCCTTCCTTCCTTCCTTCCTTCCTTCCTTCCTTCCTTCCTTCCTTCCTTCCTCCCTCCCTCCCTTTCTTCCTTCCTTCCTTCCTTCCTTCCTTCCTTCCTTCCTTCCTTCCTTCCTTCCTTCCTTCCTTCCTTCCTTCCTTCCTTCCTTCCTTCCTATCCTTCTCAGCAATTTCAAGAAGTATTATAACAGATATCAGTGTTTCATTTTCATGCTTCATTTTAAGACTGTTGACTTTATTTTTTATTTGATTTTTTTATGAAGAGCCAGCATTAGGTTGATTTTTGGATCACAAATTGAATGTGGAATCACTGATTCTCTAGAGTCAGTAGGGACTTCAGAAATCATGAAATCTATCAGTAACCCCTGATCATCAAGTATCTGTATTATCAATGTAATAATATCAAGTATTAGATATCCACTGATATCTAATCTCCCTACCTCCTGAGGCTACTCGTTCAACTTTCGGAGCTGCTCAAATTGTTAGAAAGCTTTACCTTACATTGAGATTTAGTCAGGTTGTTAAAATTAATTGTGACTTCCAGAGCCAAGCATAAAGAGTATAATCCATCGTCTAGCTGATAACCCTTCAAAAGACCTCAGATAGTTGTCATTTCAGTGTTAAATCCATCACTTATGTTCAACAAACACTTGTTAGGTGCCTTCTGTGTTTAGGCCACTGTGCTGGCCCTGGTCAAATCATTTAAACTTGTTTGCCTCAGTTTTCTCATCTATAAAATGAGCAGGAGAAGGAAATGGCAAACCATTCTAGTATCTTTGCCAAGAAAAACCCCCAATGGGGTCATGAAGAGTCAAACACAACTGAAAAAGAATGAACAACAGCAGCTGGATATATAAAAACAAAATTATCTGTGCCTTCAAGGAGATTATATTTCACTTTTTTTTCCTCACTCAGTCTCTTCTTTTCTTCTGGTTAAACTTCCTTAGTTCCTTCTTACATTCCATGTGAGTCATGGTCCATAGTCCTTCATTATCCTGCTCACTTTTCTCTGGGTATTTTTCAATGGGGAGAAGAAAGGGAAATAAGCACTTATATATTGCTACTATGTGCCAAGCACTGTGCTAAACACTTTTACATTTGATCCTCATAAAATCTGGTGAGGTGGGTACAATTATTATCCTATCTTATAGTTGAGAAAACTGAAGCATCTAGAGGTTAAATAACTTGACCACGGTCACACATCTCCTAAGTGTTTGAGGCCAGATGTGAACCCAGGTCTTCCTAGGTCCAGACTGAATTCTCTATTCACTGTGCCACCAGCTACCTCAGTGCCAGCATGTCATTTATGTAGCACCTCAGCATTTCACAAACCACGTTCTTCATAACTACCTGGTGAGGTAGGTAGTACAAGTTTTATTATATTGTTGAGTTGTTTCAGTCGTGTCCAATTTCTTATGACCCACTTTGGGGTTTTCTTGGCAAAGATGAAGTAGAGTGGTTTACCTTCTCTGGCTCATTTTACAAATGAGGAAACTAAGGCAAATAGGGTTAAGTGACTTGCCCAGTCTCACACAGCTAGTAAATGTCTGAGGCCAGATTTGAACTCAGAAAGATGAATCCTCCTGACTCCAGGCTCAGCACTCTATCCACTGTGCCACCTAGCTGCCCCTGATTTTATCGACAAAGATATAAGAAGCTTTGTCAAACACTTTGTCCAAATACAGCATACTGTGTCTTTGGTATTCCATGACTCTATCGTGCTTCTGCTTTACGATGCTTCAGTGAACTGTGATTTCATCAGTGTGGTGATGAAATCCCTTTCTACATTTGACTTATACTTCCTCTATTGATGTTATTACAAATCTAAGATGATAAAGTGAATTCTTTTTTTTTTTTTTTTTTACAGTTTCTGTGGACAAAACATTTATCACCCTGCAAACATCTTGTTGATAAGCCTTTTTTGCACTCAGATTTGCTAATCTCTGTAGATAACAGACAAGCATCCACTCCTAGATCTGCATTTGAAGCCTTTCCAATTTGGTACCACCTACCAGAACTTTGACAACCTAAGGTCATTATGTTAGGACTTTAGTGAAGAAATCAGTAACCTGTCTGTTCACCCTGTTAACAAAAAGGGAAATACTGTTGGTCTAGCAGACTTGTTCTTGATAAACACATGCTGGATCTTGATGATCACTGTTTCCTTTATAAATGTTCAAAAATGATCTCTTTAAATTTCTGGAATCTTAAAATCCCCAAATCATCTAGAGGTTAAAAATTCTAGAATTTTTTTTTTAAGAATTAAAATTTTAGCTGCCCACAGATTGAGCATTTTCTTGCTCTCATCCCACTTTTGTTAAAAATTAAGACATTTTTGCATCCTTAACCCCTTGATACTTTTCCCATTCTCTATGACTTTTTAAAGAGATTGCTTATAGCAACTAAGCAATATCAGCTGCTGTTTTTTTAAAAAAATACTCAGGTGCAGTAAGTTCAGTTATGATGACTTGAACTAATTAAGGGAAGCTATGTATTCTCTTACTGTCTTCTCCACATTTCTTGGCTTTCAAGTTCCCATTATTTATTTTTCTTCTGTTCTCCCCAATCCATAGATTATTCCTCCTCACAGAGAAAAATAGGAGAAAAATAAGAGTTCCTTCTCTCTGTTATCATTATCCTACCATATAACTTGAGCAGCATTACATGTTATGGAGAAAAAAACAACAGGATTTCTGGTGAGAGTACCTGTATTCAGATTCCAATTATATACTGGTGACCTTGGGCAAGTCATATTCTCTTGGACATTGGTCCCCAAACTGGGCATTGGAAGTAGATGACCATTTTGTTATCTTTTTTTACTTTGTTTCCAGCACCCCCTCATTCTGTATTTCAGTAGAGGGTTCTCTATTCCTGTAAGACTGTATTACTCTTCTTTTGTATGGATCATTTGTTAACATAGCCATCTCTTCATTTACTATATATGGTTTTTCAAATGTAAGTTGGCTAATGAGTTTATCTACATCATTCTCTTTAGTGCCTGGCACTTAATAGGTGTCTAATAAATAGTTATTGACTGACTAGATAGATATACTTTTTCTTCATTGTTCAAATTTTGTGTTGGTGGGATTTTTTCTTTAAAGAGTACTATGCCTCTAGGGCTGACTTCATTGGTAGAATTAATGGCGATGAGATCCTACCTATCTCTTTTTTTTCAACTCTGAAACCTGTGATATTCATCAGATTATATCTGTGTTTTCTTGTTGCTTCGTGAACAATAAGAAGTAGGAGAGGTTGTTTCCTGATGTGACCAGATAGAGATTACATGTAAGGAGGAATAATGGGGCTTAAAAGGATGTATTTATACTGGCTGAATTCAAAGAATACCTATTCAGTGTTTATTTTGTGCAAGGTACTGTAGTTTAGATACAAAGATTAAAAATTAGTTCATCTCTGACTTGAAGGGACATTTAGTATATTAGTGGAATTCAACATGTTTACAAGTAAGTGCGATATTAGAGAGAAGGTGCCAAGGACAAAGAAGAGATAAGAAAAAGAAAGTTTTAGGCAAGATAACTTTCAGTTTTGGGGGATAAGAGAAGGCTTTGTGGAGGGTTTGGATCTTTAAGAAGTCCATCTACAGATGGATATGGACGAGTGAAGCAGAGAGTGTTCCAAGTAAGAAAGGCAGCACGAGTCAAAACATAGAAAGGGACTGAGTTTTGCCTGATGAAAGGTAGAAAAAAGGGGGCAACTTTATTGCTTTGTGTTCTTGATGAAAGGGAGAGGAAGGGGAAGGAAACTTAGGTCAGATAGGTTTCTGCAAGTGAAATGACCAGGTTTTGGGGTGGATGGAGAAGGCACCTTTCTAGCTATGTGTATGGAACTGTCAGAAGTTAGGTGTTTTTGACTGGAGACTGCATAAATAATCTTTAAATTTGAGTTCGCAAGCATTTCTTCTCTACTGTGGCTTCAAAACTGTGTTTAATTTAGTTATCAGTGCCTTATTGCTTTGTTCTGAAAATGTGCTCAGTCATAGTTTGATATTCCCAAACAGCAAAGATCTTGTCTAAATGGCTTGTTTGAATAAGTTTCCCTGCCTTGCATGTGATGGACTTTAATATATATGATACCCTGATAGTCATGACATAAGAGCCTCAGAAGAAGGACTTAGAGGTATTTGAGTGGATAATAAAACAAGAATTTATTAAGCCCCTTTTGTATAACAAGCAATGTGCTATGGTGCGGGTGATTCAGAGATAAGAATGAATCTCTTCCTTGGCGTAAAGTTTTGAGGAAAAAGCATTGATTCTAGAGAAAGAGGACCTTACATTCTGTTAGAAAAGATGTGCAACATATGCAAAATAAATACAAGGGTTTGTTTTTTTTTTTTTTTGGTGGGGGGTGAGAGGCAGATGTAAAGCACCAGTAACTGGGTTGACCCAGCACAGAGACTTCATGTAAAAGGTGGTGCTTGAGCTGAACTTTGAAGGAAACTAGGGAGTGTGAGTGAAAAAAAAGGGTGAGCAATTCGGGCTTAGAGAAAACATAGTACGTAGACCTTTAGATGGAAGATTAAATGTGGTTTAAGGCACAGCAAGAACAGTATGACTAGACTGTAGTCTGCAGACTATCTATGAAAGGTAACACAACATAGAAGTCTGGAAAGGTAGGCTGGGGCCAGGTTGTAAAGGAATTTACAAAGCCAACTCACTGCAGGAGTTTATAATTGCTTCTAGATAATAGGGAGCCATTGAAGCTTGTTGAGTAGGGGTGTTGACTTGATCAGACTGGTGCTTTACAAAAATCACTTTAGCAGTTTTGTGGAGAACTGATGTGTGTGTGTGTGTGTGTGTGTGTGTGTGTGTGTGTGTGTGTGTGAGAGAGAGAGAGAGAGAGAGAAACAGAGATAGACACACACAGAGACAGACAGATACAGAAGGAGAGACAGAGGAAGAGACAGATAGAGAAAACTGGAGGCTTGGCTTTATGGAAGAACTTGGCTAAGAATCCTTCAGGAGGAGAAGGTATGTCTAGGTTTTAGTCTACATGGAAGGTGATAAATACCCTACATCTACGAGAGCCCAGAGTCAAGGAAGTACTGTTAGGGAGGGAGACTAGACCAATGATTTTATTTGGATAGAGAAATCCAAAATGAGGAGACTTATTTTATGCCAGTATTGACAGTGGTTATATTAATATGATTATTGGGAAGTCTGTAGAAATCTTGCATAAGTTGGCATTTTCCCCATTTTCTTTAACCTCATTTCCTGGGTCTAGATGAAGTGATTTCATTTCAAAAAGGGTCCAGCCACAATGTGCAAGTTAGTCAGCTAGCGTTGTGGTTTTGAAGCGTAGATTCTGGAAAAATTGAAGCAAAGTGCATTGGCAGAATCAGAAAGTTATGCCTTTCACCCTTGACAAATTTATTGAAATACAAAGTGTGAAAAATGTACAACAAATCCATCTTTCTGGGATAGCGTAAGCTTTGTACTTCTGGGAGACAATAAACTCATTACATGATATCTAAATTTCTCTTCTGATTTTCTGGTTTGAGATTAGAGTAAGTTCTGCATAGTTTCACTTCAGCATTACATTGATGCAGATTAAAACTGTTGCTTCCTGTTCTCTTAATCATCACTTTTTACATTTAAGTGTATTTATATTTTAAATGACTTTTTTTGGGGGATGTATTGAATGCAATTTAATAAAGTGACCAGATTTTAAGCATCCCCTTTTTATATCAACACGAATATCCTTAAGCAGGAATGTCCTTGATTTTTCCCTTTTTGAAACAGATTTGTTTTATAGATATTAATGCCATTTTCCAATATGAAATATGATCTATTGAGAAGATAGTTATTTAGTCTGTACTCTTCTTTGGGGCTTCTAGATGTATTCTCACTTCTGGCTTCATCTTCACACCCACATATTCCTAACAAGATGATTCATGTGCGTGTGCCTTTGCTCCTGTCCTTTTGGAAGTTTCAAGTTTCACTACTAATCTGAAGTTAGTATTTGCACATCTGAATCATCTTTCATCATTCGAATGTCAAAAGGGAAAATCAAATCAGCAAATATTTATCAAGCACCTCCTGGGTACAAAGAACTATGCTATGCACCCTGAAGATTTCAGAAAAAAAAAGATTGATTTGCTTTCTTCAACAAATTTGCAGTCTAGTTGGAGGTATCCCTCCAACAAAAGAACAATAAAGACAAAAAAGATAAAGAGTTAATGATACCATAAAATTCAAATGAATTTATGAAAATAATAGAAGAGATGTCACAATCCAACATGTAATCAGTTAACTGTGGAATGAGTGATACAGGCATTGATCACATATTGACCTGGTGTGTCAGAGAAGGAAAAAAAATCATTTCAAACTAAGGGTTGTTCATCTTTCTCTACTTAGGTCAGCAGACTCTGATGCTGCTTTGAAGTTATAGATTCTCCAGATTGCTGGTTTAGGTCACTTAGACGTAAGCACTAGAGAAAGGACTTGATTGGACAGCTGTGGAAAAGTAGCTTGGGGTCAGATCGTGGAGAGTCTTGAATTCCATTTTAAGCTGAACTCATAATCTAGGCAGCTGAGAGGATTAAAGATCTTTGAGCAGGACAGTGACACCATCAAAATTACATTTTAGGAATGATTTTTGTCTGTAGTATGCATGTGGACATGAGACTGAAGGCAGGAAAGAATAGGATGCAGTTACGGTAACTCAGTGGTGAGGAGGCAACATCATGTAATAGAAGTTCTATGAGATTGCTAATTAGAAGACGTGAGTATATATGTGAGCTGCCGTTTATTAATTGTGTGATCTTGGTTAAGTCACTGAATTTCTCTGATCCTTAATTTCATCCTTGAGGTACTTTTCAGTAATAACATTCCGAGACTTTGGATGATTACAATAGCTAGCATTTTTATAGCATTGTAAGGTTAGGAAAGCACTTTTGATTTTCACAGCAACCCGTGAAATAGGGAAGGTTATTATCCTTATTTTATAGATGAGGAAACTGAGGTTACAAGAGGTTTATGACTTGTCCAAGGTCATGCAGCTGCTATTGGGGACAGAATTTGAACTCAAATCTTCCTCTGTTCATTGCGCCACCTCGCTGCCTGATGGGAAGAAGAAGCAGTATAGAGTGGTACATAGAAAGCACATGCATATGCACATAATACATACACCTTCACATGTACACACATACCTACACAGATATACATGTGTGTTTTTTTGGGGGGGTGTATGTGTGTAAAAACAAACATTGATTTTTGGAAACAGAGGACCTGGATTGAGTTACCTCGATAGCTTTATGTATGACGTTGGGCAAATCATCTGGCCCTTTTGATCCTCCATCTGCTCATTTGTAAAATCACTTTTTAAGTGTAGGCATCTATATTATCCACCCTATAGAGTTCTGAGAGGAGTGCCTGTGTAAGCCACAAGCTGTACATAAACATAGCAGCAGCTATTATTGAATTAGGGTGGTGGCTGTGGGAATAGGAAGGAAGGGGTAAATATGAGAGGGGAAAAAGGGTAGTGAATTTCCTACTTGTTTAATAATTTTGCTGGTAAAACAGATTAGGACAGGAATAGAGGAAGGTTCTGGAATCTGTAAAGGGTGGGAACATTCACTAAGGATGTCCCAAAGGGCTCTACATTCCCATAGTTAACTCTGTTTATTCTACCTTATGAGGACGGTTCCAGGTGAAACAGTCATTGCTGAGGGGCACAGTGCCAAGATTGTGAGATTTGGAATCAGAGAACCTGACTTCAGAGTCTGAACCTGCTGTTTACTACACTGTGATCTTGAACAAATCGCAAATCCCCTTGCTCTCAGTTTCTTCTGTAAAATGAGGTATTCCTCCTTGCACTCTGTATGTCTGTTTATCTATCAGTTTATCATCTCTCTCTGTCTTTCTTATATGTATACTTTATATCTTATATATCCTTGCATGCTGTGCTCCCCATTAGAATGTAATTTCTTTGAAGAGAATGGAATACAAATTGTTTTCCTCTTCCTTTATCCTTAGCACTTAGTACAGTGCCTAGCATATAGTAAGGCCTTAATAAATGCCTGTTGACTGACTGTTGCCTTGTTGAACTTGACAACTTAAGGTTTCTTGCCACTCTAAATATAACATCTTATAGTTATGAGTAAATTCTTTTAAATTATATTTTGTGGGCATGTATTATAACAATTCTTTTAAAAAAATTGTGATAAATTTTGCCTTAGCACATTTATAGATACCTAGTGTATCCCTTCCAATGAACAAACCTTGGAAGCAGTTAAATAAAACTTTCCAAAGAGTGATTATAATTCATAGTACACACAGCCTTACACTTTAATGAGATCCCGCCATTTTGGAAAACAGTTTGGAGTTATGGAAGAAAAGTTATAGAATTATAAGTTTGCTTTGACCTAGTAGCCATCTCTTTTCTGGGGTTTATATATCAAGGAATTTACTTCATACAAGGAAGACTTATCTGTATGAAGAAATTTATAGCAGTATTATTTTTAATAGTAAACAATTTAATAAGAAACTGCCTGATGATTGAGGAATGATTGAGCAAATGTATAGTATATAGAATTGATGGAATATTACTGTTTTGTAAGGAAAGGGATGGGTAAGGATATAACTACACCTGTTACATCATGAATCTAGAGAACTTTCAGATGAGAAAATTTTTGCAGCACAGGCAGCCACTTTTTCTACATTTGCAATCTTAGAGAGTTGCCTAGAGTTCTAAGAGGTCAGGTAACTTGTGTAATGTCACTCAGCCAATAGGTGTCTAGGCAGCTGTAATTTTACATAATTTTAAGAATTCAAAGGAAGAGGATAGTTACATGAAGTGATGCAGAGTTAACAAAACAGAACAGAAAGAACTAGATGAATCAGTGAAGACATCTTTAAACAGCAATTGAAACTCATAAAATAATGGTTTTGTTACAGCACCTTTTGTCCTTTGCTTTGATTCTTCTGTGGATTGATGATGTCCTCAATGGAAATATTGCTGTGAATATTTTCTTCTGAGATTTTCTCATCTATTCTCTTTCACTTTTCCAGCTTTTTTTTTTTTTTAAATCTTGTACCGCATAGTTTTGATACTAACTTAAAAATCTAGTAGCGTCAAATCTCCTTCATTTCTTTTTTTTCATCGCTTGACTCAATCAACAGGTGTTTATTACGTGCTAGGCTCTGGGTATACAAATACAAAAAAATTAAACAATTCCTATTGTCAAGAAGGCTACATTTCATTGGGAGAGACAATATGCACATACATAGAAACCATAGGGCTTAGAAGAGTGAAAGTAGAAGAAATGAAGACACCATTTGTGGATGGTTTTCCTGAAGGCATCAGAAAGCCACAAAAGGAAGAAGAGAGAATTGTAGAGAGTGGAGGAAGTTGATCAAGTGAGGGTTGAAAGATGGAGAAGATATGGGTGTGTTGTTTAGCAGCACAGAAGCAACCAGTAGATAAGAGACTGAAGATTAGTAAAAGAATGGGGTTTAGAAGGGGAATCTGCTAGAGAAGATGAAATAGAATGAAGTCACTTGTGCAGGTAGAGAGGTTTAATCATGACAAGAAAGGCCACTTCATGTGGTGTAGAAAGGTGAAAGGCATCTAAGTAATGGGAGGTGAGGTGGAGGGGAGAAGAGGGAACTTTTGTTGAAAGAACTCAATTTTTAAAAAATAATTATTTTATTTGTTTTCACGGTTCTATAATCACTTCCATATATCTTAGATTTTCTCTCCCTTCCTCCTCACTTCCTCGCTGAGACAGCGTGCAATCTTATATAGGTTCTACACATACATTCCTATTTAAATACAATTTCACCTTAGTTATGTTGAATAGAAGAATTAATGAATGGGAGAAACCATAAAACAAAACGAAACATAACACAAAAGAAAACAGTCTGCTTCATTCTATGATCAAGTTCCATAGTTCTTTCTCTGGATATGGAAGGCATTTTGCCTCAAAAGTCCATTGGGAAGTTTTTAGGGCCTTGCATTGCTATGAAGGACTAAGTCTACCAGAAAAATTCCTTGCACATTGTGGTTGTTATTATGCACAAAGTTCTTCTGGTTCTGCTCCTTTCATTCAGCATCAGTTCATATAAGTCTTTCCAGGACTCTCTGAAGTCTTCTGTTCATCATTTCTTATAGCACAGTAGTATTCCATTACATTCATATACCACAACTTGTTCAGCCATTCCCCAGTTAATGGGCATCCCCTTGATTTCCAGTTTTTGGCCACCACAAAGAATGCTGCTATAAATATTTTTGTACATGTGGGGCCCTTTCCCATTTTTATGATCTCTTTGGGATACAGTCCTAGAAGCAGTATTCCTGGGTCAAAGCGTATGCACATTTTTGTAGTCTTTTGGGCACAATTCCAAATTGCTCTCCAGAATGGTTGGATCAGCTTACAGCTCCACTAACAAAGAATGAGTTGAACTCATTTTTTTCAGTGAATTTAGAAAGAATGGGGAGATGAGGTTTTACGGGAGGCTAGAGAAGGGATCGAAATGTTTTGAATAGCCACTGTGGTGAGTGGGAGACTAAATTGATTAGGCAGATGTAAAAAGATTGCCTTGCTGCAGTGAGGGCCCAGTTCAGATTATGTAACATGTGATTGTAGTGGTCCCGGTCAGCATGGTTTTGTGACATACTTCAACTCCATTCACCAGCATGTGGCAAATTGAAAAATGGTGGGAATGATATGAGTTTATGACTTGGTAAAGCATGATGGTTAATAGCATAAAGGGCAAGGGACTCCAGCATAGGATTTAGTGTTCACTAAAAGCTTGAGATAGGGAAGGCAAGAGAGTGCAGCTGTTGCAGATGTGATGCCCTGGAAAAGAATTTAAGCATGAAGGGAAGGACTGGCGATATTCTCAGTATTAAGAGTTGGAAGTATGACAAATGAATAAATGATAAGATTTTTCATTGTGAACTGTTTTGCAGATAGTTGTTAAAAAATTGACAGTACAACCCTGTACTTTGGTCCAGTGTTACTTTTAAAATCTTTGTAGTTTCCTGTTTTTTTATTGTTCTTGTTTTTATCTATGAATTAATCTCTCACATTTATATAGCACTTCTCAGGATTCTTTCACAGATAGATACTAGACTGGAATTTATGCACCTCAGGCCAAATTCTAACTTAGCCACTTAGGAGTTTTGTGACACTAGGCAGTTTATTTTTCTTTCTCTGTGCCTCAGTTTCTTCATCTGAAAAATGATGAGACTCCATGGCTTCTGAGATCCTCTCCTCTACATCTGTGGTCTGATTTCCTCTCCTTGTAATGCATGCAGGGCTCATTATCATTATCTTACTGGTGAAGAAGTTGAAACAGAGAAAGATTAAGTGATGTGATCATGCATATAGAGCTGTTTATTGGTAGAATCAGGATTAATAGTAATAACAACAATAATATTAATAGCTAGCATGTGTATAATACTACTATGTGCCAAGCATTTTGCCTGGTACTTTGTAACTATTATCTCATTTGATCCTCACAACAACCCCAGGAGGTAAATGCTATTATTATTCCTATTTTATAATTGAGAAAACAGGGATTATGACTTGCCTTAGGTCATTCAGCTAAAGTAAGGCTGAATTTGTACTCAGGTCTGGCTGGCTCCAGGCGTAGCACTCTCTCTACCACGCCACCTACTTTCCTAAACTGGAATCCAGATTTTCTGTCAGTGTTTTAACCTCTCCACTACACTGTTTCTTTCAACTTGTCTATTAACAGAATTATATATGTGCTTCTTTTCCTCTTCTCTTAAGTTATCTTTGACATGTTGGCAGAAAAAACATACCTTTATATTAATTAGATGATTAGATAATATTCTATGATTATTCAGAATACTGTGACACTTGGTGATGAGTAGTATTGCTCTATTTCAACATTCAGGGTGCTTTCAATTTAAAAAAAATAATTGTATAGCATTATATTCCAATTACATTATATGAGAAGAGCTTAGGAAGTCTATCACATCCATTTCATTATTGATATTGACATTCTCCTTAAGGGAAAAATTAGAATACTGAAGAATAAAGCAACTAGAGGCATATGTAAAAATGCTAGAAAAGTACAAAATATCTGATGATGTATTTCCATATGGATCACCTGTCTGAGGAGTAAATCACAATATGCAGGTTGTCCCTAAAGTCTTAGTGCTGTGATAAGACTGTTGGGATTCCCCATATTTAAGGTAGAAATGTTATTTTAGAATATATCTCTGTGTATGCTGTAGGTTCAGCCTTGCCAAAATATTTAGCAATTCCAAATTCCCACTATTAATATACATGGGTTTATAAGCAGTGAAAAGCTGGAAATAGAGAGTGATTTTATAGAGACTGTCTTAATACCCAGAACTTGAGCGGTTAACTGAAATGTGCCACTAGACTGTCTGGTTCTGTGGTTGTACGTCTTGTTGATTACAATTGTGTCAATTATGTTCGCTTCTATAAAATTAAGCTTCATAAGATTCTCAGCGATTGGAATTGAGTCTATTACCTCCACTGTGGTGTTTAAAATAGTGCTATGTACCTCATAAGTGTTTTATGGAAATGAATACTGAAGGAGATGTGTATCATATAAAATGATAGATATTAGCAAATCGTGGAACAGTTAATTGACACAGATTATCCAGTTCATAGAAGTGAAGAGTCAGGGAAATTCAAATCATAGTATTTAATCAGTTCCTACCCTGTATCTAACACTGGACTTGGAGTGGAAGCGTTATGTTCCAGTGAAAAAACAGAACACAAACAGTATTCTGGGGCTTGGGAGAAGTGGCTTCCCGATGTCGCTCTGCTAGATAGAAATCCTGGAACCTTGTGGTGAATAACTGGATGTCTCTGAGGCTTAGTTTCCTTCTCTGTAAAATGGGGATAATAGTGCCTGCCCTCCCTAACTCTCTTGGGGTGAGAGGCTTGGAAAATCAAGTAAAATGATGTATGAGAGTCCTTCAAAAACTATGAAATACGATTCTTCTTGTTGAGTTGCTTTTTGGTCATATCTGACTCTTCACAATTCCATTTTGTGTTTTCTTGGTAAAGATACTAGAGTGACTTGCCATTTCCTTCTCTGACTTATTTTAGAGATGAGATAATGGAGGCAAACAGGGTTAAATGACTTGGCCAGGATCATGCAGCTAGTAAGTGTCTGAGGCCAGATTTGAATTCAGGAAGATGGGTCTTCCTAACTCCAGACCTGGCACTCTGTCTACTGCACCACCTAGCTGCACCCCCCAAATGTTAGCATATAAAAGAAATATGAAACTTTGCTCCTTTGTATTCCTTCAGTAGAGCTTGCATCTTCACAGAAACAAATTTTCAGAACTAGAAGGCAAAGAAGAAGTCACCTAGTCTGTCCTATAACTGTACTTCTAGAAACTCCTCCCAACAAGTGGTCATTCAGCCTAGATGAAGGCTGGAAATGGGGTACTCAGACCTGAGCACACACAACTCCCACTGTGATCTGGCCAGATTAGGTGCAGTGGGACTACCAGTTTTCTTTCTGGATAGCACAATTCTAATACTGTAGCCTAAGATTAAATTAGTTTTTTTAACTGTTATGTGACACTGTCAACTCTTAAAACCTACAGATCTTCACATGGCCTGTTATCTCCAATCCTACACTTGTGCAGTTGATTTTTTGAGTCCAGGTGTAAAACTATATTTATCCTTCTCAAATTTCAGTTTCTTTTTTCTCTTCCCTCCTTCTTCCTTCCTTTTTTCTTTACAATAGATACTGAGCACTCAGTCTTGAAGATAGATGCAAAGGGCTTATTAATGAACTCACAAATTCTCTAATTATTGGTTAAAATTTATGTACAGTAGTAATGTTTTTCCCTTTGACTATTTGATAAAATAGCTTATTGTCATTTGGAAGAGAAAAGGTTCAAAACTACCATTAAAAAAGATAAATTCCATGATATAAAGATCATTCTATATTGTTTGCAATAATGTTGAATGTTTTACAAAGCTGAAAAATGTTAAGCATGCACCAAATTTATATTTGCTACTATTTAAAAATATTTCATGGCTCTTTCATAATAATAATAGAACTGAAGACCCTCTTTTATATCTACTCCTCTTAGTTCCATGTGGTATCTCTCCATTGTTCCTAAGAAATACAGAGCAATCTTTTGGCAGAATTCAGTCTTTCAGAAATTACCACAGAGCAAGTGATTTGCTCATGAGATAACATGTCTACATGAGCAGAAAACCTAAGTATTCCAATTAATTCAGTTGGTTTGTTTTATTTGAAACATTATGATTTTGAAGAAACACTTATCTTAGCAAACCTGGAATCACAATACTAAGTTAATATCTAAGGAGTATTTAAACAGGTACACTAGAACATTATGCAGAATTTTAAAAGAGGTTTTGCAGATAATAACCCCTAATTCTACTTGTAGACAATACTTAGAAAAGATGGTTTTTTCCTCTTCCCTAAAGTAGTAGTACTTTTATGGATAAAGACCAGGATCAGAGCTGTGATTTCACTGGGAGAGGAAACTCTCTTTATCAATGTAGGTTGACACCTTTTCTACCACTTGCAGTCTCCTTACCTAGAGTACAGAAGCCTAGGGTCTCATGGACGGTGTGTGTGTCAGAGCTGGGACTCTATTTACTGTACCATGCTACCTCTCATAAGATCTTTAAGCATTTAAAAAACTTGTAAGTTGAATTTATTCTCATCATTTGCAACATGGTGAAATGGAAAGAGCACTGGCTTTGAAGTCAGAAGATCTGGGTTTAAGTTCTGACTGATGTTTACTACATGTGTGACATTGGGGCAAAAACTTAACCTCTCTGAACTTCAGTTAAAATTAGAGGGGGTTAGAGTAAATGATCTCTGTGGTCCCTTTTACATCCAAATTGATGATCCTTGAAGTAACAGGAACATTAGCAATCAAAAAATTAAGTTCCTAGTGTGTGCCAGTCTCTGATGATACAAATACATTAAATGAAACCTAAACAAGAAAAATCTGCTGGCAAAAAGTAAACTTAGATTTTTTTTTTCCTATTTAGAAAAATGTGACCAAGACAATACAGAGAGAGCTATCACACCACCCACCAATAGTCTATTTATGCATGGAGAGAATCAAGACCAGTCCATCTGGGGAAATCGTTCAGATGGCGATCTCATCAGAAGTAAGTAGATTGTAATGCTTTAGTTTTACTTTGCTGGCAAAATAAAAATAAGAATTATTGACTCAGTTAAATGTGTCACATGTGATTGTGTTACTGTTATTTCTTGAAATATGTCAACAGTGTTATTTCCTGACATGGTTCCTATCCTTGATTATAAATACAGACCAGAAACAAATATATATGCAAGGCCAATTCCCATCCTTCCCACAGTAATGGAGCCAGTGAGTTCACAATCCAGCATGGGATAGCCAGCCAAAGGTTACTGGAAGACTTTGGGGACAATCCCAGCCTTTGCCTAAATGGAAAGATTATTTGACTGCTCTCCCTGTTCCCAGAATTTTAAACCCTTTTAGGTGTGTAGATCATAGGGGTGAAGGGTGTGGAAGGCTAATGTTAAAGAGCTTTTATACTGTGATCCTACCCTAAGACTTCCTGGTTCTCTTAAACAGGATTCCATGGAAATCATAGATCTAGAAATGCAAAGGAATCTCAGAACCCATCTAGTCCAGTCCCTTCATTTAAAAGATGAGTAAAATGAGAAGGATAAGTGACTTCTCCAGCGTATCAGTGACTTCCAGACTTTGAGACTTGATATTTTATTATCTTGGGTGTCTCACCACCTCTTAAAAAGTTCTATGTAGTTTGTACAACAGAACCTCAATACAACATTGTCTTCAATGTGGGAAACACCTTAAAACAAACGAGCAAATCTTGTATCACTGTCATTTTAGTCCCTTAGTAACTAAGCCAGCACATACTGGGTTATCCATGATGATTCTAGAGTACTTATTTTAAAACTCAGATGAATTAAGCTAATTTTCTCTAGGAGATTTTTGAGAGAATTTTAAGTTACTTCATGAGATAATCAGAAACATTCTGGAGTGTTACAGTCTAGCAGTGAGATTCACTACCATTTATGACTTTAGTCTGGAGCTTAAATTTCAGAATGAAAAAGCAAACAGATTTTTCTTGGCTACCACAATGACGTATTTGTGGCCTAAGTGGTGGCCAACTGATTTTCTAGGGAATGGAGGGAGGTGCTTGACAGTAATACTAACTGTATAAGACAAGTCACTGGGAGTGCCAAGAAGGTTTTCTCTGATCCACACCTGAGAAATCAGACTACTTAGATCTCTTAGAATTCCAAGAGGGAAATTAATATCAGTATGTTTTGTGATTTGATTTGCTAAATTAAAGTAAATCATAAGTATTGTATTTTTCACTTATTTGATTAGTTGTATTTACCCCAAATCTCTATGCAGGTTCTATGATGGTCAAGATCTAAGTGGTGTGTATTTGATTTTTCTAGTTGTGTTCACTGGTAAAAAATGAAAATTATTTAGTTCTGAAGGCTGTAAGAGTGGTAATATTCAATTTTTGTTTATTTGTTGTGTTTTTGTTGTTTTGGTCCAAATCAAGATTTTAGTCCAGGATTGTAAAAATAGTAATTCTCAGTCCTTGATTGTATCACTCTAGAATGTTCTTAATTATCTCTTAAGGTATGTCTTAGAGTTATCTCATTAGTGTGGGGAACTCCTAGTGTAAAAAATCCTACCACCTGATGCACATCAGCAGCTCCTCTATAGCTTTATAGTTTGAGAGAGATGCTTGAGGCCCTCAGAGTTTAACTCACAGGGCCATAGATTTAGAACTAAAGTTAGAAGCCATTCAATCCTCAACCACTCCTTTCCCAAATGAGGAGATTGAGTCCTAGAGGTCAGCTGACTGACTCATAGTCACACAACCAGCATGTGTGAGAAGTAGAACTTGAACTCAGAATCCTTTCTTCCATCCATTAAGTTTTGCTTCCTCCTGTTAAATCACCATGCTCTTTAAAATAGTATATCCAAAGGAATGTAAAAATTCTGTAGTATTTTGTTCCCCCTGTTTCTACTAATTTAAGATAGCAGAACAACTAGACTAGATTTTATTACTTATGTCACTTGACCATAGTTGAATAGTAACAGTTTAGAACTGTCTACCTTGCAGGTTTCTATTTAGACAACAGGCAGATTTGAACTTGGTAAACTTTTTAGTTGACCCAGATATCAAGCACTTCTGAATCAAATAAGTCATCAGTGTTAATTTGTTGTTCAGTTATTTCAGTTGTGTCCAACTCTATCATGACCCCATTTGGGGTTTTCTTGACAAAGATACTGGAGTGGTTTGCCATTTCCTTCTCCAGCTCATTTTACAGATGAGGAAACTGAGGTTAAGTGACTTGTCCAGGGTCACACAGCCAGTAAGTGTCTGAGGCCAGATTTGAACTCAGCAACATGAGTGTTCCTGACTCCAGGCCTGAGCTCCACCTAACTTCCCTTCTGTACTAATTTAGGTTAGTCCAATGACATAACTCTCAAAAGATAGTAGGACCATATATACTAAGAAAAATGAGTACTTTAATGAGAAATAGATACCAAAAATATATTTTGCCCCTGATTTTCTGTAGTTCTGCCCATTTATGACTATCTGAAGTAAAAACAGGAAGTGTTGAAATGGTTGAGCTAGCTGGAAATTTGCTGAGGATGAAGGTCAACTACTTGGATTAATATAGATTACTGTTTGTGGGTAACATTTTTTAATGGCAGGACTGACTTAGGCCAGTGCCCTGTTAGCCTAGGTTCAATACTTGGATGAAATGAAGCACTCATATGTCATTGAACAAGTAACAGAAGGTTAGACTATGAAGCACATTCATCAGGAATACAGTAGCACTTAGCTGCTGTAGATGTGGCCTGCATCTCTATCTTTGAAATGTGTTTGGTCAACAGGACTGGGTGTGGTGATTTGAGAGGTCTTGGGACATCCACTAAATCTGAAGGGTACATACCCACATAATATATTTGGGCACACTTTTTATGGCCTTTTAGTCTTATGCTCTGTGGGTGAATTTCTAAGAAGTGATAGGTTGAGCCTTTGGTGGAAAGTTCAATGGAATAGATTCCAAGGTTCCTTCCAACTCACAGGATTCTATGATTCTATGAATAATAGCTACCACATTGCCCCATAAAAATGTCCCTTATTGCCATGGTTTGAGAAGGCCTGATCCATTGGAAGGCCAGGAGCTTTGTGGAAATTTTAAGTTCCTTAAGTCTTCTTCTTCATTCCTGGTTTATTTTCTTCATTCACTTGGTTTATTCTGTAGGTCTCAGAGTGAGTGTATATGGCAGTACTTGCCATTTATTGTAGAGTCAAGGGGTTATTACTACCTTCGTTTCTCTGGCTAGGAAACTTGGGCATCTAGAGCCATTTTGGTTAATTCACTGGAGAATTAGGCATAATATTCATTACCTTGTGCATTATGTCTTATTTCTCCTCTAGGATGCCATATAACTTGTACTAACATATTTTTTAAACTAAGACAGTTTACCTTTAAAGCAGCTTAAATGTCCATGCTTGTTTTCACTACATGTATAGTACAGAGTATTTTCAGTTTCTGATTTTAGCTCCAGAGAAGGGTAGAGGAAAGAAATGGGAACAAAGGGACTCAAGAAATTTTGGAGGAGATCTGATGAAAGACCTATAAAATTGTACCAAGGAGGGAAGAATTAAGTCTTTGGAAAACTCCATTCACCTTGAGTACTTTGAGGTTACAGAATGGTTAACTTTCTCACTGTCTACAATCCATGTCCCTACTTTCTTTTCCCAAAGGTCACTAGCACTAAAACTTTGTATGTGTGCTCTCAGGTTGCAAAATTCAAATAAGATAAAAACTCAAGTTACTCAAATTCAGGGAGCTAAATGCTGTTTTTGGTGAAACACAAAATCTATGACCTTGAGTAGAACTGAATTGCAGTGGATTATTTTGTATATGTTTAAATTGACTTCAAAATCTGTAGTGTTGCAAGGTGTTTGCAAGGAAATACAGTTGAAAGAGAGTTAGCTTTGGAGAAGATCTACATTCATATCTCCAACCCCTTTGCTGTCTATGCAGCCTTGGGTAGGTCACTTAATCTTTTTACAGATAAATTTCCTTGTCTGTGAAAGGGGGTTTTATTAGAACTATGGGACCTAGTCTATGGTACTTAGTTCCAATTATACATCAATGTTTTTATGATCTTATGAAATCATTTACCTGAGGAAAAATTCTAAATTTATAATTTCCTAGAATAGTAGGAAATAAAGATTAATCTGTTCAAAGAAGTTGATTTAAATTTGTAGCTAAATTCTTAGTAAACTTCAAACAAATGATTGGGGCAGAATGTTGTGGTTATAAGATATTTGAAGTTACAAGATACTCAGAGTTTAAGACTGATGGTTTTGCTATGTGACCGGGGCAGGTCACTTGACTTAAAATATACAGTAGTACAAGCCTTTTCCATATCATAGGGACATAGTAAGTGGGAAGTGCTTTGTCAGCGTTATGTGTTATATAAATATGAGTTATTGTTACATAAAACTCTTTTTTGAGTAGATGATAGAGCTTGGCTTAGCATACTGAAGCATTTAGAACATTTGCCTTGTTTCATAGTGATAGTCACTGTTAGGAATGCATAGATAGATTTACAGTTCCCATCTCTTAGATGGCTCTTGGGAAAACTTGAGAGCTGAGCAACAACAGAAATTATCCTGAATTTATCCTGTCTGTATCTTGTGTGTATGTAAGTTTTTGCATTCTCTCTCTGCCCCATTAGATTGGCAAGCTTCTTATGATGAGAAATTACTTCTTTCTTTGTATCCCCAGCACTTAGCACAGTGCTTGGCACATAGTAGATGGTTCATTGGATGTTGACGCTGACCAGCAACATGAAGGGAGAGGTCACCAGCAAGTTACAGTTGTACTCTCTGAATTGCAAGGTGGGGCAGCTGACAAATATTGAAAAATTTTGCTTACAATTATCGTAAACCAACTGCTGATCCTTTTATTGATCCTGATTGTTCATACGTTGACAATTGTATATATGTTCCATTTCTACAATGTATACACAGTGATCTGGTATCCTATGGCAAAGTCATCATTTTAAAAGTAAACTCTGAAATCAGATTATTTTCACAAGTTTGGTATTACTGGTTGGTTTTCCTTTTTTCTTACTCCCTGAAACTGGAATGTATCTTTTGCCCAAGAATTCCAAAGAAATGGTTGCTTAAACTTGATTTTCCTTCCTTTGGCCTTGAGCATACAGAATTGCTCGCTGTCCCTGAACAACACAACATCTCTCTCAACAGAGCAGTCAGGGAGCATGTGTTTCCCTCTCCCTTCTAGCATCTAGCACGTTGTAAGGACCCAATAAATCTTTTACAACAATAATAGACCCTGGAAAGAGGGCTTTGGCTCACTGCTGCTCCAGGAGAGGAGGGAGCAGGGAGCAGGGAGTAACATCTGTGGTGAGTCAGGATAGAGTTGGCTCTGATTTGCAGGAGCCTTGTGGTGGCTCCCTGAGTAGAGGAGATGAGGCGGACAGCTGGCTCTCACAGAATTGGTTCTAGTGCTGGATGGTGGGGCCATAAGAAAAAAGAAACAGGCAAGAGTGTGGGAACATTTTCAAATGAACTACCCACTCTATTTTCCTTGCTTCCATGGAATCAGTTCAGACAGCTGCAGAGCCAGGAGTTCTTTCCCACTGGTTGACAGAACTTTCTCCTCTTTCCTTTGAGGGGTGGGTAGCCAGGGTTGGCAGCTTACCTCTCCATTCCCCCAGATGCTGGCTGCCCTCCTTCTTAGACTCCTTTAGGAGATAATTTATATGACGGACTATTAGCCTCATGTGCTGTGGTTGTTTTTGATTTAGTTTTCTGAGAACTGAGCTCTGGAAAGTCAAGGGAGTGGTCGCTTTGGAAATTGTTCTCTAATTAAAGGGTGTACCTCTGAGGCTGTATAAGCTGAGCATTTTCCAAATTGTTGTCAACTCTAACCTTGACCCATATGGACCACCCACTTGTGGGTCATGATTGGTTCATAGATACACATAGATGGCTTACCCCTGGGATAATACACATTGCTTTGATCAGAATGAGGACTACTGAGGTAATAAAATACATGGAAAGTTTCTCCTAATTGGTATAATTTATGTTGAAAAATGAGCCTACCCACTCAAGTTGAGAAATATTTCATTATCAAATTAGGGAAGAATTAAAAAATTCTTTTGAGAAGTTGAGAAGTCATATATTAAAACCATATTTTGATGCTAATGATTTCAGTACATTCCATAGTTAAGAGAAAACATTTTTATTTGCACTTTAATTTCAGTTAGAGTTCCACTTTGGAGATTTTGTAAAGTTATGATTTTTAGTTATAGTATACCAGAAGAAAAGCAAAAATAACTTGACATACATGAAATCTTTTGCATTTTTTTCTCTTGAGATACCTAGCATATATTAATATTATTTATCTAAATTGTAGAGCTTTGCCTCGTTTTAATGATCACTTTTTATCTTTGTAAAATAAATGTTACTGCGAGATGCCCATTTCAATTAAAGCTAATTTTTCTAATTAACCCATTATATACAAAGACTAATAACTGGATAGCCGACTTCACTTTTAAAGATTAGAATAGAGATGGAATAAGAATAACATTTTGATCTTGGTCTCTTGGGAAATTACTTATATTCCCACACATATACACATTAGTGCACGTGCATGTCTTTTGCATTTGGGTCATTTTTTTTGTACAGGTCTGATTTCATTGGTTAAGAGAACTCCTGTAATGGTGGGAGTAGGGGGATAACAAGTATTACTACTATGTGCCAAGTATTCCATTACATTTGCTATGAATTACACCTACTATGTGCCCTAGTACTGTGCTAAGGACATTATAAATATTATTTCATTTTTATCCTCACAACAATTCTATGAGGTAAGTGTTATCATTACCCCCATTTTACAGGTGAGAATAGGTACATACAGACACTAAGCAATCTTCTGAAGGACGTAAAACTAGTTAGTGTCTGAGGCCTGTCTTGAATTTAGGTCTTTCTTACTTCACCCCCATCACTCTATCCACTTCTCTACTTCTAGGGTAAGATAGGGGATATTGAAATGTTAAGTGACTTGCTCTTGGTCCTGTAGCTATTATGTGCCTGTGACAGGCCTTTCATCCAAATCTTCTTACTTTTAAGAGCCCCTCTGCACTCTATGCCATCCTATCACTTGGGTCAGAGTCTCCCATCTTAACAAGGTGCTCTATGTAGATGCGCACATATTTTTCTTCATTATTAAAGTGTCTTGAGTCTCTACCCTAGCCCTCTTTCCAGAAAGCTTATTATAACTTTGGACATTTCCTTTATACAAATGACTTTTAATTCTAAATGTTATCCTTTCTCTCCAGAATGCTTCTTTAGATTCTCTTCTGATGGAATTGTAGTTAGACTCAGCTGTTTAGTTCAAATAGTTCTCTCCTTTGTGATTTTATAGAATTCCCATGTTCTAATCAACATGCTATACTTAGATTGTAATCCCTATCCTATTTAACCAATTAAAAAACTTTTTTGTGAAGTTTTCCTATTTTAATTAAGGTGCCTAATTTCCAATAGGATGCCATCCTCTGACACCAATTCAGAATTACCCTAACTTTATGAAGCTGTTGCATTATTATTTTTTTTAAATCACTGAGCCACATGATGCTTTTCCCATGGCATTTCCTGTTTCCTCTTAAGGAATCTTTATAGTTAGCATTGCTTTATTAATTGTAAACTCTGTTTTCCTTTTCATCCTCCCTTGTTGCTGGCCATTGTATTTCTTGTAATGAAACTCACTGCAAAACTTTGCTAAATGACTGTTTTATGTAAAGGATCGTGAGTAAGATGGGCTCCTGGTTTTGCTAATCATATGTGTGATTATTGTGCTGGAAATTATTATATGGAAACTGGGCTGCCTTGGTGTAAACCTTGATGTATAGGAAATGGTCATTTGAATTTCTTTCAAAAGGCTTCAGCATCATTGATGCCTTTTGTCTTCAGTTATTTTACTCCTTCCCTTTGGACAAAGAAGAACATCTAAGCAAAAAATTCAACTCACCAACCAATGTATAAAATATTGTATTTTGTCCTAGTAGTCTTTTGCCTCTCTGCTGTGAAAGGCAATATGTGTTTCATTAGCCGTTAGTCTAGGACAGAAATATCAAACTTGGATCCATTCCCACTTGAGTTTGATACCACTGCTATAGGACATTCCCTGGTTTTTCAATCACTCAGAATTCAACTTCATTTCAGTGATCTTTTCATGTAAATTATTACAGTCCTTGTGTATATTATTTTTTCTACTTGTTTTGCCATGTATCAGTTTTCATACAGTTCTTCCCATGTTCCTATGAATTCCTTTTATATTTCATTTTTTAATGTGCAATGATATTATGACATCCATAGCTTTTTCAGGCATTCCTCAATCAATGGGTATGTACTTTGTTTGAAGTTCATTAGTACTACAAAAAGTACTATGAATATTTTCATATATTGGATCTTTGTTTTTTTTTTTTTTAACTTCCTTGGGGAGATAGGACCAGTAGTGATATCTATATCAAAGAGTATGGACAAGTTAGTCAATTTTCATGAATAATTCCAACTGGAGATCCAAAACAATTGGACCATTTCCTACCTTTACCAAAAGGGTGCCTGTGAGTTACATTTTAAAGTACATTTGAGCAAAATGTTAATTACTTTCCTATACAGCTGTTTTTCTAACATGTAAAAAAGAAAAAAGATGATGATGGAAGAAGGATAAGGGTTGGGGAGAGAAGGTGGGAAGAAAAATATTTTCTGTGCCTTACTAATCCTGTTTGATTGGCTGTTGCCAAAATAGAAGAATGGCAGGCCCTAGGGTTTACTCCTTTCCTCCCCTCCCTTTTCCACTTTAATATCTCCTCTTCATCACCTCTAATGTGTGAGTATTTCAAAGTATGTAGGGAAGATTCTGATGTATCCTATAAGTAGACAAGTTCTTTTTTTTTAATCCTGAATCTAAACAGCATTTTCTCATGTGTGTGTGTGTGTGTGTGTGTGTGTGTGTGTGTGTGTGTGTGTGTGTGTGTGTGTGTATTCAGAAAAATGTTCTCTGAGGCTTAATAATTATGTTAAGGTAGTATGCTAATGCTATCTTGAAAAACTATTTTGGGGTTTGTTGGGATGTACCTACTACTTTAGTGAGAAAGCACAAACAGGTTTAGGGTGCTATAAAACAGTTTTTTGCTAAGTTCAAAAATATTTTATTTAGAACTTTTTATATTAGGCATTAGGGTATACAAATATACCAGCGTAAATATTTATAGTGCTTCCTGATCATATCTGTATTTCTTGCCTATTAATGTTAAATAAAAAGTACTCTACAAATACTCATATTTACCACTGTCTTAATGATTCATTTTTTCCCCCTCTTTTGTTTGTCCACCCTCTGCTCCTTTTTGTAAAGATGATCTTCAGGGTATTGTTTTTTTTTTTCTTAAACATTTCCAGCTGTTCCTTTTCCAACACCTCCTTTTCCTTCTTTCTCCTCTCTTTTTCTAACTTTCCCTCCTTTTCTTTCCCTTTCCTGGATGTTTGTAATCCTACTGTGCGTTTCTTTAAAGTTGTTGTTCAGTTCTACCGATGTTCAGGGGATGAAATTCATTACGTTTTTAGAGACTTTTTTTTTAGTAATTAGTTTGTTCCAATATTTAACTTTGCTTGTCTGGATTTGTAAACTTGACTTTGCCTCAGGAATGTAATGGGGTTGTGAAATGGTAAGCTGTATACAAACTAACCTGGCAAAACATAGTGGTTCAAACTGTACTAAAGACAAGTATGCTTTCAGGTCACATGCCTCATTTTTATCTCCCCATGACATCCTGTTTTAAAAAAAAAATCCTCTTCTATAATGCTTCCATAGTGTCCCAATTAGCTACCAAGTTTAATTACAACTCTTTTTAGTTCAATTTAGCACACATTTGCTGACAACTATTCTATGCAGATCTTTCATTGAAATCCTACTCAGACACCTTATTCTATATAAAGGTGACCCTGTATTCTTTTTAAAAAATTAAATTTTATTGATCTCTTGTTTTTAAATGAACATAATTTCTCAGTCTATTGCCTCTGATACCTAGTGACCCATACCTTATAACAGATTTTTTTTTAAGTAGAAAGAAAAAAATAATTGATTAAAACTAGTCTAATAATATTTGTAGTATTCATGGTCCCTTACCTCTGCAAATAGAGCAAGAAGTTCATTTTCTCTTTTCTTTGAGGACTAAGATTGGTCTCCAGAACTGTACAGTGTTCACATTGTTGAAGTCATCTGGATTGTGAAAGGCTGTTCCAGAATAAGTCAAGCTCACATAGGGTTTAGCAAACTGTAGCAGCTTCATGTATTGACTTATATGTCTATTGTCTGAGAACTCAAGTCATCAACAGAAGTTTGGCTATTAAATGATAAGGTTTTTTTTTGCTGTGGTGATTCATGAAACATGGAGCAGTTTCCATCTTCACTATTGGAGGGAGTGCCCATGCTGGTGAAACAATGGCCCTTTGTATGCTTAAGATTAGGAAATCCTTAAGATTAGGAAAAGAAGGAAGGAAAGGAAAGGAAAAGAAAAAAGGAAAGGAAAGGAAGGAAGACAGACAGACAGACATGGTCCTTGCTATCAAGGAGCTGACAAAGTAATAGGCACAAGTACGTGATTAAAATGAGTTCAGATATAATGGAAAATAGAACATGAAAAATTCACAAGAAATACAGTGGATTTTAGAATCCTAGAAAGAAAATATTTCTGGTTTGGAAGGGTATCAGAAAAATTCATGGAAAAGCTACCATATGATTTGGGTTTTGAAGAATTTATGCCTCAGGTGTCTTTTCTTTTATCATCTACCTTAAACACACACACTCATAGATATTGGTCTGTCATGTTTGTCCTTCGATGACTCAGGTAGAGAGAGTGAGGCTGATGACTTTGAGCAGCTCTGCCTCACTTAAATGGAATTCATGGGCAATTTAAGACATCATCTGTGATGTTATTGGTCCTGTTTGAAAATAAAGGGCCACCATTCACCACCACCACCACTCCTACCACCACCATTGTCACAGCCATCCAGTTTTTAGTATCTTAATCCTTCCCTTACCCAGAGATTTGCAATCTAGTCTTGATGAGGAGCTATGTTTGCTACTCCCAAAGTGTTAAAACCTGTGACAAAGGGAGGTATAGTATGCTAACTGTATTTTGGGAGGAGGATGGCATAGGAGATGTAGTAAGATCTTGACCCTCTCTACCTTCTTGTGGTTCATCCTTGCTAAGCCGGGAGAGAAGTTTTTGTGATAAAAAGGAATCATACTAATGCCCTTGAGCCACAGGAAAGATGGCTGTCAGGGAAGCTGGTTTGGAGATCAACCAGGTAAGAACTCATGATTGACTGGTAGATCTCAGTTGAGGTGTTGGAGATGACTGCTCTAATCTTTAAAGGTTCTCAACCCTCTAGTCCCACATGCTGTATACTCTTTAAATTCAGATAAAAGTTTGGAGAACATTTAAAATAGAGTGAACTTTGCAGTATAATATAGTCAAAATACACATTTAAAAAATTTGCTCCTAAGAGTTATCTGTGTTGATACTTCTGGGGAATCTTTTTAGAATACTTTCTGATTCTGGTATTAGAGAGTGAAAATTGCATTAAGTGTGGCGTAGAATGTTCCTGGGAAATAAGTGGGTGGAAAAATTCTCTCCATTTTGGAACATTATTTAATTAAATACATTTTCTTCGGTACTTTGAGACCTTGGCATTGTGAAATTTAAGAAACAAAGTAAGATTCCCACAGATTCAAATTGTCATAAATAATTGATTAATACCAATGCAATCATAATAAGATTAAATGAAGTCTGTGCTTTCAAGCATTCATTGCTGTCCGTCATTCCCTGTCTTTAATACTGCTCCCTTTCATAAAGTAACAACTATGTAGGGGTCCTTCTTTGGGGATTAAAAGCTTCATTTTTCACTGTTTTTCTCATATCCCTTTAAGTATCCTAAAGAACAACCATAATGAATGAATGCCTCATGAAACAGAAAAAAAGTCCTTTGAGTTCTTGCCATCTTCTTCACCTACTTGAGTTCATTGGTCAGACTGAATTCTTGCTATTACCTTTTTTCTACAAATAAATATTTTATTTTGTAGTATTTTACTGTATATGAATACATGCTTCTGCATTGTAAAGATGCAAGGGAATTGGCCCAGTGATTGTGCCAGAATAGGGGATTTCTGATGCAGACACTCTCTGTGCCAATGCATGTTGGCATTCTACCTGCAGTTTAAAGTCTGAGAGAGCTCCTGGGAACACTAGAAGATTAAGTGATGATGCAGATATGAAGACAGTACCTATCAGGCAGAACTTGAACCCAGAACTTCAGAAACATAAGCCTTGCCTTTATAATTCCATGGGATTAAGATGAAATATAGGTTATTTAAATTTTTGTATTGAGAAAATTTTCCATTTTGACAAAATTTTTTAGCCTTGAGTTTTCATAGGAATGTGAGACCATAAACTGAGAGCTAAAAAGGACTGAAAAGGCCAGTTAGTCCAAACTTCTAATTTTACAGATGAAAAAACTGAGACCCAAAGAAGTTCAATGAGTTGCCTGAGGCTGCACAGATGGTAAAGCTGGCGTTTTAACCCAGGTTCTTTGGTTCCAAGCTCAGCATTCTTTCCACTGTACCAATGTTGTAAATATTTTTTTTATAAAACTGATTTTAAAAATTCAGTAGTTTGGAGGTAAATGACATGCTTTTTTTTAATTTGAAAAAAGCAAATAGATAAACTATGTATATTATATTTTTAAGGGAGAATTCTACAATACATGTTTCACATAATATCTACTACTTTTGCAGTCATATTTTCTTTCCCTGGAACAAATAATGAGAGTGAAGGATAAAGAATTTAATTCAATTTTCAAGAAATATTTGTTAAGTCCCTACTATGTATAAGGTACTATGTTAAGCAACAGGGATACAAGAACAGGCAGAAGATAGACCCTGCCCTCAAGGAACTTACAATGTAATGGGGGAGGTGACATACAAATAAATATATAAAAATAAAACTATATACAGGAAAAACAGGAAATAATTAAAAGAGGGAAAGCACTGTAATTAAGAGGGAATGAGAGAGGCTACCTGTAGAAGGTGAGATTTTAGTTGGTGTTTATAAGGGAGACAGGGAGGTCAGTAGCTGAAGTGGAGGAGGGAGAATGTTCCAGGTGTGTAGAACAGAGAGAGAAAATGCCTGGAGCCCAGAAGTGGAATGTCTTGTTCCTGGACTAGCCAGGAGGCCATTGTTACTGGACTGAAGAGTACATGTTAGGGGAGTAAGGTTTGTTGCTGTCTGTGTTCGTCCTTCATTGCCAAAGAAGACCCTACCATCAGAGAAATAATGACATGACTTGCACTGGACTTTGTTTTGAGTGAGGGAGGGCTGTGCAGGTCACCAGCCTCACTTCTCCTCCAGAGCCATCTGAATCCAGTGACCAGATACTCATCAGGATGACTGGAGATGACCCAGGATGCACTGGGACACCTTGGACCCTTTAGGCCAAGGTCTATTCAGGTACTTACTTAGGGTGAGGTAACTCCCATTCATTCAGTAGACCTGTTTAAAAGGTAACCAGGGCATAGCCCCTTTAATGAGGCCAATAAAAAGAATGACCTCAGGCTGGGAGGGAAACAGCAACAGTTACTATTGATAGTCACTCTGAAGCCAGGAGGGTCCAGAAGAGCCCTTAGGCAGGGGCCCATTGGTATCCCAGCTTCAGAGTGCGGTAGGTTTAAGGTTTTGGGAAAGGAAAAGACAGGAAAGAGAAGGGAAAGGGAAGGGGAAGGGGAAGGGAACTAGCCAGTAAAACCCAAGTCAACTGGGCATCTTTGGCCATCCAAATTTACCTTCCTTTGGAGAGGAGAAGGAAGGGGAGGGGGAGGCAAACAGGAGAGGAGGAGCTGAGTTACCCAGCTGCCCATTCAGCCAGCTGTGTCTACTCACAGGATTGTGTTCATTCTGCATTGCTGAAGAAGACCATGCCATCAGAGAAACGATGATATGACTTGCACGTGACTGTTTTGAGTGAGGGTGGGCTGTGCAAGGTTACCAGCTTCACTTCTCCTTCAGGGTGGTAAGGTATAAGAAGACAGAAAGGTGGGAGATGACTAGGTTATGAAGGGCTTAGAATGCCAGACAGAGCCTTTTGTATTTGCTCTTGGGGGTCATAGGAAATTCTGGAGTTTATTGAGCGGTGTGTGTGGGTGTGTGGTGACATGATCAGAACTGAGTTTTAGGAAAATCACTTTAGTGGCTGAATGGAGGATGAATTGGAGCAGGGAGAGACTTCAGGTAGGCTGACCCATCAGCAGGTTATTGCCATAGTCAAGGCATCAGGTGATAAGGGCCTGCACCAGAGTGTGGGGTGGCAGTGTTAGAGGAGAGAAGGGGGCATATTGGAGAGAAATTGGAAAGGTGAAATCAATGGGCCTTGGCAACAGCTTGGATATGGGGGAGTTTGGTTGTTGGGGAGAAAGATAGTGAGAAATCCAAGACGACTCGTAGATTTTAAACCTGAAGGACCAGAAAGGACTGTTCCTTTCCTTAAAGCAGGAATTATATTGAAATAGTTATTAAAGTCTATATCTAAAAAAACAAGTTTAGAAACCCCAATTTAAGAATTTATTTCTTTTGTTATCCTACATATTTTATTTTATGTGTTTACAAACATAATTCCCAGAACGGTTCATTAGGCTTTGCCAGATTGCTGGAAGGGGTCATGGCACAAGAAAAGGGTAAGAACAGCCATTTTAAAATCTAAATTTCTTTGAAACTCATTTGTAATGTGAAAAGAACCCTGCTACAAGCCCTCCTAATTATCTGGCACCAGATTAAACATACTAGCTACTGGACCTTGAGAAATTTTTTCCTTTTTCTAGGGAACCTCAGAAACTAAGTTTCTGAGGGGTATGAACCTGCATTGGTTTCTTCACCAGGAAGTTTGCTGTATCAGTGAAATAACAGGTTCAGTCCCTTTCCAAGAGTCAGTAACAGAGGACACAAAATATCAGAGACTCTATGATCTTTACCACACTTAGCCTTTTACTTGGACTTCTTAGCAGTCTTGAGTTTATTAGAAATCATACATTATGAAAATGAAGTACTGTTATTTTTGTTTCTGATAAGGAGAAAAGTTTCTTCAGATAAAGTTTATGCTTAGTAGCTAGAAAACAATTTATTAATTATAGAATCTTATATTTGTCTTGCATATTGCTTACAAAGTGTTTTCCCAACCTCTATCTCATTTTATTTTTTGTGAGCAAGACAGTTATTATTCCCACTTTACAGTGAGGAAAAACTTGTTGAATAAGTAGTAAAGTTCGATCTGTACTCTACAGTGGAAAATGTCTGCTTTGGGTTCTAGGGTTACTTCATTAGTAAATTGTAAGTAATTGATGTCACTGTATATCAGGGCCAGAAATGTCATGATTGCTCTTCTTTAGCAGCTTGAGCATATGCATTGAACAGCAGAGAGCACAGTAACATGGGAGGAGTTTGGGTTTAGAATCAGGGATGAACTGAGTTCAAAACTTATTTTGTGACCCTGTGCAAATCATAGAACCTCTCTACCTCAGTTTCCTCTTCTGTAAAATGAGGATAATCATAGCACCTACATCACAGGTTATTGTGAAGATCAAATGACATATATATGTATAAAGCACCCTGAAAAACTTTAAATTTTTCTGTAAATGTTGTCTACCATTATTTAGTGTCTTTGGGCCTAATTTTCCTCATAGATAAAAGAGGGGCACAAACTAGATGGTCTTTAGGGTCCTTTTCACTTCTAAATGTGTGATTGTGCATGTGTGTGTGTGTGTGTGTGTGTGTGTGTGTGTGTGCATTTATGTGTGTATGCAAAAGAGAGAATGAGAGGGGGAGGAAGGGATGGGGAGAGACAGACAGAGAGAATGTATAAGGATACAAGATAACAACAGTACTGGCCTCAAGTTCCCTAATAGATTTCAAAGTAGAAAGTAGTGAGAGAAGAATAAATAGTCCCTAGTTCTTTTTTCAGCAAATTCTATATAATTCAACAAATATTTATTAAATAAGCCTGTTCAGTGTAAGGCAATTGAGGTTAAGAATAAGAACTAGCACAGTCTTAGCCTTCAGGGATCATACAGTTTGGAGGAGGGAGGGAGAGTAGGCAGATAAGGCAGATACACAAATAAGTATGTGGTATGGGAAAAGGAAAAGATCTGAATATGATGTTGTATGTGAGATCATTTTACCTGGGAGTTCAGAAGATGGCTCTGAGCTGGTATTTCAACAGGAAATTCCAGGAAATGAAGAGTGTGTTTCAGGAAGGGGTGTGTGTGTGTGTGTGTGTGTGTGTGTGTGTGTGTGTGTGTGTGTGTGTATGTGTGAGAGAGAGAGAGAGAGAGAGAGAGAGAGAGAGAGAGAGAGAGACAGAGACACAGAAAGAGAGAGAGAGAAAGAGAGAGACAGAGAGAGAGATGGGATAAGATAAGAATATTGAGTGGACTAGCTTGAATGGGATAAAGGATTTATAAATAGGATTGGAGTGAAATGAGAATATAAAGATATGGTCTAAAGTTTATATTTTATGATATAAGGCAGAAGTAGGAAGGAAGTGTTCATAAAGTTTTTGAGTTGAGTGAACTATGCATTTTTTGTTTTAGGTCTGGATTTGTGATTTAATATGTGTGTAGGGGAACTCCTATTGTAGAAATTCCTTCCAGGAAAGAATGCATATGAGTAATTCAGCTACATTTCGTAGTCTTGAGAGAGTTACCTGAAACACTGAGAGTTAAGGTAAGAGACTTGCTTGTGGTCACAGAGCTAATATGTGTCAGAAGCAAGATTTTAATTCAGTCTTTTATTTTTTTATATAGAGACTGACTCTCTTTCCTCCTAAGCCATGATGCCTCAATGGGATCTTCTTGGGCTAAAGTATAAATTCTTCAGCCTGGAATTTAGAATACCTCACAATCTGACTCCTACTTATTTTTTCTTCCTAATTTCACTTTATTCTTTTTTTAATGAATTCTATGTTCCATTCAAATTGAATTTCTTACTAATTGTCCCATGAATTTATTCTGCATTTTTCTACTAGCATATTATATTTTCATGCTAGGGAGATTCCTTTGAAAGCTGTATAAAAGCTGGATTCTGAGAGGCCAAGTGGAAAGCTATCATTATAGACCAGGTGATAAAGAAATGAAATGGGGTATGTGTGTGATAGCATGAAGTGAAAGGAGGGGCAGATGTGAAAAATACATAAAGGTAGAATCTACAGGACTTGTCAACTGACTGGATGAGGGAGACTCTGGAGAATGGGGGAGAGGAGTAACTAAAGTGAGAGATGGCTCAGGTTTTGAGCATGGGTGATGGGGAGGATGGTTCTTCTGTTAACAAAAAGATGGAAACTGGGAGCAGGGGCATCTTGTTAGTGGGGAGATGATGAGTCAAGTTTGAGCCTCTGCAGAGTATTAAGAGAGAAGAGGGCTGAGTTTTTGGGAAATGCTCAAAACTAGAGGAGGAAGAATAATCAGTTAGGGATGGAGTAGTATTGGTTAGGACAAATAAGAGGAGAACCAGAAAAAATTAATTGTCTGGATTCCAAGAGAGGAGAGAGTATCCAAAAAGAATGAATTGTTGGTGTTATGTGATATGGAAAGATTAAAGAGGATAAGTACTAGGAAACGGTCATAGAGTTTGGCCATTAAAAAGTATTTAGACAAGTGGGAGAAAGCAATTTTGGTAGAATAATGGGTGTGAAAATGATAACTGAAATCACTGAGGAGTAAGTGGCTAATGGAGAAGTATAGAGTTTAGAATATAGACTGCTTTTTGCCAAATTAGCAGCAAAGGGAGAGGAAGGATGATTATAGCTTGAGGATATGATCAAGTGAAGATATGTTTTAGAAAAGTAGGTACCTTAGTATATTTGACGTCAGATAGGAACAAATAGAGTGGGAAGCTGGGGCTTGGGGGGTGGGTGCAGCTCTCAAAGGAGATAGGAGACAGAGATCAAGTGGATAAGTTAGCTTTTGTGATTTCCCTTCCTTCCTTCCTTCCTTCCTTCCTTCCTTCCTTCCTTCCTTCCTTCCTTCCTTCCTTCCTTCCTTCCTTCCTTCCTTCCTTCCTTTCTTTCTTTCTTTCTTTCCCTCCCTTCCTTCCTTCCTTCCTTCCTTCCTTCCTTCCTTCCTTCCTTCCTTCCTTCCTTCCTTCCTTCCTTCTTTCCTTCCTTCCTTCCTTCCTTCCTTCCTTCCTTCCTTCCTTCCTTCCTTCCTTCTTCAAGTTCTACTGTACAGAGATGAGTTATTGAAGAAAATGTAATGGGTCACATATAAGGGTGTGAAAAGTAGCTGAAACTTATAGAATATGACTTCTTCAATAGTGTACTAGAAGTAGATGGTAAAGCGCTATATAAATGCCAACTATTATGATTATTATTATAAATGATTCATATAAGCTGGTTATTAAAATGTAATCTTTTTGACAGAGCAGTTATTGGCTCCCCAGCTTTACTGCCTTGCTTTGCTAGGTTATTCATTCATTTCATTCGATTCATTTAACACATTTATAATTGAATGCCTGCTACATACAGGGCACTATGCTAGGCACTGTTCACTTTGTGTGACTTTTGGATGCTTTTGTGTACTTTGCTTCTACATTGGATTTCTTTGTCATTTAAAGAAAAAATAATATTACTGGTTGTATTTTATTTGGATATATGCATGGGATAATGTTTGTGAAATTACTTTGAAAATTATAAAGCATTAAAAAAAAAAGTATGGTGGCCTCATTTGACATATCTTAAACTCAGCTCAAATACCACCTACTGCGTGAGGCCTTTCTTTCTTTCTTGATTCCCCTCCTTCTGTTAATGCCTCTCTCCATCCTCTAAAATTACATTGGATTTAATTAGTATATGTTTATATATGCTCATTTTTCTATATGCTATGGAAATATAGTAAGTATATAAGTATACATATGTTTATATATGTATACAGTAAGTATATATGTACAAATTACATTTTAATTCATTAATATACTTAATCTATAGGCTGTGGAAATATAATATTTATAAGTGCATGTATTTGTGTGTATACAAGATTCTCAAACTTATTTCATTTTTGTCTTTGAAGTCCCTGTGCCTAACACAGTGCCAGAAATATAAGGAAGACTTAATAATCTTAAGGTAGAACATGTGCTGAGCAGGAGTCAATGTGCTTTATATATATGAGATTTATTTTAAAAGACAAAGGCCCCCTTTTCTAGATTTCTAACATATTTAATACTTATGCTTCCTCTCTATAATTTTGCTGATAAAATCCATAGTTTGAACATAATATTTCTTCCACTTAGTATTCTTAAATAGTTCATTACTGTAGTACTCCAATGAAATGTACATTAGTTTTGTGTGTGTGCATGTGTGTATACGCACATACATATGCATCTATACTCACGTATATGTATATAGTGTCACTCAGTATATATTATAGAGACTTTTGGTAACTGCTCTAATTAAAATTAATTATCACAATGAAACAAAATTTTGTGTAATACAGATGTAATTTATCTAAGAGTGGTATTAATAAGTATAACAATATCAACATTTTTAACAATACAAGTATCTGTATGGTATCTGTCTCATTGGTACCTGGGTAGTTGGGATAACACATAGTTAGTTTCAGTTTCCTATGAGGAGGACATGTGAGAGTTAAAATAAATTGCTGATAAAGCATCTACTTGAGAGAATAGTGTATTTTGAAACTTTGTGCAATATCAGCCATTTCTTTCAATTCTATGGAAATATAGTAAGAGACTCTGAAGATTTATTAGGGGCAGTTTTCAACCATTCCTCCTTTATAAAAGTTCCAACTTTGCTAATTTAGTAAAAGTTACTTATATAGGGAAGAGCAGCAAATATTTCTAACCTTATTGGACAAATATCTGCTCTGTATAACATCTAACACATTGTTGGTGTCTAATAAACATGGGCTGATTATCTGACTGTACCAGAATATTCTGGACAACAATTCTTAAATATATTAAAATGCTGAAGATGGTCTTTGTTATTTAGTTACTCAGAAATGGACTAATGGTTATTCTTTCACAAAGCACTGAAAAATTAGTCTGGTCCAGAAGCACCATCATATGGATAATGAAGAAGTTTAGACTAAAAAAAATGATGCCTGTTCTGGGTAGGTGGGGAACGTAGGAATTGGAGTACGGGGACAATATATAAAGGAAAATAACAAAAGTGCCTCTTTCTAAGAAATCCTTATGGGGCTGGAGAAAAATACTAGTCAACAGTCTTTCCATTTTGGCTGCATTTTGCCCACATTCAATATACCTGGCTGTTCTGAGTGGTAAAATGTAGAAATAAGATTGATGGAAAGGAAGATTTTAAAAAACTTCTAATGATGAACAGGAGAGTATACATAAGATGAATTGAATTTTGGGAAATAATCCAGTTCAAATTCTGCTGCCCATTTCTTGGCCCTAATGTTGCCCAAATTGTATTTCTGCTAAAGGGATGCTTGCACCTTAATAGTACAGTCAATAAGATATATGCTAACATATAAGATACAGTTTCTTGTGCACTATACTCAAAAAAGGTCAATTTATTATGCTCTTAAGGTTTCCCTGGACATGTACATAAAATGTTCTCATCTCTTCCCTCTTCTAGAGTTTGTTATTATTTTTGTCAATTAATAAGCATTTATTTTCTCCAAATTGAAACCCTTGTAACATCATCATCGTTATCATCATCATCATCTTCACTGAAATATAATGTTTGTAAAGTATTCTACAAATATCTCATTTTATCCTCTTAACAAAGCCTTTGAATTAGCTGTTATTATTATGTCCTTTTTACACATGTTGAAACTAAGGCAGAAAAAGGTTAAGTATCTTGCCCAGGATCATGTAGCTCATGTTTGAAGCTGGATTTGAATTCAGATTTTCTTGACTGCAGGTCCAGTGCTCTATTCTACTGTGCCATCTAGCTGTCTCCAACACAGTCAAGGAAGTCAAATTCCCACTTTGACCATGTCCAAAATATGTATGTATCTTTCTACATCTTGAGCCCATTACCTCTTTAACAGAAGAAGGATAATGCTTCATCATTGGTTCTCTGGATTTGGGATTGCTCATTCCATTGATCAGAATTCTTACTTTTTAAAAAGTTGTTTGTGTTTATAATGTTGTTAATCCTATAGTTTATTAGAAAAAAGACCTACCTTAAAAATGGAATAGTCAACGGTCCTGATCTCTGATTATTTAAAACTTTGCATCTCAAGGAATGATACCTTATCTTAGCTCAGGACCAGATGAACCCTGAGCAAACATTTTCTTCATATGTACTTATCCATATAGAAGTTCTAATACTGTAGCTTATTTTTATTAGCTTGCATTTATATAATTCTCTAAGGTTTGCAGAGTGCTTTTTAAATATGATATCCTATTATCCCCACAGCAACCTTGGAAGGTAGTTGTACAATTATCATTCCCATTTTATAGAGGAGAAAATTGAGGCAAATAATGATTTACATGTGGCTAGTAAGTGTCTGAGGTAGAATTTGAACTCAGGTCTCCCTAACTCTAAACTCTTACTCCTAGCCATGCCACTCACATATACTGGAAAAAAGTAATCCGTTAACTTTTATTTTTTGGTGGTATCTGCAGCATTTTAAGTACAAGCCTGTTAATCATACAAACTGTGGGGTTTAATCATCTGCAAAAAGTGAGGTGGGAGAGATTTTTCATTTTAGTAAATCTTATTTCTTTCTTAAAAATGGAAAAAAGAAAACAACAATAAAACCTCCTACTCCCAATCATTACCAGTTGGGTATTAAATATAAAATTATACAGCTAAGTCCCAAAAGTCAGAAACTGCAGTAGAGAATTTCAGCTTGTTTGGTAATAATGATAGATTGCAGTGAATATTTTTAGCATTTGAGACACAAAATTACAATGAATTGAAAGATAGTGTACAGTTTGGAAGCCTAGAATAGTATTTCCTGGGTTGGAGGGGAGGGGATGTGGTTGAGCCAATTTGACATTTTTGGTTTTTTCCTTTACTGATGGAGAATGTAGATTTTACTTCATTCTTTGAAAACATGTACTTGGATAGACCTATGAATACTGTGTATTTCAGTGAAGTCCATTTTGATGTGTGTCTCAGTGGCTCTCTGTGGATTTTTGCATATAACATTAAAACTTAGTCCCTTGGAAAATGCCATAAAGACGTTTTGCCGTACAGAGATTTTAATTAATTCTTATAAATTCTCACAAGAGCTGCTTTGAACTATAGAGTTTGCAATCTACTGGGTCTGATGAAACCTACCTCTTAGAGTGCTTTGGGAACTGACTGTTGAAATCTCATGAGCTGTTAATGATTATATGTGGAGACTAGTGAAGAACTGGTGAGATCACTGATGACTGGAAAGATAGAGATACTTCCTGAAAAATTAGGAAGTGCCCACCCGTGACAAGCTAATTAGTCTAACTTCCATATTTCTGGGACTTTGAAAAGTAAGCATACTGTATTTGGAGGATAAACAGAACATTTAGTGACAGCCAAAAGCTAGATTTACTTAGCAATTAATTAGCTCCATTTTCCAGAAGTGTTGGCCTCCTGTTCAGAATGTCTGCGGACAACATCCAGTGGCAGAGTTTATGTAGTAAATGGGGCACTGGGTTAAAGAAGGGAATGCAGTTAATTTGCTTTTGGTTCTCTTTTGCAAGAGTAGAAAATTCATATTATCAATTGGGAGAGATATCTCACCATTTTCCCCAAAGTTTATTTCCAGATCAGGCAAGTCTTGAGTTCCTAAACTGACCAACAAAATACTGAATTTGGATTCAAATTCTAGCTCTGCTGGATTTGCTTCCTCACGCTATTAATTGAACCATTCTGGGACTAACTTTTCTTATCTTTAAAGTAAGAGGGTAGGACTAGATAATCTCTGAGGGTCCTTTTAGCTCTAAATACTGTGATTCTAAGAGAATCAATAAGAAATAATTATTTTTTGAATAATGGAACAGTAGTATGGGATTTGGTCAGTGGTTGGGTTAGTAAATGTTTAACAACCAGCTCAACCAGGAGAAAAGTATGCACAACATAGTTTTATGTATAATCTACATTACTGGCATTTTCTTTATTACTTTCTAAAGTGTAGACATTCAACAAAACAATAAATCAGGTCCTGATTTATTGCATTTGCTCATTTCCAAGATGTAAATGTTGATAGTGAAAATTTCATAGTCAACTCTTGCCAGTTTAATATGACTTCAGGAAACTCTTGGATTTGGTACTCTGTTAATCAAAATAGGCTACAGAGGGACAAAATCATTCAGTGACTAGTAATTTACTCTTATCTAACAATCCAGCTTCCTGATAAAATTGGCCCTTCATCACTGTGCTCTCTATATAAATGGACCAAATATTAGAGAAATCTATGGTAATTTTTGACAGGTAAGGGCTCTCCTCCCCCCCCCCCCCCCCCATTCTACCCCAGCCCGCCAATGCCCAAGAGAGTCTGAAAACTTCAGGGAATTGAGATTTATTTCTATCATGAAGATAAAATCAAGTAGTAGTGGTCTCACAATTCTAATAAATGTGCTCATATTTTACAGATGACCTTATTTTCCCTGACCATTTATTCCAGTCTAATTACAAAAAATTTTATCTGTCAAACACAAAAGCTGTTTGCATAGTTGCACATTACAGAGAAATGAATGTGTTTTGTTTCTTGTAATTAAAGGATAGAGTTACAATAGATTCCACAAGATTCTAGAATTTAGTTGCATTAAACTCAAATGGTTGTGTTCTCCTTTGCTTAGCTTTCCAAGCACCCTTTTATTTGTGGTATCTTGATATTTTAATAAGAATTGAGCCTAATCTCTGGTCACTTAGATGGAGAGTAGCCTTTTAAGTGAATAATTTATTAGAATAATGACTTATTTGGGAAAGGAACAAAATATCTACAAAGGTGCTACCAGTAAGAGTTACTAAAGCTACATGCTATGATTTTCTAATGTGTGTTAGCTTTTTCGCTTTAAATCATACAGTTAAGTATTTAGCAAGGGAGGGGGAGGGAGAAGGAGGAAGACCATGTATAGTCAAAGAAAATGTAAATTTTAAATATCAAGCATTTGATCTACACTTTAAACGCTCAGGTATTTCTGTTAGTTCAGTTACAATACTTAGAGAGTTTTATGAACTTCAGTAGCTTATGTATGATCTTCACCTCTTTTTATTTCTTGGCATGCAACTAATTGGAGATGAATTAGGTAGTGTAATGTGAAAAGATGGAAGATTTTGAAATGTACTCCAATTTCCTTCTTTAATTGTTTTTGTAGTAATTGTTATGAAACACTTAAGAAAGTAAATCAAAAAATTTTTTTAACTCGTTACCTATATTAACATATTGAATTAAAATGAATTAACATTACATAAAATGGCTGGGCAGGTAATGTTTCTGCAATACAATGTAATACCATACCACACCATGCCACGCCACGCCACGCCATGCCACACCACACCACTTATACTATCCAATACAATATACATTTATTAAGTGCCAGGTATTATGCTAAGTGTTAGGGACACAATTAAGAAAAAGACAGAACTTCCCCAGAAAGAACTTACAATCTAATGACAGATGGTGAGTCCTAATTATGTTTTAACATTTCAGTTCACTTCTGTTATGTGCCTTAAAATTTTTTTACCTAGGGAATTGAATTATTTGTACTTTCCATTGGGATACTTTATTGTCAATCAGAGTTTTTAACCTTTTGTGTCTTGGAATCTTTTGGCAGTCTGGTGAAGCCAATGGAACCCTTCTCAGAAAAATATTTTTAAAGGCATAAAATAAAACATATAGGATAACTAAGGAAACTAATTATATTGAAATATAGCTATCAAAATATTTGTAAAAAACCATGTTCATGGGCTTTGGTTAAAAAAAACTCACTTTATGTTACTTGTATTTTTCTCAAAAAAAAAAACCCCAACCCTAAAGTATTTATGTAGTTTTTAAAAGTTGAAGGGTCTCTTTTTTAAAATTATACTTTTTCATTTTAATTTCCTCTGAAGACCTACCTTTGACTTCTGAGGTTTTGAACAATTTGGAGCAAGGCTGTAATGACTGGACAATGTTGCCTTTTTCTGCATTTTTGACCAGGGAAAGATAGGTATAAAAGGTAGGTGAATTACTGATGTTAAATTGTGAATCATTTTGGAAATCATTGAGTGTTATGAAATCCATTACATTGAAGAGATTGAGTATGTGTACTCAGTAAAGCTGCTTTGTATATGTTGAACTCTTCTTTGCTAACTAGTATTTTTTTCCCCAAAATGAAAGATTTTAGAAACCAACTGATTCATATTATGTGATCAGAGATTTAGAATTTCTTGTTGTATTTGTCTTTAATTTTTGAAGAGGACCAGTGACATCATGGGTGATGTCTTGACTTGCTCATGAATTGGATTTAAGTTAAGCAGAGTAGCACAGAATCATCAATCTCACTCTCTTCCTGAGTCCAGTGGCAGGACAAAAGTCAAAATGACTGGCAATGACCTAAGGTGACCTCAGAGGTCTTCTAGGGTAACCTTTTCATTTTAAAGATGTAGGAATTGAGCTCCAGTGCGGTTGGTTTGCCCAAGGTCACACTGGCAGAAATAGCCAGTCAATAAACATTTCTTAAAGTGTTTACCAAGTATTGTGTGACTGGGCAGCTAGGTGGTGCAATGTATAGAGCACCAGGAGGCAGGAAGATCTGAATTCAGATCTGGCCTTAGACACTAACTGGTCATGTTGCCCTGGGCAAGTCACTTAAATCCTGTTTGCCCCAGTTCCTCATCTATTACATAGGGACACGCTGGAGAAGGAAATGGCAAACCATTCCAGTATTTTTATTAAGAAAACTCCAGGGACAAAAGCTCCATGGGATCATGTAAAGTAATAACAACAAAAATGAACAAGTGCTGGGGAAGGTAGGAATGACAAAAACATGGCCCCTGCCCTCAAGGAATTCATGTACTATGACTTCAAATTCTGCACTTTTCTCTTTTAAATCATTGTCTCCCATTCGATGTCTGACTAATGGACCCTTATTACTACTCTGCTGCTTTGTAGGGTGGCAAGTAGGATTCTTATTCCTCCAGAGAGTACTTTTAGATCAATGCTCTGTGGATGAATAGGTCTGGTCAGAACTATGGTTGCCATGATGATCTTTTTCTCCACCCTCTTCTCTCTAACTCATTCTCTAGTAATCTTTCTAGAGTCTCTGAGTCAAGTCTCTCTCTCTGCTACCTTTCAATCTCCACTGACTTAAAAACTTTGAAAGAAATGGATGTGAGCTGGTTCTTCATGGAGACATCTTTCATTAACCCAGGACAGATTTCAGACTTAGAAGTGTTCAACACGTACCTAAGGTCTCTTCCTAACACCCTAAAATAGGCTCGAGGAGTAGCAGGAAGCTGCCTTCTTCTACCTTGGGTAGATAGCTCTTCATTGTCTTCCATTTTGGCACCAGAGTATTCATACCCTCTGGCCACTGGGACAGCTTTAAGAAATTGACTAAATCTTGTTCAGTCAGCTGATAGAATATTTTCTTGTTTTCTTTTCTCTGAAAAACTAAAGTACTTGAGGGGTTTGTTGTTATCGTTCATTCATTTCAGTTGTATCTGGCTTTTCATGACCTCGTTTGCCATTTCCTTCTCCAGCTCATTTTATAGATGAGGAAATTGAGGCAAATAGGGTAAGTGACTTGCTCAGCTTCGAACAGCTAGAAAATGTCTGAAACAGGATTTGGACTCAGGTCTCCCTGATGAAGCCCACTATTCTATCCACTGCTGTCCTTAATTATACTTTTATATTTATGTACTTAATCATATTATATACTTATGTGATATGTATTATATTATATAATATAGTTATATATTATATAATATGTCATATAGAAATATTCTATAATATTACATTATATAATTATATTTTTCATTTTAATAAAGCTACTTTAAAATAAATGATGGGAGGGACTAAGAATTAAGAGTGGTAGAATAGTATTTATAATTCTTTCTTCCCGATATTCTCTGTCTTATATCAGATTATAGACTTGTAGGGTTAGAAAGGAACTTAGAGATAATCTAATTTAACTCCTTAACAATTGAGAAAATAGTGGTTAAGAGAAGCTAAGTGACTTGTCTAACATCATGTAAGAGAGCCAAATTTAAGCCTAAGTATACCAACAGCTCTAATTCAATACTTTTTCAATTATGCCTTGCAGTTTCCTTTGTCTCCTGTCTTTCATAATGTTTTTCTTGGCTTTGCTATTTCCTTTCTATCCCCCCATACCTCCCCACTTTTCTTTTTTCCTGTTCTTTGAAACTTTAGTATCTTTCTTGGTCAATACATTGTTTATAATTTATCACTGCAAAAATGGAATGCCTTCTTTAAAAATTGCTAAATTCCTCTTAATGGATTAGCACACTGTCTTTCTATAAGAGCCCTGAAAAGATTGTATTACCCTAAAGGATTCAGATCATCTGAATGCTTAGGTTTTATTTGAAATTTACTCAGTGAGAAATA